>NW_027280290.1:32500-519405 GCF_046629955.1 Centroberyx affinis | reverse complement strand
GTTATTCGAGTTTAAATAAAGGTTTGAATGAATGTAAATGAGTGTAAATACCACAAGGAAATGTCAGATAGTTGCCAACTCTGAGAGCCTAGAATAAATTAAGGTGTAGAGACTTTAAAACTATTTGAACTGCTAAACATCACTCACTGAGCTGTCTGCTGTCATGAGGGACAGAGACTTCAGCAGGAGCCACCCTGGGGTGTCTCCCACCTCACAGTCTGTCTCTCCAGCCCGCCTCTGGAAGAACTGCACCACCTCATCGCGAGCCTCCTCTGAAAACACACACAGGATGCATCACATAATGGTCTGTTATCCCAAAAGGATAAGGGTTGAGTTTTGAAACTAATTAAAAGGTAGATACTGAGAGAGGAATAGAATCCCGCACACTGTCTGTACTTGGAAGATTATTTAATACGACGTTTCAGTCATCTGACCTTCATCAGGCAAACATCCAATGACCGAAACGCTGTATTAAATTATCTTGCAAGTACAGACAGTGTGCGGGATTCTATTCTTCTCTCAGTATCTACCTTTTTGGTTGTGGTCCTACGCACCTGTCATCTAAAGACCTTTAGGTGTGCAAAAATGTATTTTTTCTTTTCGAAGCAAATTAAAACAAAGAAGACTTTTGCATAATTACATAGCTGGTTCTCTTCACAATCTACTATCACAGAAATTGCATTTCCTCTTAGTTAGCTGTGTCAAAATGAGAAACACCGTGCACATTTATTAGGGAAATAGGCCTGCTGAGCTTTACTCACGTAAAACTCTCACTTCTATTTTCAGAGACAGAATTTGCATTGTGTTTCTATTTTGGTAGGCGTACATTTTATCAACTTGCCTGAAAACACCCATTACAAGTCTCTTGAGAGTTTCTAGTATGTTCTGATATGGCAGCAGGGCTTGCAAGTAAAAAGCTGAGCCTAGAATTTAGAAACAAGTTCAATGCTTGCGTGTTAAATGAGTGAATGAGTATTCCAAAGCTACAACCTGCATCATGCATGTGCCTTATCAAGTATTAACGCCATAGCAGAGCTGTATCAAAAACCAGAAGTATCTACTTCTCTAAAAACAAAAAAGGCTCCACCTCCCACCCACCAGCAAGCACACAAACACACATGAACAACCAGAGAGAGAGAGAGAGAGAGAGAGAGAGAGAGAGAGAGAGAGAGAGAGAGAGAGAGAGAGAGAGAGAGAGAGAGAGAGAGAGAGAGAGATAGACAAGTGGTCATCCAATGGTGTGTTAAGCATGATAATAAAGTAAGGCACTTGTCATGGCCTTCTAAATACCTGATCTGATGAGCAGATCAAGACCATGGCAGAGAAAGCACCCCCCCATCACTGAGGAATGTCTTTACTCTAGTGTTTCCATAGATTACATACACTTTGTCTTATCAGTTATTTTCAATACTACAACATGTGTGACATTTACACTTGGAGAAATTTGCTGGATGTAAGAAGCATAGCAGAAACTACAGTGCATCAAATCATGTCTTAAGTAAAAGCAGAACTAGGCAGAGCAGGGAGAAAGTCCCTTTCCCGGGGATAACTGAACTGTGTGTGCTGATGTGAGTGGTTGTTCGTGCATGCAGTCGTACCTGCCGGCCTATCTGCCAGTCTGTTGTGGATGTTAGAGACCACTGTCTCAGCGGTGAGAGCTGTAAGCCCCCTCAGGTCCAGCCCTTCAGCTCTGCCACCAGGCTCACACACCTGGCATCAGACAGGAGAGAGGCAGGGGAAGAGGTCAGTATGAGGAGGACAATTAATCAGACAAAGATACTGGAGGGCCAAAAACTGTTGGCATGCTCAACATAACCCAGCAAACATTCTTACATTAAATAGTTGTTGATACCAATGTTGAGAACCCATGTATGAAGTAAGATGTCCATAGCTGCTACCTGCATTGTTCTGTGAAATCGGGACCTAACTACATTTGATACAAGTTTTAATATGAATGTTTACCATGCCATATCATCATAATATGATGCTGACATTAAACTCAGTCACCGTGAAATGGGTGCTGGGAAGTGTTAGGTCTGTTTTCATGTGCTTCATATTGTGTGCATGGTGAGATGCACCAAAACAATGGCATCCATATAACAAGCGGATCTCAACTGCTTTGACTAATGCACTACACCATAAATAATAGAGGCCAATGCATACTGTATGCTCCTTTCACTTCCATAAGAGGATATCGGATTTCACTGAGTCTGCTATTCTTGAGTGAGGTCCTATGTTCTGCTCAAATCTCTACAAGCAGGTCATGAGCCTTGCGCACACACACACACACACACACACAAATAAACCAGAGTGATTACGTCTGCAGCTGTAAGCCCGATCAATGGGTGTTACACACACAGAGATCACCAATGGAATTCACACTGTGTGGGCGCACGGGCAGAGGAAGAGGGGAGGTTTCTTCATGACTGTGACGCAATTCAGGCATGGTGAATAAGAAATATCCAATTCATCCAATCAACCAAAGCGATGCCTGAAGCGTTGGATCTCAGAGCTTTTGGTTTTTCATGTGACAGTTTGGCAAACTGACAGATTTATAGGAGACAAACCACTTCTCAAGAGTTCAGAGGACAGTGATGGGATCTGCTGAGGGCCAAACATCTGACTGCTGCCTCATGTCATTTGAATGACTAAAGGAATGTTGGTTCAAGCTGGAACAGTTTTGGAGACCATGGTATTTGATGTCTGTCAGGCATCCATTTAACCTTTTCAAGATCAGGTTTGAATTAGAACAGTCGGTCGTGGTTTCAATCTTAATTCTCCTTAACGTCACAATTTATCAATGTTTCTCCAAGTGATTATTTCTACTTCTTCTTTTTAGAGTAGAAAAGGACACAGATTTTGTGTGGAAACAATTTACTTCTCCATTCAGAACTGGAAAGCAATAACTCTCTTGATTGATCAAAAAATTGCACAATGCCCTTGCAAAATATAACTCTCTGTGACTTTGAGAAGTAACATGGAATGAACAATGAGAGACAATGCAGGAGACAGTCTAGCTGCAGCGCTATATACCTGTATGTAGAAAGGAAGGACTCTAAGCAGATGTTCCTCTCTCTCCTCTCTCCGCTCTATAGGAACTTGGTCAGGTGCAGGGGATGTGTGTATTTGCAGCTTTTTTAGTTGTTCTCTGAGCACTTGTAGGGGCTGAGGGCCCCATGGTGCCCCTGTCCCTTCCTCTTTCTCTGCCTTCACTTCCACAGAGACAGCTAACTCCCCTGAAGCACTCAGCTCTCCGGTTTCTTTGTTGATCCTCTCCACATCACCCATCCGCTCCTGGAAAAAAGAAAGAGAGAGAGAGAGAGAGAGAGAGAAAGAGAGAAATACACAGACTATTTTATCTGTTCACGGCACAACCTGAGCTAATGGCATCTACAGCACACACTTTCTTATCTTATTTCCCTGGTCTCTCTCACTTCCTCAGATAAATGTGTCCCAAACTTCCAGTGGTCCACCTTTCCTTTCCCCAGCGCATACTGTCTGGGTTTAGAGATCATCAGACAAAGACAAACACTTGGCAGTCATGTGCTATTCTCCTCAACCTCTCTGAGGAGATCAGAATGGCATAATCAATGCGCAATTTTCCACACTTGGGAGGCAAATAATGTCAGTAAATGTCAACTACTCTGAATAATCAACTGGTATGAATGACTGGAACTATTTCAGACTATCTTCTTCAAGTTTAGTAAAGAAAATCAAAGTCTAGACACTCAGATGTATTTGAAAGTTAAAAAGCTTTAAGTTATAAGCTTTTAGCCAGTTAAAAGTGTTTTAAGCTTAAAACCCACGAGTGCCTGGACTTGGATTTTTTTTATGCCATATACAGCATGTGGTCATATTATTTCCTCTCTTTCTTTCCAGTACAAGTCCTAGAGCACCACATTACTATAACTAACTAATTATAAGCTCTATGAGGTGCAGACATCCAAACCTCATGGCAAACAAGGAACTCTTGTTCTATCAGAATCAGATAATGGAACTGATAATAATCGATCTGACAGACAAATAGACCTATTATGTACATATGTGTATTTGCACTTTGGAATATAGCCATTCATTGTAATGTTTGTACTAGTTGATCTGCCATGATATGTAGTGTATTGTATTGTATTGTATTGCCGTATGTGTTTTTGTTTTTATGCACTTTGTATGTGGGAGATGCCAAAGGCAAATTTTAATCTAATTTAATCAAATGTCCTGTCCAACTCAGTTTGATCAGTTTCATTTTGCCCTTTGAAAGCCTGTCACCTGATATTGTATACCTCTAGATATTAAGTCCTTCACACACAACGTTGCTAATATTAGTGAGTGCTATGTCCCACTTATTTTAGGGACTTTCTGCTTAACACACACACACACACACACACCGTGCATAGAGAGAGAAATTGGCGGTATACAGACTCTAGTACACTCAGTTAAGATTGTAAGTGAACTGAGAGGCAGTTCACATTCCATTCTTGTACAAATGCTTGTGAATACTTTCTTTGATGTTTCCCAGTGTGAGAACCTTCCGTGTATGGGTGTGTGTGTGTGTGTGTGTGTGATGAAGCATTCAAACTAACTCCTTCCTTGTGCCATGGCAAAACAACACACACCTCTTTGTGTTTTACAGTGACACAGACTAAAGCACACACAAAAAATGTCTATGCAAAAAAAGCATACAAAATCAAAGGTAATACTGTTCCTTCAATACGCCTCCCAAAACAAACATCCTGACAACACAGAGATTGTGCCTGTTGTACCTACCTGTACTTGTGTGAGAGCCATCTGGGAGCACTAGGAGGGCGCTGTCAGCTGTGTTGTTGTATCTCAACTGAGTGAGTGGTCTTTTTCCTCTTTCTCTGGTCCCATTTCAGAAAAGGCAAGCTGAGATCCGCTAAGACATGACTGGTCCCTACAGTGCAGACCTGTCTCTAAACCCACCCACCCCTCACTAATCTGCAGCAAGCAGACTGAACTTTGAACAAGGAGAGCAACTTGCATCAGCTGGCCCAGGTCATGTGCCTTTACTTCCTTGGAAAAAGCAGAAGTGAAAAACTGTTGTTCATCTGGTTAGATGGGGCTCTCCCTCCGCTGCTCTGACTCCAACAAAGAGTCCCTTGGCTTTTTATAGTTTTGTCATGTAAGGCTGACATCTTATGAATCACGGTGACATTACAGTAGCTCATGATTCACCACAGCTGTCAGCACACCAATAATATCTTCACATTTAACTTCAGTTACTGTAATTGTAAATCCCGTTAAAGGCTTAATAATGAATAGGTTAGTGTCCGTGTTGGGCACGAACTGACATGTTAGGGTTTGTAGTGGCATGCAGTGAGACTGGGAATACCTGTATTGTATTGCTCTATCAGGGACAGTAACATTAATAGAAATGCATGCATGAGTAAACAGTGCCACCTTGTGGGTTATAAAGGTACATCAGGGAAATAGGCCACGATATTAGCAGCCAAATATTGTGCAAATACTTTCACAGACGTAAAATGACAGCCTTTTAATGCATTAATGCATTTACTACGCTCACCGGGCACTTTATTCATGTAATTATCCATTCAGCCAATCATGTGGCAGCAGTGCAATGCATAAGATCACGCAGATACAGGTCAACAGCTTCAGTTAATGTTCACATCAAACATCGGAGTGGGGGGGGGGGGAAAGTCTCAGTGACTTTGACCGTGCCATAGTTGATGGTGCCAGGGGCTGGTTTGAGTATTTCTGAAACTGCAGTCTCTAGAGGTTATACAGAATGGTGCGAAAAACAAAAAACATCCAGTGAGCGGCGGTTCTGCGGACAGAAACGCCTTGTTGATGAGAGAGGTCAGAGGAGAATGGCCTGACTGGTTGACAGAAAGGCTACAGTAACTAAGATAAACTACTCTTTACAACTGTGGAGAGCAGAAAAGCATCTCAGAATGCACAACACGTCGAACCTTGAGGCGGATGTCACTCTAGTAGCCGGTTGACATTGAGCTGAAAGCTGATACCTACCCACTATTAGTAAGGTGTTCCTAATAAAGTGCTCAGTGAGTGTATGTTTCATGGAGGATCGAGAGTCTTTCATTCCAACTAAAGTTTACAACAGGTGATTTCACTGATTAGTTCCTCCTATCTGGTTCAAGGTGTGTTAATCAGTGAAATCACCCGGTGTAGTTTTTGGTTGGAATAAAAACCTACAGACTCGACCCTCCGTGACACATGGTTGGAAATCAATGCCTTAATGTGTTAGCATAACTTAATTCCCTTTGCCTTCATTGCCTACTTTCGATATTCAACCAAATCTAGGCCTTGAAAGAAACCGATGCATCCAGCTCAGCTCAAAGTGTCACATTGTTTTGATGAGTTGCTTCCCGGCGGTGTCAACTCACCTTTGTAAGCTGACTGTGCAAATGGATGCACTGCCGTTTATCCCTTCCGAGCCCCCAGATGAACTCATACCTATCTCTTTTCAGCAATAGATATTTCTGGGTGTCCATTTCACAACATTGGGGTGGCAAATGTACTCGCACTCTCTGAAACACGCCAAACAAGACTGTTAAAGTTTCACTGTTACCCTACATTACTGCAGTCTGGAGTTCTTATTCTCTTTAGACAGGCTTATGTCGTGTTAGGCTAAACACAAACTGGGTGAACTATGACCTGCAGTCGGTCCATAAGGCAAACAACCAAAGAGCAAAAAATGTGCTTTATTTCCAGAGGAGCATTAATTCTTTCCATAAAATATCCTATCACATTTTAAGTAGGTTTACCCTCCATTACATCCCCGCATAAAGGCAGACAAACTGCCGGGTATTAAAAGTGATTGAGCTAGAGGCGTCGGCAGAGAGCAGTGACGTGGTGGCTGATTTACAGAGACCACGTGTTTTGTTGACGCGCTTGACGTTATGGGTCACGTGGGCGGCTGGAGCCAATGACGTGCTCAGGGCGTGGTCTACCTCAATCAGTTTAGCACAATGAAAGATCCCGTTACTTTGCAGCGAAAAATGATCGCCCTTATCACTTTACGTTATGATGTTGTAGCGCTTCGTCTGAAGTGTTGATTTTGTTTCCGCAGAAGTTTCTGTCGGTGGAAATATTAGAGGGCCGCTGTTGTGCCCGTATCATAATGCATCCGATGCCAGTGTGCTCTGTTGGCGGTGGAGACATATTTGACTGTATACAGAGAGGAAATATTGAACAGTGTGTACACTTCATTCAAAATGATCGATCAATCCTCAAGCAAAAAGGTAAGATAGAATAGCCCGATGGGGAAAAAATGCAAATCTATATCTGGCCAGTGTAGCTGTACTCCATGTCAGGATATGTGAAAATAGGCCACATTATATCTACTTCCTACTGTGCTACTGGTCATTCGTAGCCTAAACATAGTGTTAAACCATTAACGTAATTATCAATGAAAGTATGTAATGTGTTCACCACATACTTTTATATATAAAAAACTGCTAAATGAACATTGTAGCCCCATTAGAAGAAGCCTAATTTTTACTAATGTCATAGGCCTGTAATAAACAATCTTCTGCTTCCTGCCTCTGGCAAATTGTATCATGAACATACTGCATTAATGTGCAGCTATTATACCAATTAACAAGTATAATTCTACATTATTTTATGTTCAAAGGACCATTCTAAACTTTATCTTGCTGCTCTAGTGTCTCTTGATGTGATTTTGTCATGACGCCAAGCCGATACCCAATCCTACTGCAGCTATCTGTCATCTGAGCTGCTGCTAGTCTGACACAGATGGACAGCTCCTGTGACAACACAGTACAAAGTCACATTGTGCCAAAGGGAACCTTAACCCCAAGTCAAGAGTGTTTTGAACAATCAACAGGCTGAGTAACTCATGCAACTGTGTTAGGATTATACAGTACACCGGTGGGTGAAAGTGTTATTCTCAATGTCTTAAAACCTGATTGTGTGTTTGTGCTTGTGTTTGTCTTTGTCCAGGCTGGGGTGGTTTCACCCCGCTCCACTACGCTGCCCTCCATGGTAACCGTGCTCTGGTTGACCTTTTCCTCAGTAACGGAGCTGACCCCAACCTGACATGTGATGCAGGACAGACAGGCTTTCATTTTGCCTGCAGGTCAGTAGTCGTCGTCTCTTCAAATCTCTGGGTGTTAAACAAAAATGCATGGCTTGTGAAGGTTTAATGATGAGAGCACTGTGCCTATGCCTCTGCAGTTGCTCCTGTGTAATAACAGGTGGTTCCCTTGACTCCCATCAGGCAAGGGAACATCTATGTCATGCACCAAATGATGCAGTATGGGGCTGACTTGCGCCTCATAGACCTGCAGGGAAAAACCTCCCTACATCATGCAGTGACTGGAGGCAGCATGTGAGTGGAGTAACCAACACATGACAAACTTGATTGTTTTTATCTTCACTGTTGCTATACAGGCACACAAACATATCGTGTGTGCTGTCTTTTCCAGTGTTGCCATGCACTACCTGTGGGAGACTGGCATGTTCCGGTTCTCGGACACAGACATGTACCAGGTCACACCGCTGCACCTGGCTGCATCCACTGGCAACACAGAGGTGGTCCGATACCTGCTCAGAGACCAGGTACACAGCTACATGCACATGAGTGTACACTCACTCACTCACTCACTCACTCACTCACTTACTCAGTCAGTCAGTCACTCACTCACATATCTCCACCATCTCCACCACTCCAACACTCTGGTTTCTACTACACAGGGCCATTCAGGGCAAGAAGTACAATTGTAAAGAAATGTAAGTATGGGTCTAACATAGAAGCATCAGTGGCTATGTTTACATGCACAGAGTACTCAAACAACATTGGTTTAGGTTGACGCATGTAAACATCATAAATCAGTTAGAATAATCCAGGTAAGCTTATGCTCCAATTATGAGAAACCCAGTTAAGATGCCTGGCTTACTCCCTTATAACACAGGATACTGTGTTGTTGTGCATGGGAACAGCTTACTACTCTCACTTTTGGTTTTTGCCATCTTCATAAACCCAGACTTGCAAAGGGTTATGGGTACATTTTGATGTCAACAAAAAACATTGCACAGATTGCTGTTGGGATCATTGTTTCTTTCCCACGTAATAGAAGTAATCTACTATTGCTCAGTCAAAGAGGGAGGGGGTTGCTGGCGGCTACACCTTTTTATACGTTTTTGCTGGCGGACCGTTCTATTTGTAGGTACTGCAGGTAGATAGAAATGGACCGGGACTACTGGACAGAAATTCTGTCAATTGGTTTATTTATGGACACTGGGATACTCATTGGGTATCAAAGGTTCATGTAAACAGTATAACCCAAATAATACATGAACTGTAATATGGCCAGTAGCTGGAGTACTCCATCCACGTAAACGTAGCTGGTGTGAAGGCGGCAGTCTATTAGCAGTTATGTCCTCCAACCTTGCATGTCTGTTCCAGAGATGTGCAGTGGATGCAGTTGACCAGCAGGGAGGGACAGCGCTCCATGTTTCTGCAGAGAGGGGAGGAGTGGAGGTGTGCTGGACGCTGCTGCAGAGAGCAGGGTACAGGATGCTCCACCAGAAGAACCACAGCGGCCTAACGCCTCTGGACCTCAGCAAGCAGGGGAAGACATTTCGGTGAATCCGCAGTCTCTAGAACTCTCTGGCAAAACATTGAGTAGAAAGCCACTAAATGGGATAGTCAGACTTCTCAGTGCTATTGAAATATCCAGTATGGTCCTGTTTCCATAATGCTATTTTTCTCCTGGGATCCTTGTGCTGGTTTAAACATTGCTTTACTGTGTATGTTTTTTTTTTGTAGACATCAGCAACTCACCAAACTACTGAGTCGCTACGTTAATGAGCCAATACACCACAAGCCCAAAGAGTCTCATGGTAAATATTAGTCTGTAGTTTTGATAAGGTTCTTCTAATGAAAACATGGATCATGATTATGACAATGAAGATAATGATGATGATATTGATAATGAGGATGATGTTGACAATGACAGTGATGATGATGATAGTACAATTAGTGGTGGTTCTGGTGTGGTGTGTGATTATGCACGCACGGTGGTATGTTGGTGTTATGTGTGTCTTCTCGCCAGTCCTCTACTACTGGACACTGTTGTTTCCAACCCTGAGTGGAGCTGCCATTCTGCTGATAGCAGCCATGTTGGGAGGCTACGGCGGTTTAATCTGTGGCCTGCTGTTCCCCTGGCTGGCCAGAAGCATCTTCACCCAGTATCACCGCATGACCACCTACCAAAGGTTTGACAAAAATTGCAGTGCATATGCAGCAGTTTACTGCCTTGATAAAAACATTGCAGTGTTTATCTGTTCATCAACATGTTCATCACTTGTTTACACTTCCAGGTTACCCAACCCTATCTACCTGGGAACTCTCATGGCCGGCTTGTTCCATTCCCTGCTCTGCTTCTATGGGAAAATAATGCCTAATATCCTTAACAAAGATAGCACAGTTTAAGTTATTTGAAGGCATGTGTTACCAGTGGGAATTTAACCTATGTTTTTTTTATGTGAAAATGACAAATGTTGATCCTTAACTTTGTCAACGTGTGTGGCCAACCACTGCTCTGGTCCAAGTGTCAATGGTCCACTTCTCCCTAGTCCTCTGTTTGTTCTGTAAGGTTCTGACCCAGGACTCTGGGAGACTGGACAGAGTGGAGGCCGACCCCCGCTTCTCCTGTATCGCTGACCTGGTGGAGAGCAACCAGAGCCCCCACAGGTTCTGCCCATACTGTGAGGTGAGAAAACCACTTGATAGGGTTGGGATAGTATGGATTTGGACCACTAAGACTTTACCTTGGATTTTTCCTTTGAACACGTCTGCATCTGACCAATATATTGCTCTCATTCCTCTCTGTCTTTGTATTCCTCATAGCTGTTTCAGCCTGACCACAGTAAACACTGCAAGCTGTGTGATGTGTGTGTGAAGGACTACGACCATCACTGCCTCTTCCTGAACCGCTGCGTCGGCCGGGGTAACCACCGCCTCTTCCTCCTCTTCATCCTCTCCATGGTGACTGCCCACGTTCTGTTTGTTGCCACAGCAACAAGTTACCTGTATGGAAAGATGTATGTAGGCAGTCACAGCCTGTCATCGTGGCTTACAGTGTTAGGGGCGGAGTTTTGGGTCGTGGTCATGGTGATCATGAATGCACTGACTCTCCTCTGGGAGGCGTGGCTACTGACTGAACAGTTTGATGCCATCGCTATGGGAACCACCACCTACTTCAGACAGTGTGAAACCTCTGCTCGACAGAGATCGCTCAGACAGCGCTGGGTGACAGTGGTGTCGTTTCTACTGGAGGGAAGGAGGCGGGTGGGCAGGGGACAAACAAGAGAGGACAAAACTGCCGTAGACATTTAGAAACTGTCAAATGTGTCTTGTATGCAGCCGTCTCAAAGAGTTGTTTGTGTCGTTGCTCACTTTGTTCACAGTTTACAGTGTCATTGGTCAACACTCAAATTTGTGATAACATCCTCTTTAGATTCCTCAATAACTGTGACTACCGCCATATAACATGTTGTACTTGAATGGAACATTAGGTTATATCTTGATATTATATTTTAATATATAGAGTAGACTTACTGCAGATTTGTCAACAAAGTGGCTAGCAGGCTAACTACCACTAAAAAGTTAGACTTTCACCTTTGAAGTTAGTTTTTAGTGAACTCACTGAGCTATTTTAAGCAAACAATGTTTTAAGGAACATCTTGGTTTACGTTGTTCTGTGGAGCTTAACGTAAAGTACTGGACATTTTTAAAACTGTGTTTTAGCAGGAAATGCTTCTGATAACTTGAATGTCACGTCTCACACCTGTTTTTATATTCTGTATCCGTGTACTTTCTAACTTCATTGTTATTGTTGTTTTAAATAAAAGTGTGACATGATGAGGTAATTCATAGTTCCAAGTTGTGACGCTTTCTGTTGCCATTATTTGAGAGATTAGCATGCCCACCTAATATCCAGGGATATTAGCTTTGGCTAATAGCAGGTCCTTGGAAGACATTGTTCCTAATATCATGTCATTACCTCTCTGACCTGCTCCCAGTCATTTGTACCATGACACTTCCTCTACTCTCGCTAATGGGCCAGGTCTTCTCATGCCTTCAATTACACACACTCATTTCCTGTGTGTCCCTCAGGACCATATTTCTAGATTATAGATGATGTCCCCCACACCCTTCAGAGGGTGGTGGGGCTGGACTGTATGTGAGTGGCTTGTTCATTATGTCACATGAGATATAATTTAATGTCTCCTGTACTGCCTGTTCTGCATAAGGAGTGGTCAAGATGACAAGAAGCATTGTTCAGGTTAAAGGGGCCTGTACGCCTGTGAAACTCACTACCTTCATTCCCTGTCTCTGGATCAATGTTATGGGTTTTAAACGGCTGCCACCTGTCTATTTCCCAATCAAATCATCTCAATAATGTATTTTCTCTGTGGTGACATAGTCTCTTTAGGTTTCCAAGGTGATACCTCGGTTTTAATTTATGTTTTTTTTCTATGCAGTAGGTAGTGTTATATAATAACCTCATTGACATCTGTAATTTATCAAAAGAAACAAATAAACACTACATCTCATTATATAGCTTGAATGTCTACAGCAGCAGGCCTAGATTAAGGCTTTTGCAGGTGTATAACTAGATTCATAGCTTGGGACCCACCCTGTTGTTTTACATAGGCAAATCACAGTGACACAGTACATTGCATTTTACTCTGGTGTGAGTATGGGCTGTGTACAGTAATGATATCTGGAGAGGAAACTCATAATGTTTTTATTTAGAGGTCAGCAGATTTCACTTCTCTGTCAAGGCAGTGCACTTCCTGAGTGAGAGTCAGACTGAACATTCTGAAGAGAAGGAGACAGTAGACCATCACACACATGCATTAGTCTTAGTACGGCGACACCTATTACTGCAGCTGCCGGAGACTGTGTGATGTGTGTATTTCTTGTGTGGCACACAGAAAGAATGGCTGAAGACTAAGAGTCATCTGGTCTGACCGTCTGAGATCACACGGCAAGTAATACTCGCATGACTGTCTTTCTCTCCTGACATAGCTTCCTTGTAGCCTTCCTTGTTCCTGTTTACATCAGCATTCCCCAGACTTGCTGTCATTGGTGTGTTAATGATGGCAACTATACTAGTCCCTTCTCTTTGGGTATGTGAATGTCATCATTTGATTGTCTCTCAGCAATTATCAATTAACTATAAGACTGAGGTTTCAGTGTTGCCACTGTGTAGATTGTGTGTGTTTTTGTGTTGGTTCCAGAAATGGCCCCAGCTCAGATTGATACACTGTGCAGATGGATACACAGCTATGAAACCGTCCAGGACTTCACTGACCAGTGACATACAAAGGAGATTGCCAGGTAAAGCTCAATTTTCAATTTGTCTTGAGATTTAATTGACGATAGCAAGTCGTCTGATGTCCCGTTTTTGTTGCTTGTGATCAACCTGGCTGGCTATCTGTCTACTCGTATCAAGCGAAGTTCTCTTTTGAAGATACTTAAGCGCTGTTTATTGCCAAGGGATCCTCTCCATGTATCTGTGTATCATGTATCCAACTGTTAATCATCAGAGTATGAGCGCTTAATGAAAGCTATAATGTAATGTGTTGAGAGTGCAAAACATTGTATTGCTAAAGTTATGCCAATATCATTATCATTAATATGAATACTACTAATTATTATTATTATTATATTATTAGTATTTATATATATAATGCTTTATTTATATAGCACTTTTCTAAAAACACAGTTCACAAGTGTTTTACAGACAGTGAGAGAAACAGAAAGCACAGAACAAAGCACAACAACACAAGATTAAAGACAAGAAAAGCAATTACATAAAGGCCAGTCTATAAAAGTGTGCCTTGAGAAGTGATTTAAAAGAAGACACTGAGTTAGCTAGCCTAATATCCTCAGGCAAGCTGTTCCACAGTTTAGTGGCTATAATGGCAAATGCCCGATCACCTTTTGTTTTCAGTCTAGACTGAGGAACAGTCAGCAGCTCTGCCCGAAGGTCTCAGGCTGCACTGTGGCTCATATGGGGTTAAAAGTTCTGAGATATAGGCAGGCACCAGACTTAGACAAGCTTTAAAAGTGATCCGAAGAATCTTAAAATCAATTCTGTAAATCATAGGTAACCAGGGAAGAGAAGCAAGGATCGGGGTAATGTGGTCTCTACATTTGGCCCCTGTTAAACCCTGGCAGCTGTGTTCTGTATGAACTGGTGTGAGAAAGACTTATGACTGAGGCAGGAGTAGAGGGAATTGCAGTAGTGTAAACCAGTGGTTCTCAAACTCTTTGGCTTGTGACCCCCCATCACAGGCTGCATATGCAGAGTAATGAACAGTTCAACCAAAGAATGATTTTCCCTTTTTAGGTCATTTCATTTGACTATCAGAGGAGGCTGAAAACTATTCAGTATTTCACAAGAAAAAAGTAAAAAATTAGAGATTTTTATCATATTTTTTTTTCCTATCCCATGAATCATTTCGGCAACCCCCCAAAAGTATCTGATGACCCCCTGGGGGGTCCCGACCCCCAGCTTGAGAACCACTGGTCTAAGCAGGAGAAGATAAAGGCATGGTTTAATGTTCTGTAACTTATGTAAAAAGCCTTTACAAAGGCAATATGTACAATGGATATCATTTGTCATTGACTGGATGTTTTTATGTGTGCTGTAAAGAAGTTTAGTATTCCCAGAAGACCGCTCAGTCAGCTCGTCCTTTCCAGACGTTTCTCCACCTCTATACTGTCACTCAGTCTCTCCATGCTTTTTCACATCTAGTCCAACGCTACCAGACAGTAGGAACAAGAACATCACACTATGGAGTCCTATTGCTTTCACTGTACAGATTGCTCTGACTGTATAGGGTGGCATTTCCCCTCAGACTATAGGGTTTAGATGGAATGAGTCAGGATACTAAGTATATGGGTCATACAACTTTGTTGTGTTTTCCAGACTGGAACAGAGATCCACCCAAATTTGTTGGGGTTCCATGTAGTGTGTTACACATCTGCACTGGTTTACAGATACATACAATACAATGTCATGGTCAGCTGCCCTGCATTTAATTACATTTAAAAATGTAATCACTCTAATCAAGTGTATTGATCTGAAAATATACCTCGGGTACAGACTGAACCATAATCAAATCTTAATGCAAAAACTGAGAGTGACAACGGAGGGAATGGGAAGGCGGTGTGGAGCGACAGGGGAATAGATGTTGTGAAGCAATGGGTGACAAGACAGAGGACACACAGCCAGACATATTTATAGACAGTGACAAATTGATACTGAGAGTGTGCAGCAGAAGGCAGAGAGACGGATAGCGAAGGAGAGAGGGTGAGAGAGGGAGAGAGAGAAAGGGAGAGAGAGAGAGAGAGAGAGTGGGCAGGGTCTAGGTATGTGAGAACAGCAGCACACTGGGCCAGTGGGACAGAGGGAGAGAAAGAGAGAGGGGGAGAGGAAAAGAAAGGGGAGTGAAAGGAGCAGAGGGAGGGGAGGAAGAGAGTGTGTGTGTGTTAACGTGTGTGAGCGTGTGTGTGTGTGTGTTATCAGACAGAGAGTCCAAGTGCAAGACAAGGAGGGAGTGAGAGAGAGAGATGCTCGAAGAGGATGAGGAGTAACAGGGCGAGGCAGCAGCGAGAGGCGGTGTGTGTGTGTGAGGAATAGAGTAGTGTGTGAACAGAGGGATGCAGACATGTCTCTGTGAGAGGGAGCAGCACAGCAACGGTAACCATGCTGAGCCCCAAGATAAAACAGGCACGCCGGGGTAAGCGCAGTCCCTCCTCCCCTTTCTCTGTCCTTATCTTTTCTCTCTTCCCCTGCTCTCTGTCTCTTTTCTTTCTGCCCTCTCTGCAGTCTGTCTGCCCCTCTCTCTGACTCGCTCTCGCTCTCTCTGCGGCTCCACAGTGTGTCTGTCCTGCTCTCTTTGTGATAGTGTAACAGTAGACAATGTTCTTGTTGCCGCTTTTATTGATAATGACATCAAAAAGGTGTTACAATGCCATCCTAGTGCAAAATCACTGAGTGTCAATCCATTTCCCAATGATATTTGTCATTGGCAGTGAACTGAGTTTACTTGCGTGATCGGAAGTGTTGAAGATAGGCTTTATCCGGTGTATCCGATGCCCAATGAGACTTAACAGGCTCTACTACCGGATGATGTAATACCTAGTGTCCCTCCATTATGCACTCCTCATTCCTGGATGATTTCATCCTGATGGAGATATTGTGGGCTGTAATTGCACACTGGCTGCTGGAAGGTTAATTCTTCCTCTAACAATGCTAAACTTGGCACGTTTAAACATGAAGACATAGAGCTTGGTTTGAGCGCACCTCTATTTGCTCATGGTTTACTGAGGCATTCGTTGTGGATTTGAGGTGGTGTGGTTTTGAGCAGGTGATGGACTCTACATCGGAGGTGGTGAGAGGAATGCGGGGCTCACTAACTCCTGTAAATCACAACAGCTGGGTGTCAAACATAGTTCCTCTAACGCAGGGTAAAGTCCTCGAGTAACCGCAGAAGTCTGGACACCACATACATGCCTCTCACATGACCGTGTCGAGATGAATATGGAAGCTGTAAATCACACGACCGGCTCTTGGCGCTGAGCTTATTATGATGCAAAAAATAAACACATGCTGTTCTCCCCATAGTGGATGGTTGCTGGACTGCTAGAGTGGGCTGTGTCATGTGGCTCGGTGGGTTTGTAACAGCGACTTGGAGAAGTGGAGGGAGGCACCGAGACTGGCGTTGGGAGGGTCCTACGATCCTGAAAAACCTGCCTCATCCAAGGAACTGCTAACCCATCTGAAAGAATTGCATTAGTATGGGTTTCAGCGGAGAGTTTTAGAGTCCAGTGGTCTAAATGCCATTTCAGAGGCTTTCCCACCCTGCCAAGAATACGAATGTGGGAGAAATACTGTGTCCTTGATTTTTTCTTTTTTTTTGGCATGAAAAAGGTCAAATTTACACAAAATATCGGCTAACTGCAGTTTCAATCCAAAAATATCAGTATCAGCCTTCAAAAACCCATATTGGTCGAACCCTAGTATGTAGTATGGGTGTGTGTATGCGTGTGATTTTTCTCCTGGTAGTTTCGTCTTCTTCTCTACCGGCAGTGAAACTAAGCCCATAAAAGACGATGGGGAAGGAAAAGTACCTTGTCCTTCTCCTCATGCACACAGTTGGAGAGCGCAGCAGCCACTTCAGTGTGCTTGCCACGTCTGTGTGCTTGCCATCTCTCATCTGCTATAATGGTATTCTCCTTTGATTAGATTCCCAGCTCTGCTCTACTCTGACCCTTTTATACACCATCACTCAGAGCAAAATACAGACAGCATCAGAGAGCTAGCTCTATCCTCAGAAGCTGGTATATCAGACCTGAATCCTAAAGCAGGGCGGTATGTGTGAGTCTAACAGAGTCAGGATGTATCAGTAAAATTCTGCGCAGACAGATGTACGGTTACCACAGAGGAAAGTGATAACAGGTGTTGTGGTTGAGGCATCTCTCTGTTCTCCCTTGTGCTGAATGAGCCTAAACATAAGGACTCTAGGGCAATTGGTAATGAAGAGTTTTAGTCAACAAGATAGGATCATTTTGGAGTACGCTGCAAAAAGGAGCAAGTTGCGGCGGCACTGTGAAGAACACTAAAATATTCATGCCATTTTATAATTTCCTCTTGACTTAATCAATCATAGATGAGACCTTATCCAAAAATTAGAGGTTGAGTCTGGCCAAATGTGCTGGTAGTATAACATACTTTAATTACAAATGATTATGAATCAAAGATATTATCAAAAGCACTGCTGTCACTGATATGTTAGTGAGAATGATCGTCTATATGGTTGTGAGAATGAAACTTAAATATCTATCATCTATCTATCTTAAATATCTAAATAATTTTGAATAATTGAAGCATTTCGATCCAATATAAAATATCCACCATTTGAAAAATTTGACACCTATTCTGATGATTTCTGGTCATTATGATTATTATTAGTTATTACTCATTGTGAACTTACAAAATAATGGCACTTGTGGATGTAATTTTCTATGGGGTTTCTTTTATATAAAGCAATGCACATCAGGTAACATTTTATAATTTGTAGCAAAACATTTCTTGAATTATTCCAACAAAGAACTGAGAATCCTCCTTGCACACTAGCATTGGGTCGCTGACAGCAAAAAAAAAAGCCAGTTCCTCTATGAGATTTCCTGCCTGTGTTGAAGATGTGTATGAGACCCGGCCATGTCCGCTGTATTTATAGATCCTGCTCTGCCTGGTTCAGCATACAGTTTTGTTAATGACTGCAGCACGTGTTCTCTTCTCCCTTCCCAGCAATCATGACTCTGCAAATGAAGGACACCCAGCAAGGAGAGAAATAAAATGAGAAGAGCAGACAGAGGGCTGATAAGCGAGAGAAGAGGGGGGGGGGGGGGGGGGGGGGGGACAAGAGAGAGAAATAGAAAGAGAGATGGAGCCCAGGCCCCATTCTCTACCCTTGCTGTCCTCAGCAGAAAGCGAGATGCAATTAACAGGAAAAAAGAAGCCATTGATTTCTCTCTCCTCTCTCTCCCCCTCTCTATCTCTCTCTCTCTCTCTCTTACTCCCTAGGGATCGCTCTACTGTCGCTGCTTGCTCTATACCATTTGCATACAGATGCTAATACATAATCCATGCTGTTAATCAGTCCGTTATGGGAGATGTGCAACCTGATCCAAAGCAAAACTCCTCTATGAGTAGAACAATGCGATGGGAAATATCTCCCCTTCTTAATATCTGAAACACGTGATAAAAATCTATTGGAATAGATAGATTCATTCATTTCTTTGCTGCTAAATGGAGGCCAATACCTTGATAGATGGGCTTGGTAGAAGAAATCTGGATGCATGGTTGAGGCTGTGGGCTTAGCTCTGCCCAAGGGAGACCTCTATGAATAATGATTTTGGATGCTCTCTGGGTGAATTGGTAGAATCATAGGAAGAGAACAAAGAGGGAAAGTCCCAAAATAACGTGTACTCTCTCTTTCTGTGATTCTCTCTCTCTTCATCACTCTCTCACTCCAATGTTATTAATCTTGCACACTCCCCTGCCATCTCTTTCCTTCTGTGTGTATGGTGTGTGTGTGATGGTGTGTGTGTGTGTGTGTGTGTGTGTGTGTGTGTGTGTGTGTGTGTGTGTGTGTGTGTGTGTGTGTGTGTCCCACCAGCCCGGTCCAAGAGCATGGTGCTGGGGGAGCTGTCTCGGGTTTCCAGGCCCTGTTCTCCTCTGGACCAGGAGAGGGCACTGAAGGCCGGCTGGCTGAAGAGACAGCGCAGCATCATGAAGAACTGGCAGCTGCGTTGGTTTGTCCTTCGCACCGAGGCTCTGTATTTCTACAAGGACCAGGATGAAACCAAGGCACAGGTGAAGCTCACACTTTACCCAGGAGAAAGAAAATCAGCTACGATGTTTAATAATACCAAAGCTCATACAAGACATATGCTGCTATAAGACAGGAAAACAGTTTTTTGATGTCACCTGTTGCCCCAGGAAGCTCCACTGGTGTATGTTTGTATTAATTCTGGTTCAGAGCCTATATTCATGCTTCATGAATTGATCTGATTATTATTGTGCCTTAGGGCCAGTCGATCCACTGTGTGCTCTCCAACTCTGAAAATAGCTTATTGATTCTTTTAACTCAGATGACGAAATAACTTCTGTCCATGTAGCCCTCTAGTCAAATAAAGAACTAGTCTGAACTACATGACCATGATCTTTAAAGGCCAGCAATTACTGTGACATGCTCTAACCTTTATATTTTTGCTGTCTGTTTTTTTAAGAAAAAGAAAAAATCTTCCATTAAGGCATCTCCACACTGTCCATTAAAGCTCTAGTGTGTTGTTATTGCCCTGCCAAACTGTCTGTCTGTCTGATAATGTGGTAACTAGCTGCCCTCTGGTCCTGCTGTATTCTCAGTCAGAGCACTTAGCAGATGACCTTTGACCCTCTCTATTGCTGGAGGGATCAAAAATGTAAGTAGATAAGGAAGTGGCAGAGGGATAAATAGATGGAGAGATGTTTCCCTGAGTCATCCCTCCCTCCATCATCATTACTTCCCTCTGTTGGACGGACGCCCAGAGCCCAGTGTACTCAGAGTCTATAATGTTCAACATGCACTACACATCCCATCCCAGAGCCACTAATTGATTTCTTGTTTGGCCCTTGAACACTGTACATTGGTACCAGTGTTTTCCTCCTCCTGCCCGCCTGTCTGTCTGTCTGCCCGCCTGTCTGTCTGTCCGTCTGTCTCACCCCTTCCTCCCCTTCTCTCCCTCAGGGTTGTATTCCTCTCCAAGGCAGCCAGGTCAATGAGCTGCCTGCCAATCAGGATGAGCCTGGTCGCCACCTTTTTGAGATTGTTCCAGGTGAGTTGGCATGGTGACAGTTAAAGGTTTCACCTGGCGGGTGATGGTCTGCCTCTCTGTTGTGTAAGTAAGTAAGCCTTGTTCAAGCCTGCTGGTTCATCTCTTTAATACTGAGTGCCAAGCAGAGTTTTTGCAGCGGTTTTTCACTAAACCTTAAAGCATGGTAAAGTCTCCCCATCTAATCAGTCTATCTATCATTTGCGACCACCTTCTAGACCCTCTTACATTGCCTAAATGTCTGTGGTCAGCTGGAGTAATTACTGATGACTGACAAGGTCAATATGGTAAATTAATAGATGTAGGTCACCAAGCCACCTGAATGCTCCCCTGATGTGGTTATACTTATATATGGCTTCCAAATAAATTTTTGGTGATTTTTGCTTGGTCTTTGCTCTCCATTTTAATGATAAAAACTATAAGATCAAAGTCTTAGGTTTGGCAAGTGCCACACTTGACTCCCATGGGTTTTTGGTATGATTCGGCAGGAGATGAAACCCCAAACCTTCCAATATCAGGGCCGACACTGTAACCACTTGGCCACTGATCTAATAAAGGGTTTGCTGTGAGAGACCTAAAGTGTCTCTGTGTGTGCTTGAAGTGGTAATCATACTATCCATACAGCCAATCAGATCGTTTATGCACACCTTGTTGACCTAGGATCAGTGCGATAAATGGAAAAATAACAGTGAATCGGTAGCTTTGGCACTCACAGGCCATAACACATGCATATAATGTAAAGCACAGCAGAAAGGATGTGATTGCCATGGCCATGTGTCTGAGAGTTCAACAATGGCTTTATTCATTGCTGCTCTTGACAGCGTGGGGTTGGCATGATTACGGTCAGAGCAGTGTACAGTATGCACATAGACTTGATGGCCAGCTTGGAAGAAAACAAGCAAGAGAGGAGGGAAGAAAAGACAGAAAGACAGAGAGAGAGAGAGAGAGAGAGAGAAAGAAAGAAAGAAATTACAGACATTAAGTAGTCGGACGATGGATGTGGGAGAGTGTGCATAGCCAGTGGCGATGATGGTAATGCCTCTCTTTGGTTCTGCATCGTGGAATGGCGTCTTGTGTCACCTTGGCACAGATTCACCTGCAAGCAACCGTTCCTCTGAAAGGCTTGTGCATAGCTGGCACGGCTCAGCTGTAGCCCCTGTTTTCCCACCCGCCATAGAGCCGACATGGGCCACAGCTGCTGCAAGTTCACCAAAGCCCCGATGGTTTATCCTGAGGGTGGGGTCGCTATTAATGGTGGCAGTAAGTACAGTGCATCTTTCTCAGCTTGAATTATTGAAGAGGAGGAAATATTGTAGATATATTTTAGCACTCCTTGTGCTCAAGTACCTTTGGAGGCAGATTGTACTGTGGAATAGTTTGTCAGTGGTGTGGATTATTGCACATCTCTCCCTCTCCTTTTCTGTGATTTTGTGTGGTTAAGTTGCATGTCAAAGTGTATGTCCATATCAGAGACCATGCAAATACACACATACAAACACATACAGATGCAAAAATCATTCTATCAGTTGCATTTTTGCTGAACAGTTTTCTGTTACCTGGTGGGAGTCATCTTTTCATCATTGTTGCCAGGATTGACAGGGTCTTGGTGTATAATTTCACAGTCACAGTAGCTAAAGTGAATGGCTGCTCACAATGGAATGTGCCATTAAACATACTGTATAACAAGCCTCCGTCTCATAACAAGCCTCCGTCTGCACAGAAACAAACTTATTGATTGCACTGTGTGTGACAATGAAGGTATGCTGCTTGTCTCTCTGTCCCCCTGCCACCATCTCCTCTTTGGGGAATCTATTGTATGTGGCAATAAAAAAGTAGTGCATGATGCTCCTCACACACACATGCACATACAGCATGGGGGAAGTGCTGCCTAAAACACACATGTCCAGTGGTTGTAAATCACATGACTGTGACAGCTATGTGATCACTTGGTGTTCATGGGTAGGACTGCATTGTAGAAAATGGAGCACACTGCATCATCAGCAGGTCTGCACAGCTCTACCTGTAAAAATAACACAGAGACTGTATCGCTGTTGCAGACTGGGCGTGTGGGTGTGTTGCCTGTGTGTGTGTGTGTGTGTGTGTGTGTGTGTGTGTGTGTGTGTATGTGTGTGTGTGTGTTTAAAGTGTGAAGTGTTATCCAGTGTCACCTTGGAGAGAGGTAGTCTGTTAGAAATAACAGAGTGAGAAGAGAGAGGGAGGAAAAGGCTCTGGATGGGAATGGAAAACAGGCTGAGTGAGAGGCATGGTGCAGTTGCTGGTGTCCACAGGGAACACCGGTCTTTCTGGGTCATTTCTCACACACACAGTAACACACTATGCACCACAGCGCAGGACTTGGTAATGAATGCAGGTACTCTTACATACACAGCAAAGTGTATGCAACCGTTACCAAATCTACTTACATTATCTAGTGTTTTTTGGATTGCTTTTGAAATATGGAACATTTCAGGAATAGCAGCTTTGATGCTTTTAACTCTATCTGAAAATGAGTTACATAGTGTCTTCAAAGCTAGACTGAAATGTCAAAACGGGTGGTATCAAGCTGCGTGCACCCAGAGGGAGAGGCAGAGCTGACTGGCTGTCTCTTTGTACCTTACAGGGGTCCTGGAGCTAATAAGGTTATCAAAAATGTAATCAGCGCAATAATTAGCAAAAGTGGTATTAACTCTGTGTGGTGGTTTTGAGTTGTATTACTGATTTCTACTGACATTTTATCCCACTGATCCACATCAAGTGTTGTGATGTGGTTGTGTTTTCAGGGGGAGGTGGAGAAAAAGATCGAACAGGTATCAGCCACGAGTCTTTTCTGCTAATGGCCAATTCTCAGAGTGACATGGAGGAATGGGTCAGAGCCATACGCAGAGCTATATGGGCCCCACTCGGAGGAGGTATGATGTACTTAAACACACACACACACACAAACAAAAATGCATGTCTTTAAGTACACACACGTCTACATGCAGTAATCTGTTTTAAGGTGTTGTGTGTTGTGTGGCTACAGGTGTCTTTGGACAGCACCTGGAGGAGACTATGCTGTGTGAGGGCCAATGTGGCCCCCAGCGACTAGTCCCAGTGCTGGTGGAACAGTGCGTGTGTTTCATACGTGAGCGGGGGCTTGAGGAGGAGGGGCTCTTCAGGGCCCCTGGACAGACCAATCATGTTCGAGAGCTGCAGGACGCGTTTGACCGTGGTGAGAAACCAGTGTTTGACAGGTGAGGGAATGATACAGCATGTCATATCGTACTATATATTCCCCACTGGGTCGTATTCTGCAACGTTCTCTCTCCCTCTTATGCTGTTGTCATTCTCTTACAGTACCACAGATGTCCACACAGTGGCGTCACTGCTAAAGCTTTACATACGGGAGCTGCCTGAGCCTGTAATCCCCTTCTCCAAATACACACAATTCCTTTCTTGCGCTCAGCTGCTTATCAAGGATAAGGAAATAGTAAGTGTGTTTCTCCCACTATAGCCACTTATCACTTTATTGGATGTTTTTCCAAATTATCCCATTTCCAATTAAAACATATGGCTTTTTCTTTTTCAAGGGCATCATAGAGCTTGGCAAGCAGGTGAAAGCCCTTCCTCAGGTCAACTACAACCTCCTCAAATACATCTGCAAGTAAGTAAGCACTGTCTTTGTTGCTCCTATCAGCTTTATGCTCACTAATGTGAGTAACAGTTTTACTGTTATTTCCCATTTAATGTTTGACAAATGCGGATTTACCGCCTGTCATAACAGAGAAATAAATAACTTTCCTTACACCTACGTCCCTGCTGTCACCAGGGGAAGTGGCATCACATTGATTGAGTCTGTCTGTATGAGTCTTTTGCGTCTCTTCTGCCGCCTGCATCTCTATTAATATCATCAGCAGTCCACCCACACAATGACAGAATCATGACTCAGTGCCCTTTGTCATGAGAGTTTGATTTATACTGAGTGAAAAAGATTTAAGGGCTTTTCATTCTTTTAATAAGTGCAGTCAGCGCTGAGGATCTTATCTGGAGATGTGTTACTCTCTTGTGGTCACACAGTGTTTTGTTTCTGTCTGGTCAGGTTTCTGGATGAGGTTCAGTCCCACTCCAGTGAGAATAAGATGAGTGTTCAGAACCTGGCCACTGTGTTTGGACCCAATATCCTTCGGCCCAGAGTGGAGGATCCAGTTACCATGATGGAGGGTAGAGGATCATGCCAAATTACAAACATTAATCTATTGCAAAATTAGTAGTTAATTTGCTTTTACAGCAGGAGTGAAGACTTCCATTCAACAACTC
The DNA here is from genome assembly GCF_046629955.1 of Centroberyx affinis. Taxonomy (NCBI): domain Eukaryota; kingdom Metazoa; phylum Chordata; class Actinopteri; order Beryciformes; family Berycidae; genus Centroberyx; species Centroberyx affinis. Next base: position 494,687 of record NW_027280290.1, on the reverse strand, counting down.
ATCCAATATGAACATTGAGGTTTCAAGCAACTTTATAATATTTCTGTGTATGTGTGTCCTTCCTTGTCCTGGTAAACAGGAAGCTCCCAGGTGCAGCACCTAATGACCTTGCTGATCAGTGAACACTCCCGCCTCTACCAGCGAGAGGAGCCCGAAACAGAGACCAAGACTCCCACACAACCACAGCAGAGCCCTGCCCAACGGTGCAAGGTGGAATGGGTCGCAGAAGAAGACGTTGACCCCCAACCCAGTCCCTCCTCAGGCTCCAGCTCCAAACTCCCTAAAGAGGACCTGCAATCTTCCAGCCCATCTGTAGAGACTAAGCACTCTGAACCAAGTCCCCTTAGTGCCCCAGAGAAGGGTGAGGATAGTCAGATTGAAAGGCAGGGGAAAGGCAAGACAGAGGGGAAAGTGGATGGGAAAATGGATAGTAAAATTGAGGGGAAAGCTGGGACTGGAGTAGCCCTTAGCCCCAGTAAACAGTCCAAAGCCCTGCCCTCCTGGAGGTGCTCCTTCAAGGGCGGGGCAGGGCCTGGGGGGCCGAGGGGAAAAATGGGGGGATCTGCAGGGGATGTGTCAGCAGCTGGTGGGAGCAACTGGCTGATGAACGGCCTGTCGTCTCTGCGAGCTCACAGGCGCACCGCCTCCTCTGGAGAAAGACTGAAAGACTCTACTCTGTCTCTAAAGGAGTCCACCCTCTCCCTTAAGGAGACACTTAAAGACTCCCAGAGAGACTCTGCTGAAGACACTCACTCTCCAACAAGTGCAACCCTCTCTCACAGAGCCCTCCTCCAATCCCACAGACTGTCTGCCTATGACAATGTTACAGTTGCTCCCTCCAGCCTGAGCTTGCCTGCTGACACCTCCTCCCTCTGGACCTCCTTTGAGATCTCATTGGCTGAGCCAGAGGGAAGTGATCAGGGGTCGGGATTAGGGAAGGGCCAAGAGAGACCCGCAGAGGCAAAAGACAGTACCAACGCTCTGGATCACGGTGTGAGCAGCATCAGTGCTGGCAGCGAGGCTGAACCTGGGGATGATACCACAGACCAGGGGTCAGGAACAAATGAGGGTCTCACCAACCTGGTGTGTGAGCTCAAGCAAGAACTGAAGATGCAGAGGACGAGCTATGAAACCTGCATCCGCAAGTAAGAATTAATCACTTCTCATAGCTCATCTATTAATTTAACTAATTTAAATCAGTGTGAGCTGTTATTAATTCATGCAGATACTTACCTCTCCTTCCTCTCTTCTTTGAGGTTGGAGGAGTCCTGTTCTAAATACCAGTCCCAGGTCTGCCGCCTTGAGGAGGAGCTGGACCAGGAGAAGAAGAGGTTCCACATGCTGGAGATCCGACTCAGGAACTCGGAGAGGGCTCATCAAGATGCGGAGAACCGGAACATTCTCCTCCAGAAGGAGATGGAGGAGTTCTTCAAAACCCTGGGAGATCTAACCACAGGAACAGCACGGACCAACTAGACCAGACCAACCTGCCTTCATCTGGTCCATCAGAGGAGACTGGGGAACTCGACTACTGGGAGAAGGACCAGCCAGCCCCAAAGCTTTGAAGACCAAATACCTCTAGTGCAGTACTACTTGCTGTTGTGTCCCCTCTAGCATGGCCGCCTAGTGCCTACACTAACCAGTGTCGGTGCCAAACTAGAACTCCTCCGGACCAAGCAGCTCTAACTTTCACACATTTTACCATTCCATAAAATCCCTTAATATTATACATCATAAATCATGTAGCTGATAATTTTTTTGAATGTTTCCTTATATAAGAGACCAGGAAAAGCCTTATTTATGATAAATATGAGGTACAGTCTTCCCATACTTCACTTGGTAAAATCCCTGTTCATTTTCCCTTTTTCACTCATACTCTTGCAAGAAATGTCAACTTTAAAATAAAAAGAACAACACCATGAGACATTAAAATTCAACTCTTTTATTTGCCGGAGTTGAAGGTAGACAGTTTCTGTTTCTGATGTATATAATTGGTCTGTTAGTGAGGCAATTTCAGATCCAAAGGCTAAAATTCACACAACTGGCCTTACCAAAGTACACCACAACAGGTTAACTCTTCACTGTCAGTGTTTGGCCAAACCATCAGACTAGACTAGAGCATCATCCCAATAGTGCTGAATGGCTTGCTCTCCTTTTCTCTAACTGCACCTACACTAAAGCAGATTTGCTCAAAGAAAACTCATGCATTGTTGACTATCCTATCTTTTCTATTTTGAGGAGATGGAGGAGAGAAAACCACTAGGAGAGGAAGCCACAGCAGCCTGTTCAGATGCAGCCCAGGAAGGGTCATGCGTCACAATCCCCAAAATGCATTCTGGGAGCTGATGCTAGTGGTTACTGCCTGGCCGTAGTCAGGGGGAGTGCCCAGCCATGATAAGGGCAATGGGATAGATTGGGAATTTGAGCCATCAAATACATCCAAAGGTAATCATGGCAGGTAGCAAACAGTTTTCTGACTCTCAGAAAACTTACATACATCTACGGTAAAATGTACAGATCAATCACTGACTACCTATACTATTCTATGAATTATATTGCACAGAAAACAATGAAACAAAAAAACAAAATGCATATAAATAGTACTTTTGAATGAAATGTACATTACATACAATAGCCGCCTCCTAGCTTGAAATAAATAAATAAATAAATACACAAATACAGAAAAACTAAATATTTTTTTTCGCAGTTATTTCGAATGATGTGTGCCATGATATACATATCTCCAGGAACATGTGTGTGTGTGTTTTAGTGTGTGCGTGTGCATGTGTGAGGTAGAACTAAGAAAGACGCACCACAGAGAGGAGCATCTGCCACGGAGAGGACTTAAAATCACTGAACTGAGTAAGGGCACTTAAATCAAATCAAATAGAATCAGACAGCTGCAAATAAAAAGGTCTGATAGAACCTGCTAAAAGGGTAAAGTGACTAATTTAGAAATAGTCTCTGGTAACAGTCCATTCCCCAAGTACAGCACTTATTCTAGTCAGTGGAGTGGCCTACATTAGCTTGTTACAATGCTTACAGTAACCATTGGCTCCTTACTGTGCCGCTGTTCTCTTATCTTACATTCACCCTGTTCTTCCTCATCCAACAGACCATCACCTACAAGTTGCAGCTAAATAAATAAACAAGTCAAAATACAGTCAGGCTTACAGTGTATGCCATAGTAAAAAATAGAAATTAGGTGTCAGGGAACAGTTGAGTGAGGATAAAATATTCAGATTCTCAAGATTCACATAATCAGAGGTGACATAATACTAAGAAATAAGTTAACTTGGATACACTGGAGGATACTTTCTACAAGAAAGAAGGGAAAAATGTGAAAATAAAATCATCCATTTGCATTAATATCCAAGGTGAAGTGTTAGCCTATGAGCTAAAGATTTAATAGATTCATTCAAATGTCCCAAAATCAATACAAAAATGCTAAATGAACAATTCAAAAATATATTAAACATAATTAATCTTGTGCTGCTAACAGTATGGTAATCCACTTCAGCAGTAGAAACAGCGAGTTGTAAAGTACACTCAAATCCCTCCCTTTTGTAACATACATCACAGATTCACATCAAAACATACTCTGATTCTTCGCAGCAAAAATAATAATACAATTTCAAACCACAATCATTTACAGCAGTATGGGGGGGCGGGGCAAGGAAATAAAAACAAACTGTACATAAAAAGCGTAGCTCTACAAACTAACATGAGAAGTTCCATTGGCCTAAACCCTATCCCATGACACTTACTGCAGTTGTAGGTGCAAAGGTGAGGATAGGGTTGGTTGTTTTAGCGTTTGTTTGTATATCTGTGTGCGTGTGTGTACTGTGTGTGTGTGTGTGTGTGTGTGTGTGTGTTATCTGCAGCAGCCCAGAGCGCCCAGGGAGGTGTGGCTGTCCAGGCTGCTCTCTGTGTCAGAGGTCATGGTGGGGTCACTGCTCGGGTCGCTGGGCTCAGTGGACATGGACGAGACGTCGTTGGCTGAGGAGGAGGAAGATGCGGGCTGAGGCGAGCTGTCGATCACTGCTGCACCTGTGCTGCGAGAAACACACGGGATCACTGATACACCTGCACCACCAAAGATGTACCGTGACAGCACACACACACACACTGCTTACATTTTGGTGGATTTGTTATGTTTTAGCATGGGTGGCTCCAGTGGGAATGGGGGCAGTACTATGCTCAACTCACTTTAAATTCTCATGCACATTTCATAAAGCTTTACTGAACTTAAAGCTGCAGTAGGTAACTTTTATGGATTCAAGTAATTCAGTAGTAAAGCGCACACCCATAAAAAGGTGCAAACCATCGGTCCAAAGTCAGAGTAAATAACTATATGACGGTTGCACATTTCTCTCCATGCAAAATATTTATTTCACACCACCAACATGTTTTGGCAGTATGCCTTCTTCAGGGTATCATGTCACTTTTATGGATTAATATTTATTTAGAATAAATCGCCACATTTGGTGTCCAAGGACGAGGAGGATAATATGTCAGAATCTCAGAAACAGCGGTAGCCCCATTCCTCTGCTTTTCTCAATGAAATTCTCAGTGAAATGTGTGGAAACCCATCCGACCAATGAGGAGAAGTCCTGTCAATCACTAAGAGGAGTGGGAGGCATGCCATTGTTGGATTGAATTTCTGGAGATTTGATCTATTTCCTCCCAAACTTGCCTACAGCTTAATATAAAATAAAAACCTAAAATCGTATTGATCACATATCACACATCAAGCCTCTGTCATGAAGTATCAGTTGTGTGCATTTAACCTAAAAATGAAAATGCCTTACTGTGTTTTATATCTCCCACCTGTTATTCACCATGATTCATCCCCTTCCAACTCTCATTATTTCCCAGAGGTCCAGTGATTACTCACCTAAAGGAGGTGGCTGCCCTCTGATCACTCCATTTTTCGTCCACTCCTCCCATTCACACACTTCCTTATAGATCAGATCTACGAATGCACAAAGAGAAGGGGGTAAGGGGAACAGGAGAGGGAGAGAAATGGTGGAGGAGGAGCAAGGGAGGAGAAAAGATGTCAAGGCAAATAGTAAAGATATCTTGTCCTGTATAGTCAAAGTGCATCACATACTGTACAGTCCAGACATCATCATGTTTCTAATTTGAGCATGCAGTTCTGGCGTGGCCGTCTGAATATGAGTGAGGGGTCGTTATCACCTGGCAGGGGTTAGGATGAGCTCATCCTGCTGCAGAACAACTGAAAGTGATATTTACACACAATCTGACATCCTGCCCTGCTCCACAGCGTCAGGTTCCCTACAGTGGCAAAATACTTACTGAGAGGCTGTAATGGAGGGCTTTCAGGTGACGTAATGCACTCTCTGACGAACACAGTGGAGGTTCAAAGCTCTTGGGCAACAGCGACTGTAAACAGCTGATTCATTTCTGTGCTCTTCTTGACTGGGAACTGACCGTTTTGCCACTGATAAATCTGACAATGTCAGCTAACAAATCTTAGTATCTGCTCAGCTAATCATTGTCTTATTGTAAACATATCTGCACACAAGCTAAAATATCCAGTATAGTGGCTAGTGTTAATAGTGGCTAGTATTTGCATGTTAACATTAACATTGGTTGTTTAGCTAAATTAGCCTGCTGGTTAGTTAGTAAACTAATAAAGCCAAAAAATAACTCTTAGGTAAGTGGAGCTGACTTCTCAAGCTACAGCTCGTAACGTTTTGGAGTCGAAGCTAGGGCTACAGACAGTGTGTCACAGTAACCTAAATTTGGAAACAAATGTAACTATTCACTATACTTATAACGTTTCTTAATGGACCGACACCCACACCACAGCAATCTTTTTACAGTATCTCTCTTTTTCCTGTCCAGTTGTTATATATTCAGCCATTAATGCACACATCCAATTCTCCAGTGGACCTCCATGATGGCGCCAGGCTTGGTTGCTGGGAGACCATTGACGCAACTGTAAAGCCTCTATAAGGCAGTAAGGCGCAGCACTGTGGTTTGTTCCTGTACCACTGCTGCTGTCGGAGCCACGGGGGAATATAACACACTGAAACAGACAGTGAAAAGTGAAGTGTTGAGCGATGCGTGAAGTGTTCTGGTATGTTGCCTAACCTTTCCACTCGTCCACGGTATGCTCCCTCTCGTCCAGCTGTTTGTCTGTGATCTTTGGAGGAGGCTGAGGAAGAGAAAACGGCACAAATGGCACATTGGTGGTGAACGAGCGGTGATAACTTTCCACTCCAAGTGATGTAATTAAAGTCTCATGTGACCCTTTTAAAGATGCGGTCGTATCTGTGATCCACTTACCGCCTCCACTTCAGCTGGATCGTACCAAACATTAATGTAGGGGTGTTGCAGGGCCTCATCTACAGAGATGCGCTTGGAGGCATCGATCACTAGCATCTTGGATAAGAGATCCCTCGCTTGGCTCGCTGGGGGGAGAGACAACAGGCAGATAAGGTGCTGTGCTATTAATCACCACTCTACGAATGGTTTGATGAATGAGCTCTTTGTAGTTTAAGTCACTTCAGTCAATGTAAAACCATATTAATATCTCTATCAACAATCAACAATAAAGTCACAGTAGCAGAAGATAGGGAGAAACCTATATACCTCTACCTTTCAGCTTGTTGTGTTCAGAGTCAGCGGGGAAAAGCACGTCGGGGAAGAGCTTCTCAAAGCTGTATCCAGCATAGCGTGGCCGGTTTTCTACATACGTTCTTACTGACTGGTTCAGCTTCATTAGGAACTCCTGGGATGGAGTACCGAGCTGCTCAATCACCTTGTTCCACTGGTCAATGTCTGAAGTGGAAATGTCAAGGAAATAGGCCACAGACACTACAGTACTCCCACACACACACACACACACAACACACCATGAGGCAGCATGACATTCAACTCCCACTGAGACGCACACAGCCCTTCTTACACTATGGCAGACACACACACACACAGAGAGAGAACACCTAGATTACATGACCTATACTGATGCAGCTACTCACTCCTCTACTATGCAGCTAATGCATAACTACATACTCTCTCAAGAACGACAGCACTCTGAATTCTACAGCTATGTATGCAAGGAGCTGTCTGATTTTCTGTCAAGTTCTCTTAACAGGTGGGAACAGCAGAGAAAAAGGCGGAGGGCATGTAGGTTGGGTGGGAAATTTGGAAACGGATGCCAGGGTGACACAAGGAAACTCTAGGAACAGATCAAATGGGAACTAAAACAGGGCGGCGATGGATCCCTTCACGCAGAATGAAGTGATGACACAGTGATCAATGGCGGGGAAGGATACGATCAGTGCCGGGGAACAACACGCTACCCCGGATCATCTCGGCCACTATGCAGCCCACTGACCATACATCCACTGGAGGCGGAGGGTGAGATGACAGGGAGGTTAGCATGCAAACACAATGGTGAGGAAAAGAAAAAACAAAAACAAAAAACAAAACAAAGTGAGAAGAACACAAGGAGAATGGTGGTGCGATGTGTGAAGCTGAAAAGGGAGAGCATGCAACATCAGCCAGTGTCCAGCAGACATATGAGAGGGAAAAATGCTCCTGCTGTGTTGAGGAAATGAAAAGGGGAAATGAAAGTTTCACAGCCCATGACCGTCCAAAAGCTGCATCTCAAATAAGGAATATTATACTGGCCTGTTTTGGTTGTTAACAGTTCCCCGAAGCTTGGCACAGAATACTGTATTCGTGCCAAGAATTGATCGCTATACAGAGGAAAGATCTGACAGTCTGCACAGTGCCAGGCACAAGTACTTTTGAACGAACACAGTGTTTCCAAAGAATGTTACCAATAACAAAGTGTGAAGAAGCATTTGAAAGACGCAAGGATACAGTCCCTTCCGGGAAAGAGGATTTTATGGCGGACCATTTCTGCCAGTATGCAGCCCACAGACCATATGTCCACTAGCAAAGTGGAACACAGCAAACAGGAGGAATGTACAACAACAGGTTAGTTAGGAGGTTAGTTAGGAGGAGGCTATTGTATTTATAACAACAAAATCCCATTATACACAGAGGCACCATGCTGCTTTGCGTAAGCGTGCACTGCAGTAATAGCAAGATTTATCTTCAGTTCCCTGTCTGTGGATAGACATGGATGTGAGACAGGATTTTAAAAAAGTAAATAGTGTAATGTAACTGCATGAGTTTGTATAGTAATTTGAAAATCAACATTATTTGACTGTAGGGCTGGGTGATATTGACAAAATCAAATATTACAATATTTTAGACCGTATACCTTGATATCGATAATGTGACGATATTTTCGGGGAATGAGTATTTGTGCTTTCATAAGATACTGTATTTACACACAAGAATATTTTTAAAATTAGTAATGATCATCAGTAATGTGTAATCAATAATAAGTAATGTGGATATGATAGATGAGCAGTTAAAGCCAATCATTGTTCATTTTACTCAGCCAGAACAGGCCAATAAGTTCAGAAAATTGTATCACTTTACTGTAACACAGCCTTTAAGATCAGGAGGAAGTCACATTAAAGTTATTTCCCAATATCACAATAACCAAAATCCCAGACGATATCTAGCCTCATGTCACAATATCGATATTATACAATATATATCGCCCAGGCCTGTTTGACTGTAGATGAGTAAATTGAACGTGTGACAGACAGACAGACAGACAGACAGGTACTGACCATTGGCCTGGTAGCCCATGCCCAGGATAACCTCTGGTGCTCTGTAGTAGCGCGTCACCACATACGGTGTCATCAGGAGTCCTGTGGCGGCGGTCCGAGCCAGGCCAAAGTCCAGAATCTTCAGTGTACAATCTGACTTCACAACAATGTTACTGGGCTTGAGGTCCTACAGAGGAAAACATATAAAGAATGTAATTTTTATAGATCTTTATGTTGTCAAATAGAAGCAAAAACAGTGACAACACACACCTAATATTCCCATGCAGTTATTCAGCGGCATGTTTTACATTCAGCATTGTGAAACCCCCCAATTAAAGAAACTATGTGTGAGAAGTGAGTTTGATGACGTCTTTAAAGCTTTGATGTGTGAGGACCCATGGGAGAGCGCTGAGGAGAGACTGCTAATGTTCTGTGTTATCTCTAATGACTTCAAGTGAGACAGCAGGTATGAAGGAGTTAAACACCATTAAACACCATTCTGAGACAAAATGAACACCACATTAACCGGTAGTGACCAGCTGTCCTGTTTTTTTAAGGACAGTCCCTTATATCATCTCTATTTCAGGGGGTCCAAATTATAGAGGAAAAAAACACACTTTTCTCTGTACATCCAGATTTTCCATTGGATTTTCTGAGCGCAGAAAGGCCTACTGGGCTATTTATACATTTTTTGTTATCACAATATTATCTGCATCACACCCATAATGATATAATATACACGCACACTGTGCTGCATTATCAATCCTGACAAAAATCCAGCTGATTGTCAGTTACTACTCCTGCTGTGGTTATTTTTCAAAGAAGATTGCTTGCTTTTTTCCATTTAACATTTCTCTACAATACAAATTGCTTGTGGTAGCGTTACGCTAGCTAGTAGAAAAGTAATTTCAAGTTCCCTGGTTTCCAGGTAAGGTAAGTAGTGCCACTTTACACCATTGGATTGTTTGATTTTGGTTTTGCAAATTTCTTTGACTTCTTCGTTCTAATTGGGCTTAATCCCTTGTTGAGGATGTAATATTTCCAAAGTAGGCCTGGCTGTGTATGTTATTTTAGCAGTAAGTTTTATTTTTCATTGTTATATTTTAATTTGCCAGGACATACTAACTGGCGCTAATCTAGTTTTCACTTGTTATGAGAAAAAATGTAAACTGAGATGCATGATTTCATCTCCCACCTGTTTGTTTATTCACTGATAATGCATTTCAATTCTTGCGTGATGTGAAATAATAACATTAATAATGTGATACTTTATTGATCCCCATGGGAACATTCAATATTCCCCTGCCCTCTTCCACAGGGAGGTGAGAGGTCAGAGTCGGCTACAGAACAGCCCATGGAGCTGGTAGGGATTCAGTGTCTTGCTTGCGGACGCTTCAGGGTGCACGCTTGCAAAAAAAAAAAAAAGGCCTTGTACTCGGGTCCTACAGTTAAAAGGCGGCCTCCAAATCACCAAATCACTGCACTGCCCGGCTGCACTAATATTATATATTACCAAATGCCAACTGAGCACAGGCCAGTGAACTGTCTGTCCTTACATTCTAGTGTCAAGTACCAAAGCAGGTTTACCAGTTCCTCTTGTGGACCCTGGCCAGCTGATGCCTACCCTGTGAATGATGCCAGCAGCGTGGAGGTGTTTGATGCCACATAACATCTGATAGAGCAGGTAGGACAGCCTCTCATGGTCCAGCTCCATCTGAATGACCTGGCACAGGTTGGCATCCATCAGCTCCATCACCAAGTATCTGACAGAGCACAGTTTGCACAAACAGTTGAGAAGCATGCAAGCACACACACACACACACACAGGGAGGGAGTAATTAATGTAGATACAGTATATACTGTACATATTCCCTCAAACACAAACACAGTCAAGTACTCACACACACAAATACATCCACACTTCACATCCAGTTACTTACACATCTTGGAATTCTTCTAATGATTTTTGTGGTGTAAATACATTTAATAGGCCAATGATCTGTGGATGTAGAATGACACGAATCAGAATGATGTGATCACGTCATTAACATTTTCTTAAAGCACAATTTAAGTTATATGCATAAAAAATACGATTCACATTTTTGCAAACCTAAAATACCACATCTTCCTGAGGTGAAATGTAATAAGAACAAGAATTAAGTGAAAAGATTTGCCAACTTACATTTTTGTGATTGACACATTTCATAAGGACTAGTTCTCTGTACGCCCTCTTGGCGTGGGTCTGATTCTGAAACGGCCGACTCAGCTTCTTGATGGCAACATTTCTTTCAAGGTTTTGGTCATACGCAGAGCTGAGGAACAAAGTCATGAATAATTGAAAATTATGGGCCCAACTGTAGCAGAATAGGTGGTAGAGACAAGATATGGATATGCAAGTTTGAGGTGGGGTTTTTAATAACATAACCTCGAAACATATAAAAACGATAGGACAGCGCTTGTGTCACTGACAGAAAATCAGTTGTAAACATATTTATCATTGAATTTAATTTTAATTTTTGGAATTTAATGTTAAATAAGGCAATACGAATGAATGAAAGGAGGTACCAAGTGAGATATTCTTTAATTTGCATGAATACTCTGGTGATGTATGGAACACACTGTCCCATATTTCACCATGTAGATGAAGACTGAATATGGATGAGGTTGAAACACTCACCAGACGATTCCCTGAGCTCCTGAGCCGATGGGTCTCAGATTCTGGTAGCGCTTCAGGACTGTGAATGTAGAATCCCCAACGTCTAGGCTGTAGAACTCTCTTTCTCTCTTGTTTTTGTTCATGGTGAAATCTTCGATTACTGCTTTCTGTGCATCCAAAAATGTCCTCTGTGTACACAAAGATGGACACACATTTAGGCGTCACAGCGGCGGCACTGCACTGCACTGACGCTACCACAGTAGCTGTTGAGCAGAAAGTCAAATGCCAGCCTTGCTCCCGAGAAAGCAGATTAGGAGTAAAGGAGTAAAGACACTGCTGAATTTCACACTTCAGGCGAGAGCTGCAGTTCCTTATCTCAGCGACTCAGCAAACAGACCGGGATGGAAGATTTGATATCATCAGCAGTGGTGGCAGAACAGCAGGCCACAGGGAGGGGGGTCTACTCCATCATATGAAACATGACTCTCAGAATGTCTCTCTCACACTGGAAACCAAGCCTGGTGATGATTCCTGCCTGAACGCTTGTGAGTTTGGACCCCAGCCCAGGACTCCAGCCCAGTTCTGCAAGCAGGTCTTCCACAGGCACATGTTAACTGGGTCAAGTTACACCAGGGGGCTGAGCACCCGGACAAGACATCACGCAGAGATGCTCATTTGATTGCATGATGTTCCCGAACATTTTCCATATCATGTAAAAACTAAAACCACCTAAAATCTAAAAAACTAGAAAAATGTAAGGCAGGCTTGTCTTGCTTCCTTACTTTCAAGCAGCCTACGCTTATATAAGCAACGTAATCTCCCTCCCCATTCTTCCACTCTCTCTCAACACACAGTCCATATGAGGAACCTAATTGGCAGAATAAAATGAGTCAGCTCTCCTTCTGTTCCTCCAACGTCACAAAGACGTACATAACATCCACCCCCCTCTCAACATCAAAATAGACACGCTGCTTCTTTTTATAAATCAGACAGGAAGACAATTACTTCATCTGAGTTATGATGGCTTTAATGATAATGCAGTTAATGTACAGCAGTGTCAGTGGTAGGCAATCTGTTGCATCTGTAATGTCATTGTTTTCTGTAATCATGACTGTTGATCTGAATGATGAGGGCAGGTCAGTGCAGCGAGGACAGCAGGCCGGGTGCTTTATAACTTTGATACCTTTTGATCCTCTCAATTCCTATTTCATCACAGATGCTGCTTATGCTTTTAACCAGGTCACAGTATCAACACATTCCTCTAAATTGATGAAACACCATCAGCTGTGATTCCAGTAATGTGTGTAATCTACAGTATTTACAAGGGGTGCAGTACGCCGCAGCAGTAGTCTGCCAATGCAGCACCTGGGTAAGTGAATGTTTGGACCTAGTCGATGGATTCAGGGGGAGGAAAAAACTCAAAAAGAGCACTGTAATAAATCTAGTTGCCTTGTGTATTTAGCAAGAGCAGAATTACAGCCGGCTCGCCCCTACAGTGCATCGCCCTCTAACGAGTCAACCTCTGTTTTCTCTAAACAAGCTGCTACAGCCTAATGATTTAATGAATGGGTTTCCAAAGCACATACTTGCAGAACAATTAAGATCCTGCAATAGTGTTTCATGTATGTATTCAAATGAACACAAATTTTCACAAATGCAAACCCAAGAGATGCTGGAATAACTACAAGCAAAATGCACATGCATGAGGTATTGTGCCACCACATATCAACACACTCATATAATGATAGGGTGCAGTTTTCTTGCCCATAACTTTACATGCACGCTAAGACCGCACTGAAACTAACATGATAACATACATAAATACTACAAACAGCCCAGGGAGAATCGACTGTGTCATATATGTTTCCTCATTTACATACATCACATGAGCCTGATGAGGAATTAGCAGCACAAGCAAAGCATCGTAGCCGTACAAACACACGTTTAATTCAAACTAACCTATGGAAAAGACAGGTTTCATTCGTCCTTCGTTCAATTCTGTTACATATCACCCTCATACCCGATGCGAAGCTGATACAGCCTTTTTTTCACAGCGAATAGAGCGAGGCTTTAGTCTCCACAGCTGTACTGTCAGCAGGGCGGAGAAAGGCACAGAAAAGGCACAGAAAGAAGACTCTTCCACATCTCCCCGGCACCGATTAACCAAGTAGAGGATCAATATCGACCCATGTTCACACGATGTTAATGCCTTAACCTTGGCCACACGACCCCTTGCCGACGACAGAGGTAGCTGGCAGGTAAATGACCATACGAGATTGCTGCATTAGAAAAGAGCCGTGCATGCTAAAAGCGTATAGCACCCTGAATGAGTGGGACACTGCACAAGAGGACATTATTAGAGGGATAATAACACCCATATCGTGATATTACGTGGCCTATTCTGACACACAGTGCGCAGCAGATTGTAGTATAACTGTCTTTATCCATATGCGAGCACCGTGAACAGGCGTATTACAGCGTTATAGCGTAAAAGGGAATATTTTGGATTAAGCCGAGCTACAATGTAACACCCTAGACAACAAACGCGTCGGTAAAGCAGCATGCACACAACGGTACGACCCTCCCCCCACGGCCAAACAATAACCACGTCTGAGAAGAGGTGCAAATCCTGATCTTACCTCTGTCATCAAATTAAACTATTGATTTCCCCACGGTCCGATCAGCGGTACAGTGTTCCGGAGCAGGCTATTTGTTTATGCCGCTGGTGAAGGATGATTTATTCCGTTGTGCGGCTTAAAAATACATGACCTCACCAAATTCACTTGCCTACGTTTCCATCTGGCTGCTACTGACAGGCCGGACGCGCAGTGCGCACAGGGCATGCGTCCCAACTGCACGTCACTCATCCACAGAGACACACCCACCACCTCCATGCATCCTTCCGTCTGCCTCTATCTATGTATCTATCTATCTGTCTGTCTGTCTGTCTGTCTGTCTATCTGTCTGTCTATCTATCTGTCAACTTGCTTTTATTCCAATGCCTCTTTATGTGAGTGTGTTTGCCTAACTGTTAAGCTCAATAAATAAACAAAGAAAAAACACACACACACACACCACACACTGACAAACTTACACAGATTTGTTTTGGCTCATTTCCGTTTAAAACAAGAACATGAAAAATGAGGTGCCATTTTGTGCTCATAGGCCTGGAGTAACTCTGTTGCAGGATGTGTGATATAGCATGACCAGGTTTAAAATATAGCCCATATATGGCACTCACTCACACTTTCAAAACAGCCCAAATAGTGATATTTTTTCTGTCCAATAGTGTACTAGGCCTACACAAATCAAAGTGTTATGAAACATTTAATGATATAGGCCTAATTATGGATAAATGATGAGCACTGCATATTTAGTCCATACTATGAACTATAGAATAGCCTACCATGATATATTAGATAACAGTCCTTGCAAATGTCACGGCAGGTTAAATGATTTGTTGTAGATAACTCAGATGATAAACAATAGGTTGTTAGACTGGGAGTGTATAGGTTTATAGCTCACTGTACAAGTTAAACAGTCATGTGATTAAAACAAAAATGAATTGGGAACGGTTGCCAGTGTTGTCCATTCTTTTATTATAGGTTTAGGTTAGGTTTTTTTTCTTTTTTTTTAAATTAATATTATGATTATTATTTTTACAAAATTGTCCATGCAGCAGACTCCTTCACATAGGCTAGGTGAGTGGAAGGACAAGTGAGAATATCCAAATTGAGCCTAGTTTTTTTCCCCCCTGCTTTCCTACTTTCTTCCTTCCTTTTTGTTTTTGTTTCTTTCTTTCTTTAGTTAGTTATATTTCTTAAATATTTTTATGTTTTATTTTTGCTGCGTCCCAAACAGTGACACGACTGGGTCTAGTATCAATGGTTATGAATAAATTTTAATAGTGGTTATGGTCATGTGGAAGCCCTTTAGAGGTCTCTGTCCAGGGTGTAACTGATATGCTGCAGTGATCAAATGAATCAGCGACAGATTATTACTGGAATAGAATTACAAAGGGAAATCTAACTGGTCAAAAGGTACAGCCTATACGCTTCCTCGTGCTGCCTTAGAGGAGAACTCATTTAGGATTTTTTTTGCTATGTTGTGTATGGGGTTTACGACTCTGTCCATATTAAATAGTGGGCTAATCATTTGTGGAAGACCATGACATGCATAGGCTCTGCAGGAATCCATAGCATACTACAGGCTACCACCTATACGAGTTCAACCGTCAATTCGCAGGGCTACAAAAACGACGGTTCCCACGCATCCATGCTCTGCGAAGGCATGTGACTGAATAAGGACATTAGGTAAAATTACGTTAACTTAACGCTGAGTAGTTTAAATTCTCCCTGCACCCACCTGACAGCACTGGGATGTTGTTATTTATCCTTATCCCTGCGCAGATACCCCGGGGCCTGCAGAGACGAGCTGCGCGCAATAGACCTGGGAAGCGGCATGGATAAACGTCCCAGCACCGACTCCTGCAGCAAGATAAGGCTACTACGGTTTCTTACCCCTTGTTCGAAGAGAGCCCGCAGCGTTATGATCATTCTGGGAGAGCAGCCCCGAGGCAGCCGGCTACAGTCCACTCGTTTGGCCGAGGTCGTTCGTCCTTCCCAGGCTTCTCTGTAGCGCACCTATACCGGCGGTTACTCACCGTACCTTTGGGCGTCAGACGGATTAGTTAAATCGGTGTAGCTGATCTCACCCCACCCGCTATTGGTGGCTCTGACCTGTCGCTTGTCAAACTGCGAGTTTAATCCAATTAAGTGTTTAAAGGCGAGAGGCTAAGAATAGCGCCAATTACAGTAAAAAAGTTTCAGACCTTCAGCGTGTTGGTGGCAATAGAGCAAATGAATGGGACACCATATACAGTTAATGTCATTGATGAATTGCCTGCAAGAGTGGAGCATCCCTTAGTAACGGAGAGGACGCCAAAACAGCAATGCAATGATCACAAGGATTATATTGGAGTCGTGGTGGGATCACTGAAGATAACACAGAGGATCACACTCTTCACATAGGTTACGTATGTTACCAGGTAATATCCCTAACACACCGTGAGCTATTCTTTTTTATGTTTCTCCTATAGTCCTATTTGCTGAACTGATGTGGGTACGTTTTAAATTGATCCAATTTGCCCAGTGTCACTGATGATTTCAGATGAAAAACAAATATTCATTCCTACTCATACTAAAGGAAGACTGTGCCAACATTCAAACAACAAATTCACACAAGTAAAGTAGCACATCTAAAATTGGAATCGGCTACAAGAGTTTTAAAATGCATGATACTGCTCTCTAGTATCAGAAAATAAGTGAGTTAATGGGTCAGATTCGTTTGTCTACTTATGAGGAGCCTTTGTTGCTGTGGTGAATAAGAATGAATTGTAACTGTGTCTTATGGAAGTAGTTGTAATGGGAAAGAAGGATAAGACAGAGACCCAGTTTGCTCTACAAGGGCTACCTGCCCCAAATTTCCAAGAATAGAGTACCCTCTCCTCATACAATGTGAAAACAATCAGTGTGACTGTGACTAATAATCTGGCTGTTGGCTGATGGATCAGTAAGCGGGTTTGTGGTTTATAAGTCAATAAGCTAGCTGATGATTGGTTGACTAATGCTATGTATGTTCTACGCTTAAGTTAAAATATCAGAGACTGGAGAACAGGTTGCATGTCATACATTTGATATTCAAATATCCTCAAGGTGATGGCCTAAGCTTTGATACAGGTCCAGTGAACAAGGGAGAACATGTCCTCTTAAAGTTTATATGCAGTGGCCAATGCTTTGCAAAATGGATGTAGCGTCAAATTATTAGTTAGGCTACTAGCAAAGCAAGTTGTTTCTAGTTAGTGAAGAGACAACCTGCAATTGCAAATATTATGAAACAGCTTTGAAATGCAATGCTTCATTCCTCATCATGCAAATCATTATTATCAAGTTATAAGGCCGTTATTAAGAAAATACAGATATTGTGATAAGAAGTTGTTTGGTGCTGATGGTGAGAGTTTTCTTAATTACTGTTTACCTACTTTCTAAGAATCACTTTGTCCAGAGCAGGAGAGGTCAAGATTAGGAACGGCCTCAGCTTGTGCCAGACTAGGTCTAGCCAATCATCACCTCCAAATATAGAGGCAAAAGCCACACCTTAATATAGGCACAATTCTATGTATGAAGTTATACAGTAGATTGTCAGTTTCTTATAAAACACTAATATTTTCTCAAAAAAAATCTGATTGAACAAGTGACAGTCAGGTGTGACCAGAGTCAGCAACCAGTATCCAGGTTCCCGTGTGGTTCCTGCACCAGTGCCTGACCTGACTGGGCTTAGCTGTAGACCTGTAGGCCACAGAGGATTGTGAGGGAGTATAACTAAAGTTTTGCTCAAGAATGGATGAGCGGGAGAGCTTGGCAGGGCTCCCATGTTCTTCCTCAATCCCTCCTACACTGTAACAACAAACCAGCCTACAGGGTCGCAGTAGGATTCCTTTATGTTTCTTGCCACTCGCAGGATTTCAGCACCAATTTTAAAGCATTGTGCAGTTTATGGAGTTGTCCACAACCTAATACAGTCAGTGTTTTATTGCTTTGTCACCCATGCTCGTCCCTGTTTGGGTATTTTGTCTTACTGCTCTTTGCCACCCAATTAATTTTGCAAGATTTGTCACTGTAATTATTCTATTCACATTCTAACTGTCATAAGCTCAGGATAGGATAAATTGAAAGCAGCACAAGTGAGAGATTTAATCAGGTCTAAAGTAATTATGTTGGTCTGTAGCCATGGAACCATGTTGCCGCCTCCTGTCTGTGTCTGAGATTGGCAATAAGGACTTTATTATTACTGAAACATTTTGCAAAAAAAAAACGGCATATTTTTTTTTCATATTTAGTAGTACTGGTGGAGAGGAAGAGACAATCACAAAAAAAGATCCAATGGAATAAAAGCATGATGGTTTGGTTTCACAGCCTTCACCATGCAGCAGTTGCTTTGAACTGGAAATATGAACCATATCAGCCATACTACTAACAAATCAACCTTTATATTACTTTTCTTCTTGAATTATTTGGCATTAAAGAGCATTGGGATTAAATTGCTGACCAAGAAAAAAAAACAGTTCATGCCATTGCAACTATTTCAATGGCTCAATGAATAATGTGTTTTTCTGCCCTTACAGCAATATGCTGATTAAGGCACCACACCTTCACAACTCTTATAGAAAAACATAAGAAACCTGTCTAAGGCTAGACACACACTACAGCTATTTATGCATCAATGTTGCCCCACGAGTCATTTTTTCCTGATTGAGTGCTTTGAGAAAGTTGCTGAGCTTTTCTTCTGGTTTTCTAAAATTATGGTAACTTAAGGTAGAGCCTAATTGGAGCTACACCTGTTAAAATGTTGATTTGCCCAGAGTATTGCCATCCCACAAATAGTGAGAACAACAGGGAAAATAGATTTCTCAGAACACATTGATCTGTACCAGAAAGCCATTTTGTTGCGTAATTGGTTCAATACTATCTTGTTGTGAGCATTCCAGCCCAACTAACCTGTTTTTAACATGCTTAAAGGAGCCAAATTAAGCCCGACTATCTAATGTAAGACACACTCCTCACTAGAGTGTGATCTTGACTATTTTCAAAACAAACAACATATTTAAACACAGGTATGCTACACATGTAACACAAATAATGCCAAGCAAAAATATTCTTTTGGATAGGTAAGGAAGCTCTCCCTTTTCTTTTTCCATTTTGTATTCAACTTATGCTCTGAGCTTTCCTTTTTCCTCCACATTTTGAAACTTTATATAATTCTTAATAACTATGTGATAACAAACTAACATGGGATCATGACACAGTTCCAGTGGGGCCCAGTCCTGCAGATCTGCCGCAGCTCAGAGGAAAGCCTATTAGGAAATGGGAGGAGCAGAGAGAGCGAGAGGCAATGAGACTAATGGACTAAGAGAATATAATCGGCGCCTGGTGCAAGGAACAGTCTTTTTCATGAACTTTCTTAGAACCATCCCTCATAAATGGCTCGAAATACCAAAAATACTGGAGATAAACTGTTAGAAGAACATTAACGCTCTCAAAGAGAAAGAGAAAGAGAAGATGAAGCAGAAATATGTAGTGAAGGAGGAATAAGGGAAGACTTCGGAAGAAAGAGAGAAGACACCCAGCAAAGAGAGCTTATAGCTGAGTTTTGAGTTTCCCTGGTTGTCATGAGTAGAGAGAGACATACATTCGTTAAACATTTTTTGCTGCTTCTGCTTCTGTTTGAATCCTATACAATCCTATGACGTTTTTCTCTCTGTGTGTATTTCCCTGTGTGCGCTCATGATCATGTATGTGTATGTGACCCTGCATCCTCAGGTGTGTGCGTGGGATGTGTGCAGGATGAGCAGCACATTCGTTACACTAGCGGAAGTACTGGAGGCACGAGGGGGACCTCTGCTGGAGGAGGAGGTCTGGTCCCTGCTGCTGGGCACTGCAGAGTCTTTAGTGGATGTGTCCTATAAGGGTAAAGCACTGCCAATATAAATAACCACCTTTTATCATAGACTGACAACACTATACATAATGTGTTACAGCTATGACCACACCAGCATGTTATTGTAATGTAACAGTCACATACACATTTGAATATATCTTGCAGTATTTGCACCCATCCATCTATTTCACTCAATGTGACTTTACCGTAGAAAAGACTGAGCAGCATCAAATATATTATGGACATCCTACTGTTTTTTTTTCCTTTTTTTCAGGTCACAACAGTATGTGCAACATCATAAGCCCCACCTCCTTGCTGCTGTCAGCCACTGGTACCTTAGCATTTAAGAACTGTGCCCTATCAGATGAGGTATCCACCTTCACCGCTCCAGAGATGCTGCAGGGCCGTGCCAGCTCAACCAAACCTGCCATAGAGAGGGTCAGTGCATTCATCCTGAGCGGTACCTCAAATGAAAGTTAAGGGCAGATCAGTCAAATACAGCAGGGTATTAGCTCATATTGCTTTTACAGAAACTTTGCAATTGCACTTGAGTTGCTTCCCAGATCCTGATGTGTCTTATTTCTTGAGGGTTTGAGAGTACTGCAGGCTCCCCATGAGTGAGAAATCTCAGGATGTGTAGTGGAGTTGAAGGACGCTGAGAGGTGTAAGCCCGCCATCTAGTGACTGAGCAAAGGAATTTCTGCCCTGGATTTTAGTTGTGATGCTAGGGTACCACATGAAAAGGTTCAGAAAATACTGCAAGTCATTGTTATCATCAAGCAAAGTATATGTTTGGTAAATTACATTGTTGAAAAACAATGTAAAAAAGTACTGGACTTTTCAGATGTTTATGTTTCTATGCAGCTGTAAATCCTGTCCCTAACTGAGTGGTTTTGTTGCACAGATGCTGGTGTATTCACTGGGTATGACTCTCTACTGGTCAGTTGATTTTCACCTACCTCAGAATCAGGTGGGATCTCCTGATACAGTGCTGTTACTTTTATTCGCAGTACCATCACAGTCCCACAATTTAGTTATGACGGTTATTTTCAACTCTTTCCCCTCCCAGCCAGTCCAGTTGAGCGACCATCTAAACAGCCTCCTCCTGAGCATGTGTGAAGACCTGGCCCACCGCAGGGTGAATCTCAACTCTGTCCTGGAGGCCTGCGAGTCTCAGCACAAAGCCTCTCTCCTGCCGTCTCCTACTAAAGTCATCCGACAACTGGTGGAGGAGGTCTTCCATGACTCAGTGAGTCTGTCTGTCTGTCCACATCATGTCTACCTATCTGCCTGCCTGTATGCATAACAGTCTCTCTGTAGGCCTTTGTCTATCTGTCAGAATTTAAATGCGTACTCGTATGGTTTTGTGAGTGGATCAAATGGAAATAAATCAACAGTGTAGTGCTTTCCTTTCCTCCAGATGGACCATGGCTCTCTGCCAGACAGCAATGTCCCTCTGAGTGGCAGGAGCCAGATGATCAGAGAGAGGCTTCATGGTGAGCATGCATGGCATGTTAGAGTCCTTGTGAAGTCATTAAATGGTAAAATTTATGAGTTAAGCACCAGAAAGTTGGCTGACTGAGTTATACATACAAGTGGTAAAGCAGATGGTTAATATCCTCAACTGACCTCTCATCTTCTATGAGGAAACAGATAGCAACCAAAGCTTTACATCAGAGAGGAGGAGGTGACAGAGCTCATGACTTTTACACTGTGAATTCTAATGTATAATGGCTTATAAAGCTAAAGTGAATCTTCATTTACTGTAACTGGTTTAACTCAGTGAGAGTTAAAACAGTGAAGCTGAATTGAATTGTCCATATTTTCATTGTGCAATTGAGATGAACCTGATGCCATTTTGATGAGAATCAGCTGTTTTGCATGAAAGTGCCAGCTCACAGTCCGCTTTATTCCACTTCACACCCTTAGAAAGCTAGAACTACCTTGCAACAATGTGCAGTGAGAAGGGATTGTTTAGGCAAATCAAGTGTACAAGTTTAAAACATTTGAATTGAAACAGTGGCAGTTGGTGTCTGTGCTGCTGAGAGGAGGAAATGATACAGATAAGTGATATCACAAAACTGACAATTGCTCTATTCAAAATGGGGATGCAGCTTTCAGAGCAAACTCAACCTCCTCATTACTGGCTCCATGATTACTGGCTACATGAAAATTGTAGACGGTAGTAAAGGCCAGAGTATCATATTCTGCTCTCTTGATTCTGTTCATCTCTTCACTGGAGGAGACATGTCAATGGAAAATGTGGACAATGCTAATCCCTAGGTTATCTCATTGTCTCTTGTGTTCACCCAATGTAAATTTGACCTTTAAAAAGTTGTCACAATGTACAGATCCACAGACTGTAGCTGCAGTCATTGTTCCCTTGACTAAAGCCAGTGGACAGGTCAATAGGATTAAGGTCTTAACCTGAAGCCAGCCCAGGATTAGGCTCCTACGAGAGCCAATAATCAGGTACTCAGCGTAGTTGCTCAGGTTAAACCCTCCTGTAGCATCGGCTCTGTCTAAACACCTCAATGTCTCTGGCGTAACACTGAGAGGAACATGTATCAAACATTGCTGTCATCATTCATCTCTTACCTGGTGGCTTACCTGGTTGACAGGAAAGAGAGGGCCATTTCCAGACTTCAGCGAAGGGTGTGCAGCTGCAGCTGAAGGGAGAAGATACTCAGCAGACTCTGACTCAAAGTCAGGTAACCTTATGATGCAGAGGACAGGAAAACTGGAGAGGAGTTAGAGAATGTTAGAAAGAAGTTACTTTATCTGTCTATTAGGAAGAAAAGAGATAGAATTACTCTCTAAATAACTTGCAATGTGCATGTTCCCACTGAGCAAAGCCCCAAACTCTTGATTTACTCTTTGATGTTCCTTATATTTACAATAAATAATTGAAGTATTTTATGCATTGAGACAGGTGAAGGATAAAGGTGTGCTGTGGTGTATGGATTTAATGTTTGAATCCAGTGCAGAGGTTTCTGAGAGTCAGTTTTATAGAATATGTGTTCCACCAGTAATATTCTTGTTACTTCTTGTCAGTGCTTGTGTTATGTCTGTCTTCTAGGGAGTTTACCTCATAGACCTTGGAGACCGAGACCAAGGAGCTCTCCCACACCTTTGTACCCAGCTGCTTTAGACAGGTACATACTGTACACACACACACACACACACACACACACACACACACACACACACACACACACACACACACACACACACACATAGCATGACCACGCCACCATTATTCTAGTTGGAAGAAAATTCTTCAAACATCAGAGGAAGTAGAGAAGTTCCTTGTATATGTCAGCAGAAAGAAATCCATCCACTCTCCCTTTCGCTCTCTCTCCCTCCCTGTCTGTGTATGCCTGTCAAGTTTGAATCTGAGGGGGAATGACAATGTCTAAGAGACTGACTCTTTCTGCTTCCCACCGCACCCCCTCTCTCCCTCAGACTCCCTCGTGGGCCCCGTCACAGGGACAGCAGCTGCAGTTGGCTCGGTCGGAGCCCCCTCCACGACATTTCCCCCAAGGCTTCAGCCAGATCCCACAGTCCTTCCATCACCTTCAGCGAGTCCTCCCTCAGCCTGAGCCAGAGGAAAGCCAAGGTAAGATCATATATACCTGCAGGAACAGATAAATAATGGCATAAACGAATGTGAATGAAATGTTACGAGTGAGTATTCATGCATTCAAAGTTTCTGCGCCACTTTATATGTGTTGTCACATTTAAAAATGGCTCTGCAAATGCTGGAGGTTTTGGTAAACTAAATTTACAGTACAGTGTATGAAGGTGAGACTGTAAAAGTAGCTGATTGCAGCTCAGGTGGCTTTACACAGTGACATCAAGATACCTCAGACCCATTTTTGGTTTAGAGAGCTGCAAAGTGCGCAGTGCATGTGGGGGTATGGATTGAGTCCTAGGAGCAATGTGTAGACAGTAGAGCATGTAGAGAAGTACATTGCCTGTCAGATGTGTTGCTGCCTTTAGTCTTTACACTGCACCTGTATGTGTTGCCAGGCTTTGGGTCCTGAGTTCATCAGGATGACGGACGAACAACAGATTGTTCTGGAGCTTCCAGGATCCATTGTGGTAAATGTTTAGATTCTATCAACCTCTTCTGCCTTCGATCAATCTTACTAGATTGTTGCTTTTTTAGTTGAATTTGTATTTTCATACTTTACCGTTTTTTCATTTTGCATACTAATCTTTGTTTATTTGTTTGTTTGCATGATTGTATGTATCAATGTGTGTGTCTGTGTGTTCATGCCTGTGTGTGTGTTTGTCTGTGTGTGTAGTCTAAAAAGGGCCGTTCATGTGCGTCTCAGAGGGAAGTGAGTGTAGTGCTGCCTAACGGACAGTATGTGGCAGTTCGCTGTGACATTAAGTCAAGAGCAAGAGATGTGTTTGACATGGTGGTGGCTCACGCAAACCTGGTGGAGCACTTCTACTTTGGCCTCGCCTTCCTGGATGGTAAGAGTACATAATAGTGTTTTTTTATCTTGTTGCTTGATTGATTTTTGTATTATTTATTTATCTAGCAAGCGCATAGTAGCAAGTATATTTCCACTTGACCACTGTCATATTCATTCAAAATATGAAACAAGCATATGATTGTTTTTTTCAATATCCTACATTGTCTAATTTGAGGTGAATGCACCTTTAATTGCATGTATCAACACTTCATAATAACAATAACATAACATAAAATAATTTTAGATTGACATTTTTTCTTTCTTTATGCCTGTTTGATAGATCAGTCAGTTCAGAAGTCTGAGCTTCAGATAAAAGTTGTTCTTCTTCTCTGTCATTCTGCAGATGATGAATATTTCTTCTTGGACCATGAGACAAAAATCTCCAAAGTTGCCCCTGACAGTTGGAAAAAAGTGCAGACGACCTCCTTTTTGGTGTTTCTACGAGTCAAATTTTTTGTTGATGATATCTCCTTCATTTTGTAAGTGCTGATGTATTACTTCCATCACATTGGACACTGTGTTTATTTTATTGCATGCAATAATGGTTACAATCTATGTAAAAGAAAGTTTATTGTTTTTCACTTAACCTATTTTCCTGTGGCCCAGGCACAGGCTGACACGTCACCAGTACTACTTACAGCTGCGTAAGGATATCTTGGAGGACAGGCTTTACTGTAACGAAGAGACAGGCTTGTTCCTGGCTGCCCTTGCTCTGCAGGCTGAGTTTGGGGATTATATGCCAGAGGTACTCAGGACAAAAAGTGTCTTTAGATATCAGCATCTGTAGTTGATACCCAGTGTTGTTCCTTTAATTTCTGTGTCACAGCAATGCATTTGATTGTTTTGTGTTTCTGCTTAGTTGTATGGTAGGAATTACTACCAGCCAGAGCATTATGTGTCTAAGAGGATGCTGGAGAGGCTGGCCCTGCCCAGTCTAAAGGAAGAGTTGCCAAGACTACATGCAAATCATGCTCAGATGCTGCCTGAAGAGGCTGAGACAGAGTACCTAAAGGTAGACTTAAATGGACCCACTCACACACTAGAACACAAATTCTTATTAAGAGTAATAAGGCCCGGAACTTGCCCGGAAATGTAAAATGTTATCAGAAATACTTTATTGATCCCCGTGGGGAAATTGGGTTACATTGCAGTTGCTCACATTGTAGAAGAGAATATATATAAGCACAGAAAAATAGAAATAAGAAGTAAGAAATATGTAAAATATGTGCAATATACTACAATGTATAACAATGAGAATAATAATAATAATGATAATATAGAAATAAGAAATAAGAGATACATACATACATACATACAATACATACAGTACATACTCACTCGCACACACGCACACACTTTCACACTTTTTAACAACATTTATAAATTGCCTCAGATTGCCCACCAGTTACCGGAGTATGGGGTTATGTTCCATCGTGTGGGAAGAGACAAAAAGCCAGTGGTGGGCGAGTTAGTTTTGGGAGTCTGTGCCAAAGGAATCATCGTGTACGAGTTGAAGAACCACCTCCGTACTGTCACCCGCCGCTTCCTCTGGAGGGAGACCGACTCCATATCCACCGGGGTAAGAAAACAAGGCATTTCAGCCAGCCTCTGCCGCATGAGATATTACTTGTACAGCTCATTTTGTTATGAATCTAAAAGTAAATGTATGGTGACTTGTGTCTGGCTCCCAGCGGCGTAAGCTGACTATAGAGTGTGGCGGGCCCAGTGGGAAGAAGCACAGCTTTGTAACAGAGAGCTCCAAGATAGCACAGTACCTCCTCAGCCTCTGCTCTGCACAGCACAAGTTCCACAGCGAGATGACGTCACGACAACTTAACCACAGCATGGTCCAAGGTGGGAAAATCTGAGCGATTCTGTAGACTGTTTTGTTTTGGACTTTGACTACAGGAAAGCACACACTGAAAACAGTGAAATCTTATGTACAATCAACCACTTATTTGAGCCAGAACAGCAATCAACAATTCAACTCTAGGTCATTTTTAAGGGAGTGCTGTGTGACTAGTTTAGAGCCCATACGTTTAGCAAGATAGGGGAAACTCCTGCCAGTACACATATAGGTTATAGTGAAGAATGACAAAGTATAAATGACATGTTTTCTTCCTCACCATTTCCCCAGATGAGAGCATGGGGAGGTACAGGGATCGTAACTCGAACATGAAGCGGATGTCATGCTCGGAGGGCATGTTGAACCTTGTAGGTTTGACGGCCGGTCAACAAGACACCCACTCTAAGTCCTGCGACGACCTGACTGCCAGGATAGAGGCGCGGCTCCGCCAGCAGAGAGAGCTGAGGAGGGAGCTGAGCAGGGAGCTGAACAAGGAGCTGCCCGAAATGCGAGACCTCAGGGAGGCGAGAGAGCAACAGTGTTCGAGGTAGCCCATTGTGATCATTGTGACCATAGTATGCAGTGTTCCTCTGACAGAAACCTGAACATATTCTCTATGACTATAAATGATTAAACACAACTGTGCTTCGGTGTTGTAGCACTCCAGAGTTTATTCCAAGAATGATGTCCAGCGTCTCGCTACAGAAACAAGACTCCGACGCCTCTTCCTCCATACGAGGTGAATATGGCCACATATCTGATACCTTGCCCTTATCTGTACTCTTTTTTGTAAATTCAGATGTCTACAGTCTCATTTCTCTATTTGATTCTCCTATGTTTAAAATATATATACATATCAAAACTTTTATTGATTTCTTTTGATATAAAGTAGCAGATTTTTAGTACATGTGAAACATCTGCTTTGCAGTCGACACCCCAACCAGGACCCCGCCAGAGAGAGAGATAATCTGTGTGACCTTAAAGAAGGATCCCAAATTGGGCTTTGGTGAGTATGGGACGGAGGGTTTTGGTTCTATGTATCTGATTCGTTCGCAGTAGGCCTGTGTTTTCACCTCCTCTCCTGTCCTGTTTCAGGGTTTGTCATAGTGGGAGAGGACAACACAGGTAAACTCGACCTTGGGATCTTCATAGCTTCCATCGTGCCTGATGGGCCTGCAGACAAAGATGGCCGAATCAGACCAGGTACGGATTGGTGCCAACTGCAATCATAGACACTGGCTTACCACTTCATAACCTTGCTTGTGACAGAAAACTTAGTTAGCACATGAAAACCTATGACAAGGCTTCAGCTTGGCCGTGTTCCTCAGCAGCCTGCCTCATATTTTATGATGATTGGTTGATTTCCAGGTGGACGTCTGATCTCTCTAAATAAGACCAGTCTGGAAGGGGTGACATTCAGCGATGCTGCTGCCATCTTGCAGTCCAGCCCCGAGGAGGTGGAGCTCATTGTGTCCCAGCCTAAACGTATGATCTGCTTATTGCTTTCTCAACCACATGCACAGTCTAATTTTTAGTTCATACTGCCTTGCATATATATATAAATCACTGTCACACCATATAATCATGTATTGTAATGACATTGACAAAATCTGCTCTTGCCTACCTTGTGTTTTTCGCGCTGCTTGTCCTGTATAATTTTGTTCACCATTGATTGTGTTTAGTTAGATCTAGCTAGACACGTTCTCTGTCTCATGCTTGTGATAAAGGGCTATATAAATAAACAAACTTGACTTGACTTGACATTTACCATTTTCACCCTTTATGACTGTGCATTTAGTCCCTTTATCCATGCTGGTTGTTGTCCCATTAGAGTCTCTGAAGGACAGTAAGAGCTCCCTGAGTCAAAGTACTCTTGGTCTGGCACTGGAGAGAGGCTTTGGGTCTCAGACGACCCTGAGTGGCACAGAGTACCGTCCCGCCATGGAGGAACTGGAGGAGGCCCTTGCTCTGTCCAACATGGCCACCCCCAAACACGGCAGGAGGCTTCACATTCCTGTTGTGCGAATACTTGACGCCCAGGTTAGAGTCAGTGTTTCACCAACAATGCCTGGAGATAAGTGACTTTGTTGCCACAGAAGCAAAGTTGTCAACATATGAGGTCAAAGCTGATAAAATAGGTCAACCAGGGCTAATTGTTAAATGGATTAAGTGCTCTGATTAATTTGATAATAAGATTAAATTAGTGTGAGGCAATCCATAGCTGCGTCCACGTGCATTAGTGTTCCCAACACATCCACTTGCTCCTTCTCTCTCATTTCTTCCTTTATCATTTTACAGCCCCTTATCTCCCATTTCCCTCTCTTTTGCTCCTCCCTACCTCTCTTTTTCAGGATGTGTGTTCCAGGTCTCCCTCTATCTGCAGTTTGAGAACTGGGGAGCACCTTATAGTGGAGCTGAAGAAAAGCAATGGCAGTCTTGGCATCAGTGTTGCTGTGAGTGTTTGTTTTTTTGTTTTTTTTCTGTATAGTATTTACCTTATGTTCTCCAACTGTGCCTCACCATCAGGGTGTGGGTTGGTTTTTTTGATTTTCTTTACCCCCCAGTACATTTAAATCAGTTTGAACAGGGAAATGGAAGACTACTATTGCTCCTGGATAGAACATTTTATGCCACATGCTGACATATTGAAACTCAATGATTTAAGTGAGCAGAAAGCTTCAGTGACAGGAGTGACTTGTGTGTTGAGGTCAACAGAGTCAACCTTATTAACAGGACCAAGGGTTAAAGGCCAATAGATAACAAGCTAAGACATGCACATAGTAACTCAGGTGTCAGGGGTTAGCATTATTTGAGGTCTGTGACATGGCTAATTGCGTCTCTGTAATATTCTTTGCCAAAAGGGAGGAATAAACACCAACGTGCGGTATGGAGGCATCTACATCAAGACTCTGGTGCCAGGGGGCGCCGCAGAGCAGGACAGGCGCATTCAGATTGGTAACCTTTTCATTAGCGACTTCAATATGTGTGCAGGTACCTGCCAAAATAAAGGAAACGTCTAAGTGAATGAGCAGTACAAAATTTATTAAAAGCAGGGTTCTGTTATGTTCTATTACAGTGTAGGATTTGGTTTTCCTGTTCATCTGACTCCTTATAAAGCAAAGAAAATACCAATAAAGCCATTCTCAGTGATGTACAATCTCATAGCATTTCTGGTGTGGCCCCATTCATTTTGAATGCATGGTCATCGACTGCATGAAAACATACATGTACAGTACATATTCCATATGCATATGCCACGTCTGCCCCAGATCTCACCCTAATTGTTAAAAGCCTCTTGAAAAAAGAGGCTTTTTGTGGCCCAATGTCCTATTACTGTAAGATAATGTTGGTGTTTCCTTTATTTTGTCAGTCACTTGTATGTGGGAGTATGTTTAGACACTGGAGCCATGGTGCTGTGTCTGTGTCTGCTTGGTTTATGGTTCAGTGAGCAGGAACCACTTTCGGATTTGTTTACATGCCCATCATCATACACGCACATGCATGCACGCACACACACACACACAAACAATTTAATTTATGTATCAATGCTGCTAATGATGATGAGATTTGTGTATGTGCATATGACAGGTGACAGACTGCTGGAGGTTGATGGGTCCAACCTGAGGGGCGTGACTCACAAACAGGCTGTCGAATGCCTGAAGAGGACTGGGGAGGTAGCACACACACACACACACACACACACACACACACACACACACACACACGCAATCAAATGCAAACACATACAAACATTCTTTCTCTTTTGCTGACTTGGTTACCAAATGACATGTATACCAATACATGTCATCCTTTCCTTTCCATCCTTTCCAGCTTCTATCTGGTTTTATTTCCTCTATGTTGTTCTTGTTCACCTCTCAACACACACACACTCACACAGACATTCACGCACACACACATGGATGCGCACACATAGCCCCACGGAAATGCAACTGTCCAGGGGAAGCATCTGTTTACATTTGTTGTTATTTTAGCCCTGGCTAAGACGATTTAGGCCAGCTAAAGCATGTTGACATTCTACACCAGGTCCCAAGCTGTTATTCACAGACAGCTTAACCCTCCTGACCCCAAACACCAGCTGACCTTATGTACAGTAAACTACCGAGGCAATTGCAGTTCACTCCGTTTAAACCTGATTAACATTACGCAGTGAAAAAAACGGCAATAATGATTGGCAAAACTGCTGATACATTATTCTCCAAACATAGAGTATTGAACATATGCGGTGTGTGTGTGTGTGTGTGTGTCTATTCCCTATAGGTGGTGAGCCTGCTGTTGGAGAGGGAGCCCACGGTGGTGTTGGAGCCGAGGCCTGACTCACCCTGCCCCCTCTTGGCCCACAGTCTATCACACCCACAACCCCCCAGGACTGAAGTCTCCATGGAAACGACCTTGAGTGGCAGAGCCAAGGACTACAGCTTTGTGACTGATGGTGAGAGGAGAGAGGAGGGGGCACACACACACACACACAAAAAAGGAAATAGACAGTGTCAGGCATACACACATACACACACACACACACACACACACACACACACACACACACACACGCACGCACACATGGCCCAGAGGTGAGTGTGAGTCATCTGACAGCTACATTGTGGTTGCTGTCAGAGTCATCCAGGGCTGATGCCGCCTCAGTCCCCCGAGACTGGATGCACTGAAACCTTGAAGCTGCCTGTTCACTGCCTAAGCTTAGTTAAAGGGACAGTTCATTGTTCCTACAAAGACTGTGTTGTGATTGATGTAAATGATGTGATAAATTGTGAGGAAATATGCAAAGAAATATGATTATCTCCTGTATTAGATATCATCAATAGTGAATTTTGTGCAAAAATAGATACTTCTCATACACACAAAGATACTTCTCATAGGACTATCTTAGGAGTGAATCTGGATGAGTGAATTAAACAGAAATGCTGGCAAATTTATGATCATAATGTACTGAATCACAAAAACAGCTCAGATTGCAGATTACAGGCCACAGATTACAGATACAGACACAGAGTTACCGACACAGATGCAGACACAGATTCAGATTCAGATTCAGATTCAGATTCAGATTCAGATTCAGATACAGATACAGACACAGACACAGACATAGACACAGACACTGACTCAGATATAGATACAGATACAGACAGACACAGAGTCGGAGACACACTCAGGTACAGACAGATACAGACACAGGCACAGACAGAGACAGTCACAGACACAGACTCAGATACACATTAATGCTCCAACAATCCCCTCCGTCTCTTCCCTCCTCTAGAAAACACACAGGAGGTGGTTCTGCACAAGAGTTTGTCCGGCCTGGGCTTCAGCTTTAACATCTCCCAGCTGCACTCGGGTCCAGACCGTGGCAGCGTGGTCCGCATCAAGCGTCTGTTTCAGGGACAGCCAGCGCTGGAGAGCGGCCTGCTACGAGAGGGAGACGTCATTCTCTCTGTCAACGGAGAGCATGTCAAGGGCCTCTCTTACCAGGTAAAGTTTGGGGTATTTAAAGTATTAATCACCACATTTTAATACCACTGAATTCAGCATTCACACATAGCATGCTGTTATTCTGCTATTCACAACTGAGATGAGATGAGAGCTTGTTCATTGAGTGCAAAGCTTCGTTGAGAATCTATTGGCCAGCATAGAAATGGTGAC
Organism: Centroberyx affinis; assembly: GCF_046629955.1. NCBI lineage: Eukaryota > Metazoa > Chordata > Actinopteri > Beryciformes > Berycidae > Centroberyx > Centroberyx affinis. Next base: position 462,863 of record NW_027280290.1, on the reverse strand, counting down.
ACAATTAAATGGATGTAGAGTGTTGCTACTAGTGAAAAAATAGACTGGTTGACTAGCTTCTGAACTTAAATGGCTAGTGTTGTGGCCAACAATCTTGTTCCACAGCATACCCACTCCAATAAACACCATATTATCTTCTCTTATATTCTCAGATATTATATAAAGACAGTCAAACGTATTAATTGTCCCACCATGGCAGCACAGAAGATAAACAGTGTGATAAAAACAGAATACACTGTCATCTGACGGTGTGAGCAGCACCACTGGGCCTGCTCTTTTTTAAGATCTCAGCCACGTCATTGGTTCACTAATCCTCTAATCTCATGTATCAGAAAATAGCAAGCTGGGTGTGCCGTGGCGTGATGTGTGTGTGTTTAATGTGTCATTTAATCCCTTGCGCTGTCCTGCTGAGGAGTTGTAAGGGACACACATGCACACACATACACACAAACACTGACAGAAAAATAGATTCATATATATTTATTCTGTGCACCCCCTTCCCTCTACCAACACACACATTTTCGCTGTGTTGTCTCAGAGGGTTTTGTTCCTGCTGCGTGGAGCTCCATCTGAAGTTCACCTGCTCATTTGCCGACCAGCTTCTGGAGTACTGTATGATGTAGATGACAACACGCTGGTGCGTTCACACACACAAACACACACATTCCAATAAACGCATACACATGTACATGTACAAACAATAAAACACTCTATGCCAGGGCTATTCAATTACAAATTCAATTGGGCCAGATTTTAAAACCAGGAAATGTAGATGGGCCAGACATTTTCAGCAGCCTATTTAAAACCTTTTTTTTAGCTTTTGGTAATGACAAATTTTAAACAAATGCACATGAATGTAGTAAAAAATAGCAATGTTCATTGTTTCACTTTTGAAATAAAAATAAATATTTTTGGTCACATATCTGACCCAGGCACATCACAAAGTGCAGAAACAGAATAAAAAAGAGCTATCAATGCACAGAATCATAACAAGTGGCAATACAACACACTCTATTACACATAACTACTATTTGCCAGTCCAGGCAGGGTTAAACCAACGTTTTTCATTGTCAGTTTTACGTTTCAGGGTTGACAGAGACATATTTTCTCTATTTTCATATTTTTTTTGAATGGATACGTGTAGGAGTCGGTTTTACACCTCATCTTGTTTGTAGCCTTTATGTTGCTAGGCTAGCGAGTGTCTTAAAGTCTGTTTATAGTGAGTCTGTTAGAGTCAGTCAGCCCCAAAAGTGTTTTGTTAGTCCAGTTTAACCTGCAGGAGTATCTGAAGGCTCGTGTCTTTCTGCCACGGAGGAAATAAATTCATGACGAGAGAAAACGAGTCCAAATTTTTATAAAATAATATTACAATTAAAATATTAAAATTGCTATTAAAGTAGCCTATTTAATTCAAGCTTGCTGGGCCATTCGGAGGTTGCTTCTGGGCCGGATGTGGCTCGCGGGCCGTCAGTTGAATAGGGCTGCTCTATGCACAGTGACCCCACGAAATGGCATATTTACTTGGGGCGGGACATAATGCAGTGAGGGATCATTCAAAAATCTGGTGGGATTATTAAAAAATCTGATGGTTTCATTAGTTAGAAATTTACATTTATGCCTACTAGTGCAGCATGAGGTCACCATTAAAGATGCTCTGTTGTCCATGAAGTAAAACTAATGGGAGTTTATTTCATGGGGACTTTAACAGTCACAATTCAGCCCCAGTAACACAGGATAGACCCTCTTACCTCCTGTCTGACCCCATAGAGTCCTGGACCCGTCCGTGAGGTCCGATCCAAGTCTCTGGACATCCGACTGGGAGAGGACTACACCCAGCTCCTCAGGTTTCAATTTGACGACAACATGGCTGCCCAGAAACAGGCTCCTGCCCAAGAGGAAGAGCCGGTCGACGCAGCAGAGAAAAGCCCTGAACCCCCTGCAGCTCCAGCGCCCCAGGAGAGTCTGGAGAGTGAAGCACTCGCCAACCAGACTCCCCCATCTCCTCTTCGCTCACCTCCCTCACCCACCTCGCCTACTTCACCTCCATCACCAATCTCACCGGCCTCACCGGCCTCGCCAGCATCACCCACCTCGCCCCCGCCTGGCTCTCCACCAGCCCCACCAGATTCACTACCAACCACCGGGAGACTGGACGAAGAGAGGGAATTGGAGGTAAAGGAGGAGAACGAGGATGGGGGCGAGGAGGTGGAGGTTGCCAAGACATCAAGACCAGCTCTGGAGCTTCTGGATGTCTGTCCCAAGACTGGTTCACAGACTGTTTATGCCAGGTAATGTGCCACATAGATACAGACACACACACACACATGCACATACTGTATGTACACACAAAATGTTAAGTATATAAACAGTATACATGTGTTTACCTGCAGTGGAGTCAGAGAGGAGGCAGATGGAAGCGTGACCTACTGCCTGATGGGAAACGGGCTGACTATCCTGGCAGATGAAGAGTACCTGACCATCAGCTCCGCCCTGGAGTCTCCTCACAGTCTTCCCTCCACCACTATCAGTCTGGTCACTCACACCCCAACAACAGCCGCTGCTGCCCTCAGCCTCGGCCCTCAAACCTCCAACAGCACCTCCATGGCCTCTAGTTACAATATTCATAATCCAAGCCTCGCCCCGCACATCCCCAGTACTGCCGTCTTGCCCCCCAACCTCTCCTCTAACACCCTTACCACTTGCGCCCTGGCCCACCCATCTCAGCCCCTTACAACCCAGCCACCCAAAGCACAGCACCACCCTATCCAGCAGGCATTACTTCCGACTCACCTCAACCCCATCTCCATCTCCAAGAGCAGCCGGCCTGTGGTGCCTCCACCCCAGCCTCCTCCTCCTCCACCACCTACTCCCATTACAACCCAGGTCATCTCCTCTGTGCCTCCCTGCCCCAATCCCCCTGCCCCCACCCTGCCACTCACACTGCTGGCTCCCCCTGCTCCGAGCCACACTCAAGTGAGGGAGGAACCAGAAAAGAAAGAAAAGGAATACAGGGATGATGACGATGACGACGATGATGAGGATGATGAGGAACCTAGAAAGGCAAGTTTGCGATGTTTCATTTTCATGGCTCCCATTTCTGCCTCTGCCAAGGAGGGTATGGAATGTCTTTGTCTGTCAACAGGATATCTCAGAAACTTATGAAGAGATTTCCATTAAATTTGGCAGACAGATAGGTCTTGGCCCAAGGAATTATTGATTACATTTTGGTGGTGATCCGGAGTCCTGCCATTAAAGGATTATTGTTTACTAACTATAACTATGAAACTGATGGAGATTGAGACTTGATCCCAAATCCTAAGGGTATGTTTGCAGGGTCACAAAATCAATTCAACTTGTGAATTTAAGTGAAAGAAATTATGGATAATTTTCAGCATTGGCAGATGTTTGCGCTTTCTGTGTGCCTCCTAGTTGATAAATAGATAAATTGCGATTGTTTCTTGCCCAGCAGGGATTGATTAAGGAGTTTGAGCTGACTGTGGTTCTGACCAAGTCCAGGAGTGGAAGTTTTGGATTCACCATCACTCGCAGCAAGCTTGACAACTGCTACTACATACAGGAAATTCTGGACAACCCTGCCAAGACAGATGGACGACTCAGAGCAGGAGACAGGCTCATCACGGTACACACACACACACACACACACACACCTGCACATTCCTGCACATTCAATACCATCATCTTAGGTATGCTGTTAGTATGGAGTGCGGTGCTTATTAATGGGTCCACTGTGCATAATTCCCTTTCACTTGTCCCCAGGTAAATGGGCATGACGTCACCAGCGTGGCAGATGACGTTGCCATGACGATTCTTAGGTCATCTCCAAGGAGACTGAGTATGACCCTGGGGAGGTCAGTGACCAACCTGGTGGCTCCGCCTTCCTGCGACAGCCTGCCTGATGTTGTTCTGTACAAGACGCCTTCGGGACAACTGGGTGGGAGACTTTCACACCACAGACATTTTAGAAACATATTATATCAAGCTGTTTATTAATTTCAGTTTGCATTATGTGATTGTGTACGTGTGTGTGTGTGTCCCAATCCCAGGTATAAAGCTGACAGGTGGCATTGGCAGCAAATGGCAAGGCATATACTGTCTGGAGGTGGTGCCAGGCTCCCCAGCCAGTGAGGAGGGCAGTGTCCAACCCAATGACAAGATCCTGTACATCTGTGGCAGGTGCACCCTGGGAATGACCCTGGAGGACGCGGTCAAGGCCTGTGAGATCGCCCCTCGTAAAGTGAAACTTAAAATCATCAGGTAACGCTAGAGAAAGAGATAGAGAGATAAGCAGAGTCTCTGTGTGTGTGTGTGTGTGTGTGTGTGTGTATGCTGTTGTTTGCTAGTCTGAATGACTGTGCTGTTTCTGTCTCTCCAATATCACAGGGAGGACCAGCCAGTGAATCCCAAGGCTAAATGGAATGGTAAGAGCTTGCATTGTACTGTATTTCTGCAGGATTTTTGGGATGATTTCAGCTGCATGAGTTATCTGAGGACAGATAAGGCTAGTTTAGGTGAGTTTAGGCTAGTTTATTTGTTGTGTGCACTGATGGACTGCTTGGAAACCAGATATGTTTATGCTCAACTGAGCAACGATAATTTAAGTTCAATCATTACCAGAAAGGGTTTAGAGCTCTGAAGAGATAGGAAATGATTTCTCCTTCAGCCACTCCTTTACTTTCATTGTGTTGTGTTCAGGGTTGTATATCTTAGTTACAATTAGCACTTGTATCAGAGAACAATTGTTCTTTTGCACAATGTAGGGTAATACATTTCTAAAAAAAAAATCTTCCTTTTGTAGGTCTGTTTGACTGGAAGAAGGACAGGAAGTTCTTTGCCCGTTTTGAAGACCCCGGCTCTCCAGAGAAAGACTCTCCCACTGAAGATGGTGAGGATCTTTTCTCTCCTTCTTTTATTCCTCCATCCATCTCCTCTAGTCTCCATGTTATATCAGCAGCATAACTGCTTCCCTTTTACCCTTTTGCTTGTTGTCTCTTTGTCTGGGTGAAGCCGGAGCTCAGTGCTGAAAGATGGCTCTCTTTGCAGCTACCTACTACATGTGTGTGTGCCTGTGCGTGTGTGTGTGTGTGTGTGTGTGTGTGATCTGAATGCTGACAGACAGATCCTAGGCTCTCACAGCAGGATTAATAATTAGCAAGCCTCTGGCCCTCCACTGGCGTATTGGACTGCAGGGCTGTAGGCATCATAGACACACACACACACACACACACACACACACACACCTACACACACACACACACAGACACACACACCCCGTCCCATTGACATACAACCAGTGGTCTATAGGGCAGGTAGCTCAGTTGCCTAGAGACAGTGCGGTATGAGTTAGGTGGCAGGCAGAGGTAAGGGACAGTGGACAGGGGCAGTCTGAAAAGAGCAGCGTTATTTACCTGTCATAGAAGAAGAGACCCACCCGTCAACACTTCTGCTTCAAAATGGCCGAAGAGGTGGGAGGTCGGTGTGAGTTGGTTTTTCTTGTGTCTGAGTTTTCATTGGCTGAAAATGGATGGATGGAAATTTGGACAGATGGGAATTTACAATATTATTTGCAACAGAGTAGAACTCTAGTACTATCCAATTATTTAGCTCGCTCATTGGATTGATTGTATCAATGCTTGGTGAACACATAATATTGGATGCAATAACTCGTTCTGTCTGAAGCGGCCGCTGGCTGATTGATTTATAATCCTTCTGTTCTTTTCCAGCTGAAGCTATTTGTAGGACTGCTGGAAAATTCAGATGTCTCTCTCTCACTGCAGAACAGGATGTAAGTTTCTGAACATGATACAATATTTATGTCTGTCAAAAAATCTCTCTGCTTTCCTCTCTCTCAGTCTCTTTTCGAATTCTCCATCTTCCTGTTGTACCCCTCTATTGTTTGTTAACTCATGCCAACTCTTTCATCTCCTCTTTTTTACTGTCTATCTTTGAACTGTCTGATGATGACACACACTGTAACTTGAGTCTGCTGCGCGTCAATCTGCGCCTGCATTCTCTGCTGGGGGTCACTTTGTGCGTGCGTGCGTGCGTGTGCGTGTGCGTGTGCGTGTGCGTGTGCGTGCGTGCGTGCGTGCGTGCGTGCGTGTGTGTGTGTGTGTGTGTGTGTGCGCACAAAATTGCCTTTGTTTACACCTGATTCATGCATCAACACTAACATATTAATGGAATTTACTGCTCCTCCTGCCTGAATAATAACACTAAAACAGAAGGAGGTCCTGTAATGAATCTGGGATGTGCTTGTGGAATGACAAACACAGAAACTCTCTCTCTCTCTCTCTCTCTCTCTCTCTCTCCCTCTCCCTCTCTCTCTCTCTCTCTCTCTCTCCCTCTCTCTCTCTCTGCTTCCTTCTCTCCTCCTTCAGAGTTGCATCATGCAAGTGGAGTTTACTAAACCTGAAGGAGGGGGCCTGGGCTTTGCTCTGGTTGGGGGAACCAACGGTAGCATGCTCAGAGTGAAGGACATCTGCTCTGGGGGTGTAGCTGAGCAGGATGGCCGGCTGAGAGTGGGAGATATTCTACTGGAGGTAACTAGCCGTCACACATCCTCAGCAACTCCAGTGTTTTCACCTCAGTGGTACAAGCGCTCACCCTTACTGTGTGTATTCCAGGTGAACGGTGTAATTGTGTCTGGGCTGAGCCACAGTAAGGTGGTGGACATCCTGCGTAAGGCAGAGGGCACCGTGCAGCTCACCATCTGCAGAGACATCCTGCCCCTAGCCTACTCTGAATCGCCCACAGCACCTAACATGGCTGCTCAACCTGGAGCTATTTTAGCCGAGCAGCCGGCTCCTGTATCCAACCCTGAAACCTGCTCCTCACCTGACATCACGCTGAATAAACCAGTGGAGCGCCCTCCTGGTATGAGCTCTCACATCTGTCTTCCCTACTATAATGACTTTGCAGCAGAAGTAGGTTAATAGTGATGAAATCTATCATGTACTATGATCTTGTTGCATCAGAGGTGACTCCAGATCCTGTGGTTACTGTAGAAGATGTGTTCCTTGCCTCAACCCCTCATCCCTCACACCGACTGGCTGTTGTAAGAGATGAGAATGCCATTGAACAGGTAACACACACATGCACATGCACACACTAACGCACACACACATACACGCAAATATGAAACACAGTGCAGCCATTACACTGTGCGCTCTCGTTAAAACTGAACTCTCCTCACCTCTTCACTAATTTTCTCTCCCTCCTCTGCTTAACATCTTGCTCCTCGTTTCTGTCTGTTGCCTCCTCTGGCTCCCTGTCTGTTGAACAGGAGAGCCGTAACAGCACCCCCTCTCATCGAGCTTGCTGCCCATCCCTCAATGTCACTGACATGTTGCATGGAGCTTCTGACAGGTAGAATATCCCCAAACTACTCTCCTCTCTTTTTGTCTGCCCTATTTTTCTCTCTTCTCCAGTTTCTTTTTCTTGTGTTTTGGTCTGCTGGAGTGTTCCATCCTTAACCACAAGGAGGCAGCAGAGAGCAATAAATAAAACACCAGCCTGGTATATCTTTGGGCTGCTTGTGCGCTGTGATAAACCCCCATCAGGCAAACATAGTTGAACAGTTAGGAGGTGTATAGTGTAATATCCTCTGTAGCGAACCAAAAGTATGACAGAAGGACATAGATACATTAGCCTCTTGTCTATACTGCATTTTAGGTGGAAAGGTCGCAGGGAAAGGAAGCTCAGCCTTGCATGATTTCATCCCCTCCTACCGAAGAGTAAAAATGGTCTGGTCTCACCCCTGCCCCCAGGAAACAAGTCGTGACCGCACTTTTGGACCAACCCCCCAAAGACATCAGGAACATCCAGTCAGACGGCTGGAGCAGCGAAGAAGAAGATGATGATGCGTTTGACCCCACCAGCCAGGAAATGACATCACCCCCAGCAGGTATCTATTCCTCTATCCCAAATGCCATTGTTTCAGTGTGAAGATTTGATCCATATCACACTATACAAGCCACGATTTTCCTGCTATTCCCCTCTCTCTCCCTTTCTCTCCAGGCCCACCCATAGTGTCAGAGGAAGAGCTGGCCAGCCTGGCTCTCATTAGTCCCTCTAAGACCAGCCAGTATTCAGGCTCCAGGGTCAAAGCCCTCATCCAGATTCTGCAGCATCAACTGGATCAGCAGGAACTAGTCAAAGAGTTCATGGTGTGTATGTGTTATGGTCAACGTGGGGAAATAGGAAATGTGCACATTAGCCAATCTATCTATTTCATAATGGTAAACCGTATTAAAATGGTAAATGTACACATTGACCGGTCAGTGTGCACATTTACCACATTGCCCCACACTGATTGTAACATAGGAACTATACAGAGACTGTTATCACTCATACCAGACTAGTTTATACCAATTTTAATGTCCAGATTGAGTAACTGCTGTCCTTGGAATGCACATGCTTATTGTTGTATTAGCCTTGGAGATATTTGCACTGTTTTATCTGTTGATCTGTTTTATTTCATATGTTTTATTGTCTTTTATGTATTCTAATTGCGAAACAATGAATGCTGCCTTCTTGGCCAGGGCTCACATGAAAAATAGATATAAATCTCAGTAAAATACACACACATTCACAAATCCGCACACACACACATGCACACACTCACTCACACTCACTACACTGAGTTACTAGAGCACTGCAGTTTTACACTACAGTGACGGACATACTGTGAGCCAGTTGCACAATCTTAAGTGATTCAGATGGCTGTGTTTTTGATGACGGTGTCATTATGGTAATGTTGTTGGTCACAGGCTCTGGAGCATCTGAAGCCCTCTGACAACTGTGTGGTGGGAAAAGCCCCAGAGAACAGAGACAAGAACCGCTACAGAGACATCCTACCCTGTAAGTCTCATATGCTTCAATGGGACTTCAGTTTTGTTACTTTTACATTCTGTAGGCAGCATCTTAACTATTACTTTCTCCATTTGTTCAAACCACCGTGTTTCATTTTATGTTCCCCTATTGGAGTTTTTTATTGGTGGGTTAGAGCTTGTAAAGGCTGGATACTCACAGACTTGGCATTTATAGCAGAGCCTGTTTGTTAGCACTCTTCGTAGCAGCCCAGTTTAAGCTGACACTCAGCTCTTTACTGTAGGGAGTGGGGGTGTTTGCTTAGGCCACTTCAGCACTTCCTTGCAACAAATAATTTCCTACATTAGTATCAATAATTCACCAGTACCGCACTAAAGATTTCCTTGGACTCAGCCTAATATTTGATGATGAGGAAGGTGTCATCTGTTACCGACATTATCAGGTATTTATCATTTTAATAAATATGGCAGTTTGAGGAGCAAGCTGTGTTCCTATGAATTAAAAGGTCTGCTGTACATTCCATTGAAAGATGTGTGTGTGTGTGTGTGTGTGTGTGTGTGCACCCCAATGTTTATTGCATCAATTGTGGATAACATTGCTAACATTGATATTGAGGGAGTGAGCAAGCATTCTGTTGTTCTCTCTCTTAAACGTGGAGCAGTAGGATGTTCTTAATGTGAACTTTGCAGGAAAACACATTAACGTGGGAGCTGAACACGCACGCACACCTACACACACACACACACACGTGCATGTGCACACACACAACTCACATACAGGAGCATTTACTTTTCCAACTTTTAGAGTTCTGCCTGTTGGGATGGAGGGGGGTCAGAGGCAAGATGAATGAGAGTGATGAAAAAGATAGTGACCCCCGGTGGAATACCAATACACCTCACCACATGCCTTGTTGCCTGCAGCCTCTTACAACTGGTGTTTGTGCAAGTGGTCCAACAAGCAGTACTTTGTTTATTGGGAATACCGTTGCCATCCATTACTAATAGCTTGTAACTATTTTATTTAGAAAGCAACATTTCTGGACTGTGGTTTTTTGACCTCCCAAGCAGGGGGAGGGGGACTAACCCAGAGAACATTCCTACCCACCCTCCTTCTATCACCCCTCTCGTCATCAACAACCCTCTTCACAGCACCGGGTTGTTGTGCCTGACTCTGCACCCCAGGGTTGTTTACTTGGCCTTATTTACTGTACTCTCAGATAGCGTGCTTTTGGCAAAACAACAAGGTAACATTGTCTGTTTCTTATTGAAACCTCTAGAAAACATAAGCAACCTCTATAATTCACACACACTCACACACTCTCACACACATATCTGGACACATACACACTGGTAGCGTTCATATCCAACTGAATCCTTGTCTGTTTTCCTTCTCTCCTCCTACTCCTCCCTCTCTTTCCCTCTGATAGACGACAAAACCCGTGTAGCCCTCGGAGAGAACCAGGACTACATCAACGCCAGCTACATCCGCATGCAGGTTGGCGCCGAAGAGTTCTTCTACATCTCCTGCCAGGGCCCGCTGCCTTCCACAGTGCCCGCCTTCTGGCAGATGGTCTGGGAAAACAAATCTGACGTCATCGCCATGATGACCCAAGAGGTAGAGAGGGGAAGGGTCAAATGTCACAAGTACTGGCCAGAGAAGCTGGGCGTGCCTCTGGACACCGGCAGGTACCAGCTTCACCTGGAGAACCACCAGTACCTGGAGTACTTCCACATTAAGGTCGTACGCATGGTGGAGACAGAGGTGAGTGAGAGAGGCGGGTAGAGTGCTAGTCTGCCACTGATGATAGCGTTGTCATGAAGGTGTACTCTAACCCTAAAGAGGCGTCTTTAGCAAAGATGTGGCTTGTAGTGGGACATTTCTTGGAACTCCTTGTCATTCCAGACCGGGGAGACCCACTTTGTCCGTCACCTGAAGTTCACCCACTGGCCTGACCATGGCGTGCCGCACTGCTCAGAGCAGCTGGTTCGCTTCATCCGCTACCTGAGGGCGGTGCACCACAAGGGACCGGTCACTGTGCACTGCAGCGCCGGCATCGGACGCACAGGGGTTCTCATCTGTACTGACATCATCCTCACCCTCATAGAGAACGATTTGCCTGTGAGTGGAAGCCATTTTATTTTTTATTGCAAGATCAATTTTGTATTCTTATTACTAAATGCTATATTCCTAAAATAGTTCACACACATTTCACTCAGTAACATCTCCCTCCTCTCCTTGTCCTCAGATTAACGTAACTGACATAGTAAAGGAGATGAGACTTCAGCGCTATGGGATGATTCAGACCAAGGTCAGTGCCAACAGAAGGGGTAAAAGGTCAAAGTTCAAGTTAGAAAACAGACATTTCCCCAAAGCTAGACATGCCCTTTGTCTCTCTCGTTTCAGGAGCAGTACCTCTTCTGCTACAAGGTCTGGTTGGAGGTTTTACAGGGCATTTTACAGCTTCATGGCAACCAGTGGCAACCAGAAAGTCCCCGAGACCACAAAGTAGTTTGACTGTTTCCACATCGATTCACCTATAAAGCACAGGCTGTGTATGACCATATACAGTCTATCACAGCATGGACTGGTAATACTTTTATCTTTGGCTGTGTATGTCTTTAGTTAGCTTTAGTATGAACACTAATTCTTTTCTGTTTTGATATTTTGCGCTGAGGCCTGTTGTTTAGTTATGAATATGAAGAAGGCAGACTTCAACTTTAAATTTTTGTTCCTTTATGTGTTTCTTGGTGCTGTGATTATGTCCATAATTTAACTTAGATCACTGAGTTTATTGCCTTTTCAGGCTTAGTGATTTGCCTTCTGTGTGTAGCGATATTTTTTTTTATTTTGTGTTACTATTTGAATGTATCTATTATCATCTCCATGTCTTTTCATTTGCAAAATGCATTTATTTTTTAACAACCATATTGCATGGAATTTAAATGCTGGTAATAATCTAAAATGTATTCATCAGCACAAGTTTTATCCGGCAATAATGTCACCTAGGTCATCAAAGTGCACAATTGTAAGTTTATCATACCAAAGTGTATCTATTTGAAAACTTGATGAGTAGAACTTGATGAAGCATTGTGTTATCATGTCATGAAGTTAAGTGCATTTGTATCCTGGAGATAAGGGCATTAGCAAAAGGACATTGTTTATTTTTCTGTTAATCACCTACGGAAGTGAAAAGAATCAAGTGCCTTGGAATGACTCACTCCCCTCGCTCCATGTTGACCCCAGGCTACTTGTCACAAGGGGTCGGAGATGAGGAGCAAGGAATTGATTTGAGAGCACAGCGGCGGTTAGACAGAATGTGCAGCATTCAGTCTGTTCATGGTCACTTTAACAGAGGTGGAAGTTTTGTTGATCAAAACCAGAGGACTATTGAATCTCAGTTTCTAGTTAGTTGAAGTAGGTTGTAAACAATACAACAATACAAAATAGAGGCTAGGTAAAGCTTTCGCACCGCCTGTCAGTTTTTTGTTTGTTGGCCCATTTTGTATAAAACATTATCATCACATAAGTCTTAATACAAATAATCTTAAGTTGCACATCCTAATACAGATAAAGAATGATTCAGCATAACAAATATATACATAAATACAGAAATGTATGTTATGTGGTTTTATGTGGTTGAGGTGTTAATAGGGATTCATGTACTTTGTAGGCAAGGGTACTAAACTTTCACTGATTTCATTGTCTAAATTGAATAATAGTAACTTTTAGGTATAATTTGATATGTGATGACATCCTTTATCTGTATTCCACAGTTATTTTTATACAAACTTGGCCAAAAGATACAAAAAAATATTAAGAGGTTTACAAACTTTCCATTTGCCACTTTAGATGTATATGATGTACAAAGCGATAGAGCTGCATACATACATCTACAAGTCACAGATCAAAGATTTACAGCTGCTGGTCTCAACCTCAGCCTTTGGATGTAACTGCTTGTAGGCCTAGACTTTTTAGCTGCTATCAAACGCCACCTCTCTTATTGCATGCTGTTACTCAAAGTACAGAAGCCTGAACCATGGAGTTTCCTGAAATGATTTGAACGTAATCAAGCTGTGGAATGTAACAAAGCAATACTCTCCACAAGGAGAGGAACTCAGAATGTCAGCCTCTCACCCAATAACATGTTCAGAGCAGTAACTCTGTTTTTAACATGTTGGTAAGAGTCACAGACATATGCAGTACTGTACCTTTGCCATGTGGATGGCTGTGTACAGCCATCAGCCTCTGTACTGTGTATGTAATGTCTATTCACTCAATACTGGTAGTTTGGTTTTCAGCAATAAGAAGCCATCTTTCATGTGCAGTTTGATGTTCGTTGAGATCCTGTTCAGGATGTGTTTTCACCCTGAGATCCCGGAGAAATATTTTTCTTCACAACAAAAAGTACACACAAAAAAAGCACATTTTGCATTCATCTGTTAAATTCATCTTGTACAGTCAAACAAGTGCTTACACAATAGCAGAGTGAAATGTAATAACCCTTAATTGCACAAGCGCTCCTTTATGCTGAATTAATATCTTGTCACTGTACCATAACCACTATGTAACCAATGACTGAGAACAATGTAATACCTCTCTCTTTAATTAAAAACTCTTCTGAAACATGTTTGCGTATGATACAACACATTGCACCCTCCGATTCTGAACATAACGTGACCCGACGTGTTTCTTTAAATTCACCTATACGGAATGAGACCAACAGAGTGGGTTTTCCCTTACGGCATACACAGAGCAGAGAGCCGGAGACAGCCCTAAATCTAATTCCACTGAGCCCCTCACTCCACTTTTACAGCGGGGTATACTCCCTCTCGGGTTTTACTGCAGGGTAAATAAGCCGGTCTCACAGGGGTCTTTGTGACAGCATGGAAACCCCTGGAAACACACTGCACGCTCCACACACACATAAACCTGACGCTGGGGGAAGCCACGGAGCAGATTTACTCCCTCACTCACTCACTCTCTCCTCTGCCTCTACTCCCACTGCCCTTCTGCACTCTTATTATCACCCGCTGCTCCTCCCCCACTTCCACCCTTCCCTGTCTTTCCCCCTCTCCTCCACACACACACACACACACACACACACACACACACACACTTTCTCTCCTTACTCCCCAAGTCAGACCTTGTTATTGCTGTAAGTTATGGCAGAACTGACACCAACGCGGTTATTCAAAGCCCATTCCCATTTACGGTTGTGTCATTTTATTAAACAGTTGTCCTTTCAATTTTAAACTGCGGGCGAATGGAAAAATGAATGAGGTGATATTGGAAAAATCTCTTGAAGCCCAAAGTGAACTGATAAAGACTGTTTCATTTGAAGAGGAAGAGCAGTGAGGAGCAGGGTGGAATATCTGTGTATGGGGAGTCTGATAATACAGCCATCAGGAGAATGCAGAGCTATAGGGACAAAGTCGGTGGTAAAGTCATTAGCAGAAGTGTGTCCAGTCAGGAGGAGTGTGTGATTTAAAGGCCTGGAGAAAGTGTAGAAATGAGCTCACATGCTCTCGGTAAATCCTCTTGCTCTCCACTGGGCTCACAGTGTAAAACAGACAACGGCCTGTTTTCTTTTTCTCTGTGTACTGATTAAAAATAGCACACAAATTATGTGCTGCTGCACCCCCCCACACACCCACACACCCCCTCAACACACACACACACACACACACACCACTCCTTCACCATGTTCCCACCCTCCCTCACTGATTCCCTGTCCCCTCCTGTCAAATTTCACCTTGAATTCCTATCAGGCAGCTGCAAGCACTTGAGAGACTTTAAAATCATGTGGAACATTCATATTCTTTGTGGGATTGATACGGCTCCATCCTGCCGTTATTCACTTGTGAACGAGAACGGGATGTGTGCAAAACATTGTCCAAGTGTTTTTTCTATGTTTATCACCAGTAAGTATGATCCTCCCACTGAAATGTACTCAGGAGGTGAAGGACTTCTTGTCCTTGGAAAACAGCTTTTCTTCATAGACCATTTGGATTCTCAGAGAAATCCAGCAATGAAGTCTAACACTTGTTTTCTGATCAACCAGAGAGATTAAACTCAAGCTGACAAAGGAGAAAGTATCAGAAGCCTGAAGTTGGAAGATGAGTTAGTTCTGTGCTGAAAAGGCCCATCAGTTGAATTTAACGTGGGTACATATTGTGGGATGAGAGGGAGGGAAGAGAGACAACAAGGTGAGAATTGTCGCGGTAAGAAGGTGATGGAGTCAGGTGAAGTGAAGCAAAGGAGCGAGGCTTTTAAGCAGCTGTATGGGGTTGTTTAATAAGCGGGTCAGCCCTGCTGCCAAATCAGACGTTTCCTGGGGAGGTGTGTGTTTCAGCCGGCTCTGCGGAAGCAGCCACATGTTGAGTGTTAAGTTGACGATGGGAGGAAAAGTGATGTTGACCCACCTGTATGCTATGTCGAGTAGGAGTCAGGAAATACCTCACTGTCATCAACAGACTCAGTGAATGGGCCTAATACCCCCCCCCCCCCCCCCCCCCAAAAGCTTTCCCATGTTACGGACACCAATTATATCATGCTGTGGATGCTGTTACATCCAGAACTGCGAACTGCGAACTGCACAGTCCCTAAACTCCAAAAGATATTATTTGAGTTAAGTTTAGAGCAATAACTAGACACTTTTTCGAATAATAACACTAATGTGGTAACAGGAAAGCAGGAACCTTGATGAGCATTAATGTGTTTGTGAGTGTGTGAGTTGTTGCTGCTGTTGTTGTTGTTGTTGGCCATGCTCTTTGTAAGCAGACCCCACAGGCTTCTCCATGATGACAGCCGAGTGACAGAGACACAGAGAGCCATTCATTCCCACTCTGAATAGCACGTCACTTTTGTGGCCTTTCAGACTCCAAAAACCACACACGTCAAGGGAAGCCGATTATGATTAGTGCCTCCTCTTGTATGTTCACTTGTAATTATCTGAAGTTGAATATGCAGGGGTTAGCAGGGCTCACCATTGGGTTTTCTGTGGTGAGCTGCATGTGGGGTCTAGAATTACATCCAGAGGTGCTCTGTGTGAGGGATTTGATTCTCTGAGACTGTTAGTCATCCAGTTTGTCAGTTTGTGTCATTTCCTGGTCTGTTCTCTTGTGACTATGTGGTTACAACCTATCACTATATATAACACAACACAACACAAAACACACACCACAACACTACTTACAGAGGTACTGTAAGTAAATACAGCAGTGCATTTTTGGCTCATGCTTCACAGGACCTTCGTTGGACAGAGAATCACTCAGATGAGAAACACACTATAGAAGTAGTATGGAATGCTTTTGCAAGAGAAGGGAATATCTCAAGTTCAAGTTCATTTTGGCCTTTTTACAGGAGCAGTTCTTGCAGGACTTGAGTTCTACAGATTCATCCTTACAGCTCGTTGGTCATTACGTCTTTATGAGAATCTCCCAACAGTCTGTCTGAGGATTAAACCACTAGCAAAGTGAAGGTGTAGTCGCAACAGAGGATTGGGCTAGCCAGATTTAGTTTGCAACAGTCAGTTGCTAAGGAAGGGTCACAGCTGTGGTGAGTTGAAGTTAGTTGTGTTGCTACAGCAGTGATAGAAAACAAGGCTCTATATAAAAAAAAACAAGGTTGAGGGTTCTTTGTAAGATGTATTATTACTTGCCTTCACTCCTCAGCCAAATAAAGACCTGTTGGCATTTTATTTCAGTGAATAATACTGCCTTTATTCCCTGTCATATATGAACTGGAGAGAGAGAGAGGACAGACAGTGCCCTACATGCCTCTTGGCACTGACCAGTATTAAGTGTTAACTCCATAGGTGCTGATAATGGAGGAATACAGCAAACACAGCGAAGGAATCAAGAATATTCTGGAGCATTTCTTCTTAAACTAAGACATGGGCAAAGCCATATCCGTGGCACTGTTTCAACTCTAGTCTGCTTGCCTGTGATAAGCTCTTCAGTTCTTCTGTCACACAGCCACATCAAAAGGAAATACCAACTAACAGGGCTATTTTCAGCCATCACATAGAGAGAAGGTGAATAATTATGGTATTTTAGGTGTTTGGCTTGTGTTGCGTGGACCAGCGAGATCCTCAGTCCATCTTCAGAGCTCTGGAGAGAGAGAGGCCTCTTTCCACTGCATCACCATGTAATTATCATATGACCTCTCCATGAAGCCAGAGTAAATGAGCATCTGTCAAAGGGCATAAACCTCGGTTTGGCTGACGCTCTTGAGAGGAGGGAACAAGAGCGTATATATGACAAGAGAAATTAAAACTACATTTAAATTCTCTCACAGACATTTTTAAAGAGCCACTTTGAATAATAAATAAATAAATACAAAGACATGTATGTGCTGTGATATGTGCTGATATGTGCATATGTGCTTATTTTAATGATTCTTCTAAAAGTAGATAAAATCCTTTTTTGCAATTTGTCATATTTAAGAACTGTTATTAATCATGTGATATTGATGTCACCATGCCCAAGTGGGTGCGTTATGCTGATTTGATAAAGGGGTTGATGATGGACAGTACAAAAATGGCAGAGTGGAGTACAGGGCCTTTTTCATGAACTACTAGATGTAGGTCTGTGTCACCGGAGTGGCAAGGACGATCTCCTCTTTGTCAAATCACACACCACATCAGAGCAAGGTTGATTAACACCTGCTTTCAATTAAGTGACTTTCTCATCAAGCTGCGGTTAGAAATAAAAAAAATAAAAAACCCTCACGCCTCGTCACGTCGAAGATGTTCCTGAATTAGAAAGCCATTAAAGCAGAGGAGCAGACGCACGGTGTTGCGAGGGCCGTCGTTTATCTTCATTTGAGCAGGCCCTCCATGATCATCTCCACAGGGGCGGCTAATTGAAAAAGGGCTTCAGAAATGCGATTGTTAGCAGCGATAATAATTTATTACTCTCAGCTTGTGGAGTCCTGGGAGTCATTTGTATTCATTAGTGTAAATTCAAATTATGTTTGCGATTAAAATGTGACTTTGACAGGCAGAGGGGCCTCAGACAGGGACAGGCACTGATGAGACCTTTGCTCCGGGTCACTGCCTCCCACATTCGCCCCTTACTAAGTGCGCCGCAGAGGACCTGTCTCTGCCTCACCACCATCAATCTGTGTCTGATTCAAGTTGAGACGTTAGCTGTGATCGCCTCTACTTAGGCGTGTGTGTATGCGCTGAGTGCGCTCAGTAAGCAAATTAACCTAGCTTCTGAAAGACAACACTGATCAGATTCAGGATAAGACACGGGCGCTACCCAGAAGAGCATCAGTCTTCTCTTTTCTCTTCTATTTAGCCAGCGGTAGCTGTTATCAAGCAAAGTGCAAGTTATTATTTTTCATGCCTGACTAACATTGACGAAGCTTTTCTCCAAATGTCAGGCGGTGATTTCTTTGACGTCCAAGAGGAGATGGCAGTTAAGTAGGTCAGTGTCACTGTGATGAACATCAACCATGGCGGGTCACTGACTGGGCCGCTCCTCCACTTGCCCGCCTGTCACAAACCACTGAGCCAGAGGATCGAGGCAGGAGAGCTGAGTGCTCCTTTAGCCAAGCACGGTAAATTACTCCAATACACGCTGTCATGGTGTAAAGTGAGGAACTTTATCAGATGTACAATGCCAAAGGTCATATATTATTGACCTGACAGGCTGGGGCCCGCAGGAGAGGGTTGACAAGGCTCGAGGGGAGCGATGGGGGTTAAAGACTGTTTGTGTTGGATATGATGGGAGAGAGAACAAACTAGATTTTCTTTTAGATTTTTGCTTTTGGCTTTTCTTTTTTTATAAACTCACATATTATTGCTGTCGGGTAAAACCATGTAACACCAATTTTGGTCATTTGCATTTTTTTTACTTCAATTGAAGTAGTATATGCTCCTCTATGGGTTGAGAAAATTATACAAATCTTGGGTTTATGAAATCTTCTCAAAAGTAATTAGATAAACACAAAAATGCATGGTGGTCAAGCTGAAAACAAGTCTTGTTTTCTTAGTTCCTGAAAAGTTGTATTTTCGGAGATACAAGGTTTTCATCGAAAAGCAGCAATATGAATCTCATGTGGCTAAATGTTCAGTCTTCATCTGTAGAGCTGTGTAAATATTTAGAGGGGAAGGATTGAAACTTTGTATTGAACATATTTTATGTATTTGTATAACTTGCACTTGGATACTGCATTTTGTTGACTTAATCCCTTATCATATTTAGAGCCATTACTCATCATTTCAGTTGGTGGGGATACCAGTAGATGGAGCTAAGAGGCTTCATTGTCAATACAATTCCTGATGTTCTCGCCTTTTCTCTGAATCCCCTGAGATTCATGATAAAAGTCAGTATCATTGACTTGAAATGATACTGAAGTCAATATAATTTCATTAAATACTCCATAAGCTATCAGGCACACATGTTTAAGCCAGCGATTATGTGCCTTTTGTAGTGATGCTTTTTCCAAACTGGTTTGTGGCAAATCTCATCAAAACAACTTTTAAGAAGCTTTAATGGTGTTGTTTGTTATTTAAAATAAACCCTTAAAGTGCTGTGTTTAAAAGGGACCACAGCAGGAACAGCCATAACAACTCATTATGATTCATTATCACTATCAGACATCCTCCTCCAACACAGGGCCTACAGAGGGGTAACCGCCCACCTCCTAAAGCCCCTGCACAAAAACAGATTTCCCTTCCCAATTACACATGAATCACACGCTTTAAAACGTCACACATTCCTATGCAAACATGGGAAACACACAAACACACATACACATGCACACACACACACACACACATACAACTCGATACCTGTGGAAAATCCTAGAGTTTCCTTCTGACCCTGGCCCACACTTGACACAGGGACAGGAGACCAGCACCAACTTACATCAATGGAGCTTTTCTCTTAGCTGGAGGGAAACCTCATACACACACACACACACACATATATACACCGTGCGTACTGGTACACACTCACAGGGCAACCCCCTCACATACTCCCACGCTCCAGGCCTCAGTAAATGTCAGACCGTGGGAGAGAGGGTTTATCTTGGAGCAGGATGGTATTTTTACACCTTTCGTAACTGCCTCTCTCGCTCTTTCTCTCTCTCACACACACACACACACACACACACACACACACACACAAACACGCACTGGGTCTTCCAACACTGCCCTCCCAATGAAGGGCAAGTCTTGGCCTCAGTGCACCACCTCCACACTGCACATAACATGAAAATACCATAACACTTGAACATTTATGCTCCAAGACCCGAGACATCCTTTCATGTCTACGCAAATGTTCACCAAATGCCAAGATCTGAGCCAATATCCATAATGGTAAATGATGGGACACGACATGAAACCTGGTTTATGGCATGCTCTTAACACCTGAAAAAGACCTTCATAACAGCTACATTTCACAAGTGCTAATTCAAGCCTTACGTCAATATTTAGTTAGGTAGTAGTCTATGTATTTATGTCATGATGTATTTATGTAGCTTTAATGTATACTTGTAGTTCCTGTGATCCACTGGAGGTTGCTATTGCACTGACGTCTCTCAACTATTATCGGTTGTCTGTTACTGTTGTTCAAGTTTTTTTCTGCTGCTGCCATTAGCGTGCTTTATTTGGGCCTTACTGACTTTCTCTGTAGCCGTTATACAAACCTCTTATCTGAATACACTCCTGGTGGAAAGCACATGCTCTTGAATAGTTGGCCTTTCCCTAGCTGCAAGTTGGAGTTTTTCTAGTCTAGACTTTGTGACAACATTATGAAAAGAGACAACAACTTCCCCTGCTCTCTCAGTAAAGAATCACAGTAAAAATCTGAGAGTAAAAGTAAATTTTTGTCATTTTCCAGGGGGGTGAGGACCACTACACCATCTTTCAGCAAGGCATAACAGTGCTATTGTAGATAGATAACTTTCTCTGCAAGACTGAGTAAGAAGCACAACCTTGACTTCTATGGCATTGATGTTGCATTAATGTCTTCTAAAAGTTGACATTAGGCTTGAATCAGGCTGTTGTTCAGGAATAATCAATGTGTTATAAACTGTTTCAAAAAAGTGTTACCATGAAGTTGGGTCACATCACATGGAGTACATCTATAACATTTTATTTTGGTTGTTTTTGGGCAACATAGGCTCAAAACCTGGAAGTAGGCTGTTGCAACCTGTGTAATGAAGGAACCTGCTTAAAAAAACAAAAACAAAAAGGCAACCGAGATCCACTGATTTGGATGCTAAGTAGCATGTTTTTCCAACATGTTCCAGTCCACAAAGGCAGCTGTTGTTTGTTTCTCTAACATCCCCTAAATGGCAGTGTGTGCTGCAGGAATGACGGTGGCTGGCTGTGATAGGGGTGACGGGGGCCACGACAATGCCTGTCTCCTTCCCCGCTGTTCCACCCAGGAGCCTAAACTACTAATGGCCCCCTAATGTATAAATACCATTCTGTAGGCATTAGTCACACTTTCTCTCTTTCTCTGTCCCACACACACACACACACACACACACACACAGGCACACAAACACGTATGCATACACACATCAGCACGTTTACGCACACAATCTGCGCACACACACACACACACACACACACACACACACAGAGAGGCAGGTCTCTAAGGCATTAGTCACAGTGGCAGCTCTGCCTATGGTTGGATTGCAGATGAGGGCCAAGGCCAGGGGCTGAGGGTCTAAATTCTCTTGCACAAACAATGCATGTCAAAGAGGCCCATCAGAGGCATTCTTTAGGGACTTGAAGATGTTGTTTGGAGTACAAAGAGAGGGCAGCAAGACCATGCCAGAGACTGGTGAGGATAAAGATGTGTATATCTAGGAGTGCAGGCCGGTATTGTAATGTGTGTCTTGTGCGTTCTGCATGTGCGTGAGTTTGTATGATGGTTGCATGTGCATGCAAGGCATAACACTGAGTTAAAAGTTCAGTTAATGTCCAGTGGGATGGATGAATAGAGCCGCAATGACGGCTTTGGATGTTGTAATGGAATTAGAAAACATGTTTACATTGAAGCTGTATTTTCATGCAAATCTGCTTGTGGTCTCATCTGAAGTGAGACCACAAGCGGAGGAAGACAAAGGCTTCCCCTTACTTGAGGGCTTCACTGACAGCTAAATATCTTCATTCTCACACGAGGCATTACGGATGCAAATTACCATTTAGCTGCATGTAAGCAAGGACTGTGGTGATCATTAATACCTATTTAAAGCATCATTTATCAGAGTAATATAAAGACTGAATGAATGGTCATTAATCACACAATACTGAGTGAAAATTTGTGCACAAAATTGTGTGTGGGAGAGTGTGTGTTTATTTGTTTGTATTTGTTTGTATGGGTGTGCATATGAGTGTGTGTGCATGTGTGTGTGTTTGTGGATGTGACCTTACCCTAACTTTCTGACATTTTCCCACACATGTCAGGGAAGCTGCAAGATGACAGCCAAAAGACTTTGATAGATTCATTATCTTCCTCTTCCCACCCACACACGATCAATCAAATTTAATTTATAGGGTGCTATTTAAGGCGCAGCTCTCTCAAAGTGCTCGAAAATGACATTGCCTTTTAGAGGGAAACTTATCACGCATACATTGACATGTATTCCCAGACTCAAATAATCTTCAGTTTTTCGCTGAAACTAACAGATGGCTCCAGGTCAAAAGCCCCTTAAGGTACAAACTCATATTTCAGTCCATTTAACAATTAGTGAACCTCACAGCTCGGGACATGGGCACACGGGGGATCATTATTGGAGAGCATCAATCAGAGCTCTGAACTCAACCATGACCACGCAACCGTTACTGAGCCGTGACCACTCTGCGCCTGTGACCTTATAAAGGGGCTGTAAAACACATAGGGGGGTGCTTTCATTTTGGTTTTAGAGTTTCACAGCATTCTCCTATCACCACCAACCTCTTTTAGAAAGCAAACAATTTAGAGCATTAACAGTCTTGTCTGTATGTACACTATTCTGGGACGCTGACGATACAGGCTGAAACAGAATCTGATCACCAGCCAAGACAAAATCGGTAGAACTTTAATGCCTTGTCTTCATCAAAAAGGTAGTGTATGGTTTGGTCAGCAGGATTGTGTGAGTGTGTGCCGTTATGTGACTGAGCAGGAATGTGTGCGTGTATTGAAATAACAGTGTTTCTTTTAAGTGACTGGAAACTCTAACGAGCTAGCAGTATTTGGAGGGGGATTCCATGTGAAAACACCTCACCAGGGCTTTCCTCGACATCCTTTTCCTCCACCCGAGCGTGCACACACACACACACACACACACACACACACACACACACACACACACACACACACACACAGAGAGAGAGAGTGAGGCACGCTAATTTCTGCTTCTCTTGGACAAAGATAAAACTGTGCAGGATGTCGGCAGGTTGTTTGGCTTCATTTGCGTTATTAAGACATCAAATAGCCGTAGCGTAGAGAAAACACACATGGACCATGGCTTTACCGTGCTCCACTGTGACTCTGTTTTGTCCTTCACCCTCTGAGGAACCTGAGTGAGAGCCACACCAGACAGGGACTGATGCTCTGATGAACTGAAGCTGAATCTCCCAGCTCATAGCTTCTCTGATGATGATGGTGTATCAGTGTCTGTGTGTATAAGTAAATAGACTGCAAAGAGATGAAGATACCACTTTTCCATACATTTCCCAACACAATGTTCACCCAGTCCTTGCCTGTTCACCCAGTCTCTCTATTTTCATTCCCAGTCTTTTTAATCCCTCTTGTCTTTCTTATGAGATCCATATTTCATCACATTAATGTTGGTCAATCTGTGGTCTCCAGCTGATGTAGTTGTAATGTTTAATGCCTTTGCAGTATTGCTGGGCAATAGGGGACTAGTGCTCACCAGCACCATGAGGCACATTTTCCACTGATTTAGATGTTTCTGCTGTTTACCAGGTAAAGGCCCCAGAGAGAACACAGGCTGGAAACTTAGACGAGAAAGCCTGTTTAACGAGAGAGAGAAAAAAAACAAAACGCCCCGCAATTTGATTTCACATCATGGCAAATGTAGTTGGCCTTTAAGAGTGTGTGGAAACAACAGGAGGTAGGGAAACACAACCGCTTCTGACCCCGCAGGGGAGGGAGAACGATGAGGGTAGCAGTTTGTTGATTTTTTTATTCAGTGCATGGGATTTTTGATACACAGAGCGGTTGGCATCCACTGTTCAAAGCTGACAAACTTTTTCTGACCAGGCTAGACTCAAAAGTGTTGAGGCTGAAGTGCAACATGTCATCGCTGTGTTATGCTATAGTTTCCATGAAGTCACACATCCAGCATCACACTGCCTGATCGCTCCTGACAGGATGGAATTGTGTCATGAACTAGTGGAATATCATGGATCATTTGGTAAGTGCATGTTGATGTCATGGGTAAATAGACAAAAGCAAAAAAAAAAAAAATTCACCTCTGATTTGGATGCAGCTAGGAGTGAGGTTATAGGATAGGACTGGGACTATGGGCTGCGGCTATGATTGGGCCTGTTAGGCACTCATTAGGATTCAACCAATATGGATATTTTTAATTTGAAGCTGCCAATAGCTGATATTTTTTGCTGATATTCAATATAATTTTCATACAGAAAAATTCCCCCAAATTACAGTAAGTGTCTCCTCCAGAATTGAATTCTTGCCAGTGCGGAAAAGCCTCTGAAACAGCATTCATGGGACCATGGGAAAATAAAAGTCCCCACTGAAAGCCATACTAATCAAATTTTAGGTGGGTTAGCAGCTTTTTAAGGCAGGTTTCATTCCAGGTTTTTACAAATTTCCACCTCTGAAGCTGGTCCAAAAAATCATCACCTCCAGCAGCGAATGACAAAGACAGGCAAGTATAAAGGCCAATATCGACCCGATATATTGGTCTAACCCTAGCACTCTTTAACACAAGAACAGAAAGAAGTGAAAGGCTGGTTGAGCCTGGGGTGGTGTAGGCAAGGCACACCTGTCGGACGTTGCCACCTCCACATCTGACAGCCATTACCTCCCAGTGCAAATCTCCACTCCATTACGCTATTACACTGTTGCCACGACACCACGATCCCACCAAGGACGACAGGCTCATCAATCTTCTGCTGTCTTAGCGTTGAACAAACACACACACACACACACACAGACACACACACACACAGAGCAATTGACAGGCCTTTCTCCCCTCAGCTCAGGCCTCCTCCTGCAGGGAGTTTATTATGCTTTCTCCTCTGACATGTTATGTGTTCTTTTATCTTTGAATAATGTATGAAGTCTTTTTTGAAATGCAGTTATACATTTGGCACCAGCACTCGGTTTATTTGGCTTTGCTTTGAGATGTCGAGGTGCCCCCCATTTTATAGAAGTCTGTCAAACCTCAAACCCCCACTTTCTCTTTCTCTCTCTCTCCTCAATAATGGCACTCACAATTTACAGAACTTTCTAGTGGACTTTGGTTTACTTTATGAACCAACCCCATTTCTCTGGTCGCCCACTCCATCAGCATCTCTAACTCTTGTTTCTTACAGAAGGTCCTAGTCAGGATGGAGTGTCCAAGCCCGTGACTAGGACTTCTCTCTCACTAGTGTTTTGTGATGGTGTTGGCCCCATAATGTAAAGCGTTAGCAGTGCGGGCCGGGTCACTGGCTGCTGTTTTGAGGCCTCTGTGTCCTCTCAGGCCTCTCCTTTCCCAGCTCCTCTCCCCTGAAGCACTGTGGGTGTGTTTAGAGCAGGCTCAGCAGGCCCTCCCCCATTCACAAAGCCCTCTTCTTCCACAGCCCGAGACTGCCAGCTGGTGAGAGTGGCCAGTGGAAGTGTGTATGCGTGCCTGTGTGTGTGTGTGTGTGTGTGTGTGTGTGTGTGTGTGTGTGTGTGTGTTTAGAGAGAAACAGAAAATGTATGTGCTAAAAGAATAATGACTTTATCTACTCCCTGCACCACTGACCTAACCAGAGAGCAGGAGAGCGCGAGAGAATGTGTGTGTGTGTGTGTGTGTGTGTGTGTATTTGAGAGAGAGAGAGAGAGAGAGAGAGAGAGAGAGAGAGAGAGAGAGAGAGAGAGAGAGAGAGAGATACAGGACATGGATCTCGAGGAGGAATAAATCAGCAAGCTGGACTCACTGGGCCCAGCACTGGGGGTTTTATATCTCCCCAGCAGGCAAGCAAGGCTGATAAAGCTCCTCCACTCAGTAGCAGCTCCGCTGAAGAAAAGGAACATAAAACACAAAGAGAGAATAAAGTGCTGGCTTTGGGTTCGCAGGAATCCAAATTAACTGTGGGTCATGTGAGAGCCCGGCTGTGGTAAAGCAAGAAAACGAAGCAGCTGAACCACATCACCTTTCTGGAGGAGTGGGCAGATCAACCATTCCCATGGGAACTCGAACGCTAAAGGTCCTGATGACCCGCCCACCACCAAAGTTCCCGGGTAGAAGAGCGGAATCAGGGAAAAAGATAAAAGAGGGGGAGTGTGAAAATGAAGGACACACTTTTTTTCACAAGGCTGGATGACATGCTTCACGCCGTCCAGACCTGGCTCAGCTGGGAGAGAATGGAGTGGTTGATGAGCATCACCCTCTGATCCAGTCCTAGTCCTCAAACAGCACCAGCAGCCACCAAGAGAGATGCATCTGTCAGCTGTCATCTTCCTTACAGACTCACAGTCAAACGAATTTCCTCTTCCCCTCCTCCCGGGCCGCTCCCAGCAGCCAGGTTTTTAGAAGAAAGACATTCTGTAGCTCATCATACACTCCTATGATCAATCATAATAATATTGGAACAGTGCAGAGGCTGAGAGCTGTTTGAGATGCGACTGTGGCCAGAGTGACAGCAAGAGACGCATTTGCTAATGCTACAGTTTCCAAAAACAATTGGATGACTTCCTCTAGTGCTGTCAAAACAGCTGGTCATGTGCCATGTGTGTTTATGAAGGACTCAGAAGGGAGTGGACCCCAGTCCTCTGGCCCTCCACCAAACTCTTCTGTATCCTCCTCCGCTGGCTTCTTCTTCTCTGTTTTCTGTTGCTCTCTCTTTCCTTTCCAGGCATATTCATAGCATAACTGATTAGTGATTTTCTGTAAATCTTTTTTAAGTGAATTTCATGTTAAATCAGAGCAAAAATACATCGTGGTATCTCAGAAAACATGAGCAGAAATATTGATAACACTTTACACACCAAATCTTAGTAGTTACCAAAAAACGAGTAATGGCGACCTTACACCAAACGACCTTTCAAGCGATTTCACTGTGACAGACAAATTTCCAATGTCGGAATAAAATCATGAGAGTTTTGCTAGAGTTGTGGCGCGCTCCCGTCATCTCGATGGTTTGGTGTAAGGTGGTCAGAAAACTCAGTCCGAGCTGTCTTAAGTCAGTCTTTTTCTCGTCTTGACGTTCCGATAAAATCAAACATGTTTAATATTATCGAAGTCTTTAGTCTTGGCTCATGCAAATAGTGAAGTTCAATGACGTGAACACTGTCAACAACCAATAGTTGCGCTCTCTCCGAAGGAAAAAAAGTGGACAGAAATGGCTGTAGCCCTCAAAATCCCCGGTGAGTATGCTATATGCTATAGCTAGCAAGCTAACCACTGTCCCAAACGGGGCTACTTGCAAGCTAACGTTAGCTACTGTAATGTTTGTTATTAGCCTACGAGCTAACCAGCTTCAGCTGAAGATCGCTAGCTTCAATCATATAAATCTGGCTGCAGTGCTCCCTCTCCCTTTCTCTCATACATAGGCTACAAGTGTCTGTGCGTGTGTGTATGTAGGAGGGGGATTTACTTTGTAGAGGTGTTCACAAGTCAGTCCATGTTTACAATCTATTGGAAAACTCTGAATAGTTGGGGTAGCCCTTTTCAAAGTCTTCTAGTGTATGGTAGGCAGTCTTTGCAAAATCTTATAGTCTGTGACTAAAAACTCAGTTACTTATGACACATTGTCTTTAGATGTGAGCTGGATGTGAGAGGGTGTCAGACTTTAGTCTTTTAAAAGTCTTTTCAAAGTATTTTCAAAGTCTTCTAGTGTATGGTAGGCATTAGGAACAAGTAAGGAACGAACTAGTTCCATAATGATAACTTACTTAAAAAGAGACTGTTAGATACCATGTGAATGATCCAGTATCTGGTGATTAGTTCCTGGATATCTGTGAATCTGCATAATTACCACTTAATGAATCGTTCCTGATTAACTCTGTATAAGGTACTAAATGGCACGTAACCAGTAACAAATCATTACTTCCTTATTGCCTCCATATTAGTTACTATTTTTGTGTCCCCTCAAATAAAATAATGCATCATACTGAGTGGTCACTGGTAATGCATCATTACTTCACGATTACCTTTCCATTAGTTACCAGTTTTTCATGGAAAGGTAGCTTATCATGAAGTAATGATGCATTACTAGTAACTACTCAGTACCGAAATATTTTACATCTCCCCGGGTCGGGTCTCTGGAATGCCTTATCTGTACCCATCTTTATCATAACCAGACAGACGTATGGAGTCATACAGCATAAATGCACCCAACACATTTTGGTCCCATATGGATTAGCCCTCACACACTGTTTAAGCTGGTCGTTGTGGTTGGCCAGACCACAGAGCAATGGACCAGATCTTTTTTCAAAGACGCTCACGCTGATCTCTGCTATTAAAGCAGACACTTACAGTGCTATTTCAGGAGCAGGCCTTGGGGCCAGAATAACAGTCTTTTATTGTTGTGGATGGAGCTGAAATTAAACAAGCCACTTTTGAGCTTCACTGAAGCAATTTCAGTGGAACCAGGAGAGGCTGACTTAATGGGGTGGATTTGGGTGGATAATAATAGGAACGATATGAATTCTGAACACATACTATAGAACAATGAAATCATAGGCCTTTTGACTCAGGAGGCATACGGAAGCACTTCAGAGGGGATCTTGCTTGGCTGTGGTTTCAGTTTTCATTCCCCAAAACCATGATTATTCTTTTGAATTTCACCCCATCAAAACTGCAGTCAGACCTCAAGGCACCACAGCAATCCTCCGGGTCTATGATTTGCATTTGAGGATTTATGAGAACACGTTTGAAGATCTCCAGATCAAATACAATATTAGAACATTTAAATATTCCTCCATAAAAGGGAAATATTCCATAAACATTAACAATCCTAATGATATATTGAAATATAAGTGAGAGAGGCAAGGCAGAGTATGAATTGTTTTTCCTTCTTTGTGTGGAGCCAACAGGGGGGTTGGGAGGTCAAGGATATTTTCAAACACAACTTCACACTTGCAAGTATATGATGGATGGTTTTATTTCCTGTTTATATACTAAATGGATCCACTTTGGCCCATGACCCCGACTGCTACAAATGTGATTGTTTGAAAAAAGGCTAAATGGGCACATTTATGATTACCACTGACGATTATTAATGGCGTTTGTCACTGAGTTGTACATTAACAATTTTGATGTATTTGCCCCATAATGAAAATTATTAATAGTTTGGTCTTGTTGAATGCAGCTTCTCGCAAAGCACCTCAGTGAATCTGGAATCAGTGCAGATGCATATTAACAAGCCATCTGTAACTGCTGGTGACCACAGTCTGTTCGTCTGAGAAGCAGAGTGAGTTATTGGCCTCTCTCCTGTTTGCCTTTGCCCGTCCAGGTTTGTATTGGCAATGTGGTGACTGAAGAGAAACACAATCAGGCCTAGAGAGCTGTTCTCTACCCTTCATTCATCCATCACATCAAGGGCTTTCTTAATGCAGAGCTCCTACAAGCAATTAATGCCACTGAACCCCGGCGCTGGGTGCTGCTCTGTGTAAAGGTTGCCTTGAGGCACAGAACTTAGAGGTCACACAGCACTTCCTATACCTTAACCTCGCCCATGCAGGGGAAACAACACACAGGCTTGAAAGCAGTGTGTTGCAAGGTAAAACTTGCTTATAAAGTTCATAAACCCCCTGGAGCGATTTCTCTTCATAGCATGTTCCATTTAGCCACTGATTGCACAAAAGCCTTGATTTCCTTCATTCAGCTGAGAAGTGGCTTATGTCCTCAGCAGAGGTGAGCAGTAGTTCAGCCAAGGACTTTCTGCGTTCACGGCAAATCCCACTTTATCTTTTCAAATAAACCAATCTTACAAAGGTATGTACATAGGATTTGACAATAAACATGTTGCACAACAGATCAGCCAAAGGTTGGCAGTATGTTTCCTGGAAAAAAGACATTTTTCTTGTTGTGTAGTCCCTCTCTTTACTGAGTGTGTCGGTGGGGATAGGTAGAGAGTACCTCAGAGAAGCAGCCCAGGCCAAGCATAGCGTTTTCCTTGGCTCCAGGCATGCCAGAGCACAGTATGGGTAGCCTGGAAGCAAAGCATGCTCTCAGGATATATCATGACATGCTGTATTTTACTTTGTGTTACAAATACAAACATGTTTCAGAAAGCAAAATAAAACAGGAGACAGCATTTACTTGATCTGTTGCTCAGAAGTTTCCTTTGACATGAAAGAACTGATGGGGGATTTACACTATACTAACAACCACACGCGCGTGCACACACACAGACACACATGCATGCACACACATTATCCCTCACTGCTTATATCTTACACAAAGACAGAATGGTTATGTTATGTGTTTCTTGAAAGCTTTTGACCGGCTGCTGCCCTAAAGACTCATCAAACTAACATAACCACCTCTACGGGAATCTGAGAATTGCATTTCATGTGCAAACTGTAGTTTAATGGTCTAGAAACCATGATTCCAAGGTTGGATGAGATTCTGGCATGACAGCTATAACAAAATACTGTGGGGAGAAATGGTTCCCTCCCTATATTAACAAATGCAAACAGGCAGGAGAGAGAGGAAGGAGATGATGGAGGACTAGAGTGTAAAGACCAGACTCAGCATCCATTAACCAGGCAGCTCATCACCTCATGGCTCCAGAACTCCAGAGTGGTGTGGCTCTGGGCCATGGGGCTGTAAAGAGAGATGAGATAATCTGGCAATGGTGGAGGTCTACTGCAGAGAGTGTATTGTCCATGATGAAGCTAATAAAGTCCAGCCATGCTGTCTGATCCTTGATCCTTGGCCCAGGTCCAGACCCGGCATACTCCTGTCTCCCCACTTATCGTCTCCTCTCTGCCCCCTCCGAACTGTGACAGGAGGGCTTCCAGGAGCAGCTTTGATCAGTGTCTGCCTGTCATTCAGCATTAGTCACCCCGGGAGAGGGGAGTCCTTCACAGGCCCGGGATGGACCGAAGAGGGACTAGGCCCTGAATGGAAGGGCCCATGGCCGTGGAACAATCGGCTCTGTGTGGTACAGCAGACGTCCGGGTGTGAGCAGACACACTCTGGTGGATGTCACATGTCTCACCCCTGACACTGTCATGACCCAATCTACACTCACTAACAGCTTTATCTCTCTAATGTGGGCCCATGGCTCTATTAAAAAGGACGTGTTGATGAGATCATAGCTACTGGTGACACTTGTTACACATGCTGCTGTAATGATGATTTAATTGTAATTTAATGAGTTTTCCAGTGTAACCCCTTAAAAAGAGTGAGGGCACAGAGTTTTACTTATTGCTGCCATAAAGTAAAATGTACAGGTTCACCGTGTTTCAATTCCAACAAATTAGCTTATTTCCCATTTCATTAGAATCACCGTACTAATGACTTGTTGGACAGAATATTGTTCTTGCTCCAGGCTTATTTAGCTGCCAAGCATGACATCACCCGTCTCCTATTCAACTCTATCATCTGTCTCTAGGTCATGTCTGAGGTAGAGGAGTGGGGAGTGCAGGAGGAGGTGTGTGTGTGTGTGTGTGTAGGTGTGTGTGTGTGTGTGTGTGTGTGTGTGTGTGTGTTGTGTTTTGGGTTTCACAGACAACATTGAAGATAAGAGGTTTTCATAATACGGCCTGGAGGTCACTAGGACTGATTGGAGCTTGTTTTCAGGACTCCCAAGGTTTGGACACTGGACTTTCAAGTTCAGTGGGAGGATTGTTGAGTCCATCTGCGATGGTATGAAAGGTTAAACAACAGGCGTTCTGATGTGAAGACCTCATGGTCCATGGCCATGGCCTTGGAAGTAGTCACGTGTGCTGTGCGCTAAGTGTGTACTACATGCACTCACACTCAATACATACACATGCACTACAACATCTGACACCACTTCCCCACTGCTCCCACTGTGTCAAGGGAGGGGAAGTCCATTCATTTCGGAAAAACGCCTTGTGAATCAGAAAGACTCTAAACCAGGACTGAGGTTTCAGTTTACATGGGGACTGAACGTTAACAGCTTGTGTCTGCCACATCTGATACCATTCATAAATAATATTTATATTTTATATGCAAAAGCTATGATAAGGCAGACTAGGTCTATCTATCATGAAGCCATTTAGGCTGCCGGGAACCATAAAAATATGGTAACATGAAATTTAACATTGTTCATTTTTCAACAGTATGGTCATCAAAAGTAACTTTAGCAGCCAAGGTCTCATTCTACACAATGTGCTGCATTCCATCTTGTTGCTCTCAAACACTCGGTGCATGTCAACATCTCTTAGCAGTTACACAACTTACATACATATCAGTTATCAAGGCCCTTTCAGCTTTTCCCGTCCACAAACCAAACCTTGAGCTTCATCCAGAGGTAATGCATCATTAAGAAATGTTGATGTCTGATGGATTTCTTTGACTGTTTGCACACACATACCCCCCCCCCCCACCCCACCACCACCACCACACACGCACACACAAAATGCAAATACAACATTTAAGAAAAGAGGTGATGATAAGTGTCTAGTCATAATCAAACAGTTTTCCTTAACATAGTTTGTGTTTGAGTGAGACAGAATGGAGGGATTCTGTGGGATGCCAGTTTCATGTAAGCTGTAAAATATAGTCCACTGCAAAGGACAAAAAATGAGCCAGAGAAAGAGGGAAACAAAGAGAGTGGGGGAGAGAGGGAAAGAGTTGAAGAGGTTAAGAGATAGAGACTTGGAGAAAAATGGGATGGAGAAAGGATGAAACACATAGAGGGTGGAGAGAGGGAGAGGAACCGAAGAAAAGGGTGAGAGAGGATGGAGTCTTGACATTGATGGGTGAGTTTATAATAGCAGAATAACAGATTCCAGATCATATTGCCCTTTCGACTGTTACTAACACTACAGCATCCATTTCCTGATACAGTCAAGTCCAGTCAAGTTTATTTGTATAGCCCTTAATCACAGTTACAGTCTCAAAGGGCTTCTCAACGCCCACATTATGAAACAATAAATGAAATCGAAACTTCCAACCTTAGATCCTCAAGGTGAAGAAGGAAAAACTGCCACAAAAACCTCAGTCCACCTACAGTACATTGCAAAAAGGAAATGTTCATGTCTCAAAATGTCTTGGTATGTATACTAAGGTCCTGGAGTTCACTTTGAAACAAAATTCTGCTTTTTATATAGTTATAGTTCTTTTCGCCCCTATGCAGTGGCAGTGATGACATTACATTTGTCCCTGACGACTTTGATTTCATCGATCGCCATATCAGAAACTTTGAATTCTTACCTCTTACCTCTGTTTTGCCTCATAGCTCCCAACACTGCCAAAGCACTTCTCCAGCCACATTTTTCATCTGTGTTATTTATCATTGTGACAATGATGTTGTTACTCTGTTGTCATTTGTGTCCACTGCTTGAGAATTGTTTCAGGAATTAAAGGGACAATGGATACAATGGACATTTGGAGAATAGCAAAAATACCCTGAGACATTAGTAAGGATTCGGTTTTGCCATAGCTGCCCATGGTATGTGTGTGGAGAAACTATTCCCAAGGAAGCTTTAACTATTGGTAACTTCACCCCTTCTTGTCGTAAATCATTTCCTCTATACAATGACTGTGATGTATAATACTGACAACAAACCAGCAGTCTCAATAGTATTGGTCAACTGAGAAGAATTCATATATCTTCATTCCTATAATCTTTTTTTATCTTTATTTCTTTATTTCTTTGCATACATTTCAGCACCACAACATAGAAAGTATGAATGAGAAGTTTGGGATATGTATATACGTATATGTATAGGTATAGGAGATCTACAGTATATCTACATATATACTCATTCAAACTTTCATTCATACTTTCTACTTAACATGTTGTGGTGCTGAAACTGTCAGTTGTGTATGTTAATATAACCCAAATTTGCTATAATTATGTTCATATTCTATTTTTTCTGCTGTATCCTATCCTAGTATTTGCTGCTGCAATGACCCAGTTTCGCAATGGGGATCAATAAAGTTTCATCTTATCTTAGACAAACATGCTCAGATGAGGAAAATTGTTAATGTGTGATGTTTATGTATTTTTAAGGCTACAATTCATTAGATCCTTCTTGATTTAATTCAGAAAGAAAGAAGTTGAAATGTATGAAGGTCTTGTATTGTAGGTAGGTGTGTCTGGAGTGGTATTAACTGCCTGTATTAATCAAATCAAATTTCCCCCCTGCCTGCCAATCTGTCCCAGTCCCATGCTGACATCTCTTATTCCAGAGTGGTAGCAATAACAGAGAGAAAGCTGAGGGTTCACTTTGTTTAAAACCAGGAAGTTATCAACAAAGGGCCTCCACTGATATTAATTGAATTTGCGTTCCTGTGAGATTGGCCACCGCTGCTCTGGCCATGACCTTACAGCAGGCTTTCTGGGGCTGACTATGTCCATGGGTCTCACTCTCTCATATGTCTGTGCTGCAGGTTGGCCTGCCTACAACAACACCAGAGTCAACGAGTCCCATCAGAATTACTGGATGAAAAGGAGTTGCGCTTCATCAAAGATTGTCGGAATCATGCCATATCGAATTGAATAGAAATGAGTTGGAAATACAACAGCACCTTTTAGACCTCTACTTTGCTTACTTCAGTAATCAGCCGATGGTCCCTCAGCACTACTGGGCTTCCCACTTCCTGAAATCTGACTGACATGACATCACCAGAGCAACGGCCATGTCCAATTAGAGCCCAGACAGAGACAGGGAGGGCTGAACCCCCACTAATGGGAAATAGATATAGCAGTTATTGCTCTGCTAGGAGGCCAAATTTATAGGGAAATATCACCCACCGCCTGGCTAACTGATGGAGACAGAAGCAAATTAGAGCAAGGGTCATTCAGACAGATCCATCAAGCTATGAAAAGGCCCTGCCATCATATTCCCAACATGTATTACATATCTGCTTTCTTTAGAGAGCCTGAGCTCTAGGATAACAGGCTTTTAGGAACCTTGAGGCCATTGGGTAAAAGTCAACCCAACAGAAACAAACCCCATGTAAATCTCAACAGGATATTGTACTGAATGTGTGTGGGCATATCACATTCTGGTAAAACACCCATTCATGCGTGCATGAGCACACACCAAAAGATTACATTCCAGCGAAGAAATACATGTCCTCCATCCTCACCATCTCAAAACTAGTTAGAAAAACACAAGAAATGTGAAGTGGGAAGGAAGTGACAAATAAGTGCTCTTTGATTCGCTTTACAGTTAAAATACTAAAACCCAATCCCAAGTGTTTCATCTCTACTTTCTGTCAATATTATGAAACCCGCTGGAATTCCCATTCCTCAAATAAAACCTCAAATTTCCCTCGAATTTTGAAAACATCACAATGAGGTCTGTCAAGATGTTTTTTGAAGGCTGAACATTCCCATCTTTGTTTGACTCAGGCAACCACCAAAGGCACAGTCGCTTAGGCCCCATTGTGAAATCCGAATAATTAAAGGATTTAGCCAATCAATCTCCCAGTGCAATTTCCTCCATCCTGGCTCCAGCCCAATGGGGTTTAAGGGCAGCCTGTGGAGGTGAAGGTCACGGGCCTATGGGACGTGTTCAGGAAGTAGCAGCACACAGCTCAGCCTGTAATGAATATCATGGGCGTCAGAGTAAACACAGCACCACCAGTCACAGCTCAGATCACACTCTCCCTAGAATATTCTGCATTCCCAGCTCTGGCAAACACTGTGCACTCAGTTGCTTCAATGCCTGAGTACAAAGTCTCTTAGTACTGTCTGTAAACTGAGTCTAACTGGAGACGCACTGTGTTGTATGGAGGGACAGTCAGGCCACGGCTATTGACAAACAACAGTTTTACAGTATGAGACCAATTAAATGTAAAGGCTAGAAAGTAGGCCTTTATGGAGGTGATTACAGTCACCCAATTGGCATGGCAATTGGTACTGGCATGTACATGAAAACACACACACAAACATAAACACACATAAACACACATTAACAACATGAATCTGAACCACCAAAAATAATAAGCTATTAGCTGGTAGTTGGAGCACACAGTACAATATTGATGTCTCTGCTGGTGAATAAAGTGGCCATTGAGAGATGAAGGACAGACACAGAACAAAGGCTGTATGTCAGTCCTGGGAAAGAACGTCAACCCTGCAAGTGTTTCAAACACACACACAAACACACGAACACGCATGCACACACACACACACACACACACACACACACACATACCATTTATTTTCCTTAATCACCGATCACCCCTCCTGTCAAGCGGTTTGAGCTGTGCTCAGAGAAAATACTTGGTCGGTCAGTGAGATCTGAAGCACAATACGTCTCTCTATGCCTCTCCTTGGGCTGTGAAGACAAGAAGTGAAGCAAAATGAAACGGAAACAGTCATATGTCAATTAAACATGAAATAATACTCCCACAGAGGCCCGGTGTACCGCGGTACGGTTCGGTGGGGAATTTTCCGCACAGAAGTCGGGACATCATCATATGAGGTGCCATTGTGAGAAGCCAGCATCTGTCCACCGGTTTTCAACCCCAGTTGAAAACAAGACGTCTCTTTCTGCCTCCCAAGGACCGAGATCCAGTGACCACCTGTGTGTTCAGGAGTCCTCTATCAAAAGCAGAGAGCCAGAGGAGAAAGAAAACCCCAAACACAAAACTATTTATTGAGACAAATTCAGCGCAGGAAGGGAAATATTTGGTTAGCTCGGCGGCGAGCGGTCGGCGGTGTTGGAGCAGTCCACGGTTGATGTGGGGGGGAACAGCCGGCCCTTTGTTTGCAGACAGAATGGTGCACTCCGTGGGGTCACTGCAGGAGGCCCAACATCACAGACAGAGGAACACACACACTCATTCTCCCTCTCACACACACACATGCATGCACACACATACACACACACATCCGCCTGCACATGCATGCACACACACACACACACACACACACACAAACCATAGCATTCCTCTGCCTCTATGAATGTTTTATTAACCATGTGAATGGGTCACAGAGTTACACCCCCTAGCATAACTATAGTCTCCATAGTCACACACATATAAACACACTCCTGCTCTTTCTCACACTCACACACCTACTAGGCAGGGTGGATGACATTCACATGGTGGGATTCCTGGTCTTTCATTACCCCCCAACCTGTGTCTCCTAGTCGGGGCAGAGTGTCTGGGACCGGCCCACTCCCATGGACCCCTAGTTGTCGGCGAGTCAGTGTTTTACTGGATCCTGGTCCGCTGGTCGGACTGGTATCAGTTTTACTGCTGAGACAACAACAGGACATTCTCTGGCACCCACAGGCATTAATGGAATGCATATGTCAGTCAGAAGAGAGATCCCAACAGTAAAATCCTAAAACAATGCCGGCAATGATTTAGAATTCTTCGAGGGTTTGCCTCAGCAGCGGTTGAACCGCGACTGTGGTTGAGTTTCACCTGGAGGTTTCTGTCTGCTTCAACAGGATCCTGAAAGTCTTAAAACAGCCTTTAAACCGATGCTGGCTTTCCGCTCACGTCCCTGCAATGCTGAGTGACCTCTTGTACGTTACAGTCTGACCTGTTGTTTGTCCACCCGTAAAATATTCCTGAGGTACACAGCAGAGTCACTTACATCAGCTGTAAAGAGCCTGGAAGGCGCACAACATACTGACACACACCGCTCACACACAGCTCAACCTACCGCTGTGTTTCTGCCCCTCTATTTTTATGGGCATAAAACATTGCCAATTAGTTCATCCCCCATACATGCACAAGACTTGCTCTTTTTGGACAAAGTATGACAATATCAGTCAGTAGAGTATATTTAGCCAATATCTTATCCATACAAATCCCCAAAACGCCCACACACAAACATTTATCAGACCCCCACTGCACAACCCTGGAACCAGAAAGTCTCACCCGATGGCATACAAAGGTGTTAAACTAGGAGCATTTCCAGAACCAACCCTCAGCTCTTGCACCACACACAGACACACACACACACATATGGGCATGTTAATTCCTCACGCTCCTCTATACCCCCACAGAGAGCAGAACAGAACTCCTGTTTGGTTTGGACGGCCCTACTAGGGGACCTCCATGTTGAACAAACTATAACACACCACGGCCCTGTAACACAGTCCAAGTAGTCAGATACAACAGCCTTCACAGTTCAATCCCACAGCGCACTGCAGAGATCAATGGGCAGTAGCGACTCCCTGGACTATAAGCCAATCATTCAAAACCTACAAGAACAATTGCATTTTATCGTGTAAACCTTGCATCAGTGTACAGTATGTATCAATATGTCAGTTATGTAACAATCCACATTGCATCCATCTGGTGATGTCTGTTCCCATCTCGTTCAGCTCTATAGTCCACTGATGCATGCTGTGTATGATGATGGCTACAGTTACAGTTGCCATTTCGACATGATTTCCGCTCAGATTTCAAAGATGAAATTTTATGAGATCACATTGCTGTATGTCCACACTTGGCCTGAAAAATAGTTGTTATGTGTCTCTTGTGGCTGTATTTATTTAAATCAAGATGCGTAGGATTCTGATCGCAATGCAAGTCTGACAACTTCCACATGTGGCTTTGAAGATCCAATAGCAATGTGAGCAAAATGTGATTTTTGTGTGGCACGAAATGTCACTTACTGCATCCTGGTTTCAGACTGAATGAAGAAAGTCACATTGAAAAGATAAGTAGCCAAAGTCCTGTAGACCATGGACTAAACTGTGTTAAGTGCCTATCACATCATGGGTGTTAGAGTCCTAGTTTTTCTGTTCTGCTGTTCCTGTCTTATTAGTGAGGTGAGCGCTGGGTCTAGTCAGGATGCCGCTGTCCTTAAAGCCATGGTGGAGAGAGGAGCATTATGGTAGATAATGCCCAACATTAATCTCACGCTGCCCTACTTAGTCAGGGTTAGAGGTCAAAGTCATTTAATGTTCTCGTCCTCACGCTCAAACTTCTACTGGGCTCCTCCCCGGGCCTACTTAATGTGACCCAAATGCCCTGGTTTCAGATAACGCTTAACCTCTCCCTCTCCCTCTCTCCCTCTCTCTCTCACTCTTTCTCCATTCACATGTTTGTGGGCCTGCCTTTCACTTTTGGTTTCAGAGACAACAGAAATATTTTAGTATAGCCCTACATTATATCAAAAAGATTATGAATTCTAAGCCACTGGGTATTTCTTCTATGTGTTCATCTCCATGCACCACTTTAGAGAACAGCGGGGGGGATAACCCTTGTCATTCGTGACAAGGGTTTTTTAATGGTATGTTAATGACAGAGGATGACAGCTTACAGTTGGGCAATTTTTGCTTGGTTTTGAAATTTATTACTTCCAAAAAAACAACAATAAATCTTTCAATATATGTTTATGTAGCCAGGGATATTGATTTAAAGGGTGGTCATTCTCAAATGCCACTGTGTTTTCTCACTGGATTTCTCTCACAGTGTTTTTCAAAGATGACACTTAACCAAGTGGGAAACAGCATTGCATGTCTTCCCATAAATAACCACAACAATCAATTCTATTTTGTTTTTCAACAGAGTATAACGTAACATGGTGTGATGGTATGGGAAAAGCCATGCTTGCGCGCAATAACAAAACCATGGAGCCCGCCACTCCAGCCAACTCGTTCATAATGCTCCTATGCTGTGACACACACATGCACGCACACACACACACATACATTTTCAAACACATCTCCAAAATAGCCCAGATTTAAGACCTGTCGTGGGTGTTGAGCGTAGTGAAAGGGAGTATCCTGTGGGGCCCTTGGGGGCCAGAAAGGTATTTAGTGGCTCTGTGTGTGCGTGTATGTGCGTGTGTGTGAGCGTGCGTGTGTGTGTGTGTGTGTGTGTGTGTGTGTGTGTGTGTGTGTGTGTGTGTGTGTGTGTCCATGTCTGTGTGAGCGTGCATGTGTGTGTGTGTGTGTGTGTGTGTGTGTGTGTGTGTGTGTGTGTGTGTGTGTGCGTGTGTGTGTGTGTAGTGGCAGAGAGTGACCCGAGAGGCCCAGCTAGTTACAGCCTCTCTGCTGGAGACCACCACTTCCACAGAACAAGCATTGTTGGTACAGAGCTCCAGACACCAGAGACACACATTGGAAACAACTCGTATGCACACACACACACACACACACACACACACACACAGACATACACAAATACATACACACCAGAGACAAAAACATGCCCGGTGGTGAGTTTGAAACTGGCAACCCCAGTAGAGGTCATGTTCTGAATGCCATGAATAAAATCACAGAGAGCCCCTCGAAAGAGTCTCATCTCACAGCGACACCGCAGCCTCTCTCTCTCTCTCTCTCTCTCTCTCTCTCTCTCTCTCTCTCTCTCTCTCACACACACACACTCACACACACACACACACACACACACACACAGACACACACACACACACAGAAACACATGCACACGGCTGTATGAAATGTGCATCACTATTGCTAACAATAGCCCTTGGGTGGTTGGTCAGACTATTATTGTAGGTGTTTCTATGCTAATTATGTGTGACTGAGATCATGTCAAAAGCAGTTACTGGAAATAATATAGTGAGCTGGAAATTGTGAGGTGGCATTACTTTGAGTTAAAAAATGCACAGTGTGTTGCACTTCAGCAGTGGCTTTGTCTAACCAGCTCTGTTCTCAACTCATTTGTTTAGCCAATGGATCACCAGCAGTGACACAACTGCACCATTGCAAAACAACATAACAAAATAAGACATCACCATCATCACCATGATCATCATGAGAGAGAGAGAGAGAGAGAGAGAGAGAGAGAGAGAGAGAGAGAGAGAGAGAGAGAGAGAGAGAGAGAGAGAGAGAGAGAGAGAGAGAGAGAGAGAGAGAGAGAGAGAGAGAGAGAGAGAGAGAGAGAGAGAGAGAGAGAGAGAGAGAGAGAGAGAGAGAGAGAGATATATCAGCATCATGACCTCCACTTCAGTGTGTGCGCTCTGCAGACAGCTCGTTGGCTGACAGGAATATACGTCAGCACCTCTCACCGCTCCAGTATAACCCCCCCAAGCCTCTGGCGGTCAAGCAGACGCAAGTGTAAAAGTAGCAGCTACAACTGTTGCCCGGACTAAAGCCCATTCAACATCCACGTCCCACACAGTCTGACACAGAGGAGTGAGACCGCTAACCGAGGAACAGCGGAGAGAGAAGCGGAAAGTGAGAGGAGAGGTGGAAACTTTACGCACAGCCTTTTTCAGTCTGGATTTTCTGGCGCGTCTTTAAAGCCCATCTTGGATGCCTTTGACCAAGATTTCGCAGCACTTTTTGCCTCTTGGATTTTGATATTGTATTAATTTTAGCACTGAGATGGCAGCTCTGACTATGTTTTCATCGCACCTGTTCCTGTTGGTCCTAAACTGTTACCTGGCTGCTGCATCGGGCAGGATCACGAAAAGCGCACAGGACAGTGGCTTCCTCCAGTCCCCATCGGAACCTTTCTCAGACGGCTTGGATCAGGACATGGTCTCCCAGCACATGTTCAAACTGTATGAGAAATACAACAGAGAAAACCGCCTCAGAGAGGGAAACACTGTAAGGGGTTTCAAAGCCAGCCAAGGTGTGTGAACACATGCTTCATCAACCTGTCTACAATTGACAACAGAATGCAATTGATAGAAAGAAAGCATCCCCCCTATTCTGGTGCAGTTTCAAATTGCGTTCATGTAAATTTCATTATGGAACCAAAACCTAAAAAATATAGTGTGTCTTTAGTGCATAATCAATCCGACACACAAAAACACATATTCTCATGTGGCGCCGGCAAAAATGAGAGAAAAAGTCATAAAGTGCCCTTCATCCACTCCATGGATGGTTATTAAAAGTGCAAGCACTCAGTGGGGCTGCATGGCTCGGCCAGACGCCCTAAATAGGTAGGATTGTTTTGGAACAGTCTGAGAATGCCGTTAAGTGATTTCGGGACGCTGTGGGCACACTCACTTTGTGGCACCAGCTGTGCCCCCGCTGCGCGGTGTCTGCCGCAGATCACCATCTACCACAGACAGACGCGCAATATGCGCAAGAATGCGTGCGATTCCCTGCGAGCAATGCCCAGCTTCAGCACAGCCAAAAACACAGCAGCATTTACGCACGGCCCAGCGTCATTGTTGTCGCTTCTATTTTCCTGTTGTGGCCACAGGATACATGTGACTCCACGTCCTGGAGTCAGGGGGCTTAAAGCACCGTGGTTCTCCTCTGTCTGGTGCCGTTTCTATAAACACAACACATAGACATGTATATCCCACATAGCTCTCAGATGCCATATCATAACACGTGTGTATTTTTACTGCAGAAGCTGGGTGTAATCCAAGAAGAGATGTAAGAGAGTTTTCACAACAATATAAGATCTGTTAAAACAGTTGATTATGTCTTGGTGTCTGGGCAGACAGTGCTGGCTGTATTAGGCTTAAGGGGAAGCTTTAAGGGAAACTGAGGTAAGCGTTTCCATATGCAGGCTGAATCCGAGGTAATGTATATCTCTTGAGTCAGTCCATACTTCCGTTGAACTCTTACACAATGAACAATAACTGCTGTTGAAGTTAATGTTCATCATGAATATGTAGCTCTCTGCTTTCCCCTGCCCCTGCCAGCCAGATCCCTTGAGTCTGGTTCCTCTTAAGGGCACCTTCTGAAATCCTACCAAGGCATGCAGTCATGTACCAGCCACAGGGTTCAGGCCATGTAACATAGTCCCTAACAAGGGAAGGTGCTTAATAGTACCAATTAGTTGTTCTTTGGATTGTAACCATAGGCAAACCGCTTTTGGTGCGATTTGGAACCTCTTTCTAATTGTTTCCTATTCATTTGGTACGTCATTGCCAAATTGTTCCTTCCTTTGTACTAAAAATAATCTTTGCACTCCTATTTATACATTATGGTGGAGACTCAAAAGTGTGAGTTCAAGCGAGGTTCAAGCCTAGGTTAGGAGTGCCTGCATTGGTTCCTACGGCAAACACTTTCGTCATCTAATGCTACACAGAACTACTTGTGAACTACAAAACTGCAGATCAATTGTTCCTATATGGACCCACCACCAGCAGCGAGGAATCTCAAGAAATTCTGGTTCTTCCAATATTCACGGTTTCATTGTAGTGTCATTCCAACTGACTGACTGGTTGATTGATAGATAGATTGACTGATTGACTGATTGATTGACTGATTGATTGATTGATTGATTGATTGATTGATTCTCTTTGCAGACTCTGCCGACCACAGGATGGTGTACCAGCTGAACCTTACATCCCTCCAGGACTCAGAGGTCATCCTCTCTGCCACATTCCACTTCCTGCTGGATCGGCGTCCGCGTCAAAAAGCCTGGTTCTGTAAACGCTTCAAGAGCCCA
The DNA here is from genome assembly GCF_046629955.1 of Centroberyx affinis. Lineage (NCBI taxonomy): Eukaryota > Metazoa > Chordata > Actinopteri > Beryciformes > Berycidae > Centroberyx > Centroberyx affinis. The sequence continues at coordinate 419,372 of NW_027280290.1, read as the reverse complement.
TCCTGTCGTTCTCTACCCATCCACCCTTTTCCGTCCATCAGCCTCCTCCTTCGCTCTGTCTCCTCTGGGTCAGGGATCAGCCCTGGGTCAACAGAGTCATTCCTAGGCAATGTGACCTTCCACCCCCACAGGAGAGGGGTGTGGCAGATGAAAGATGTGACCCAGGTCATAAAGGAGGCGCGGGACAAGGGTCATCTCCTAGTGTCAGTGGAGTTGGACTTAGGGCAGCAGTACCAGAGGAACCCAGAGGAGGCACTATCTGCTGGCAGCCTGCCTTACCTGTTGCTGTATGCTAATGACCAGGCCTTGGCAGAGCCCAACAGCGTGGCCGCAAGTCTTCAGAGATATGACCCTTTCCCCGAGGGAGGAGAGACTTCACATTCTTTGCACTCCTCTCACCTCCTGCACAACCCTAATGCCTCACCAGAGTTGAAAGGACGAGTGAGAAGGGAAGCAGCTCTGCTCTCTGACCCCATTCAGAACAATGAGTTGCCTGAGGTTGACTACAGGCCTGATGGATACAGGAAAGACGACCTGTGGGAGAGTAATTGGTACCTGGCACTCAAACCCAAGTCTAAATTGGGAAGGAAGGAGAACAAGAGAAAGAGCCAAGGAGGTTTAGAGCAAGGTAGAGGGGAGCATGACAGAGATGAACCTCAGGTGCTCAAAGAAGGAGAAAGAACATCACAGGTCCTCCACTCTGATGAGTCTGTAAAAAAGCCCAGTGACAAAGACAGTCGGACACTGGCTAACAGTGACGGACAGGGGGACGAGCGCAGAAATGAAGGGAACAATGGGAAAAAGCATAAAGGGAAAGCTGGAGGAACTAAGCCTCAGTCACCTCTTCTGAGTTTTGATGAGCGGACAATGCGTAAGGCCAGGAGACGGCAGTGGGGCGACACCCAGCATAGAGGCTGCTCCAGGAGGAACCTCCGAGTGGATTTTGCAGACATTGGCTGGAGCGAGTGGGTCATAGCACCCAAGGCCTTTGACGCCTTCTACTGCGCTGGCACCTGTGGATTTCCCATGCCCAAGGTAGGAGCACAAATGTTATGTACATTAGATATCTTTTATCACTATGTACGTTATTTCATTTGGTTCAAAAACAGCATAGCCATGTTATTTCAACACTTGGCTGACTCTAGCGTGTTGGTCTTTATCCCGTTATAAAATTTCCTGTTTACATGCCTCTCCTCCTCCCACTCTCTCTCCCAGGTGGTGAGGCCCTCTAACCACGCCACCATCCAGAGCATAGTCCGCGCTGTTGGGATCATCCCTGGGGTTCCTGAGCCCTGCTGCGTCCCGGAGAAGATGAGTCCCCTGGCTGTGCTCTACCAGGATGAAGCCAGGAACCCAGTGCTCAAGGTTTACCCCAACATGTCCGTCCAGTCCTGCTCCTGCAGATAGGAAGGGAGGGCAGAAGGGGCAGAGGACGAAACAGGGTGGATTGGGAGCAAATTAAAAAGGGGACTAACAGAGACAGAGGACTTCATGCGTTCACCAAACCATTCCTCTGTGGAGCGGTTTCTAGATACTGACAGAGTTACTTAGGCCGTTGTAATTCCTCTCGGAACATGGGCCGTCGAGAAATCACTTCCATCTACTCTGTCCTGCAGCAGCAGAGTTGAAGAGACACATTGTCTGGCATCTGCCTTAGCGAGAGGAGCAGAGCCACACATCTAAAATCAGGGCTCCACACGTCTAAGTAGCCCTTTGTTTTGATTCTGTGTTTGAGATAACTTTGAGGATTTCACGGACAGAAATCTTTGAGTGCTATCTCCTTTTTATATCAGATTGCACTTGTTTTTCAAACAGATCACAGTGGTTTAGTGTTCATGTTTTCATTGGACACACAAACTATAAATGAAAGACTTTATCAGTGTGTCACTTGGGCAGCTTATACCATACAGATAATAGAAAATATGAAAAGTATGTCTACATTTTTACATATTGTGTACAGATGTGCTTACAGTTAAGCTAAGCATACTACTCCATATTGTACATGCAATGTTAATTTGTTTGCGAGACAGAAAAGAGTTATTGTACATTATTGCCCTGTATCTTAAAAAGAAACTATCCAATGAATTGTAAAGAGAGCATCTGGAATTCATTTACCACCCGCCACCCCCTCATAACACTTCAAGAATGCTATAATGAAACCAGAAATATTTTTCTATATTGTATGTGAAACTTGGTTGAAATGAATTTGTCTTTGTTACTAGGCTATGTATTATTATATTTTAGAAGCTGGTGTTTTGTACATGTGTCTTGTTTAAATTATGAAAAGTTAGCCATCTATAAAAGTTAGAATAAAAAGTAATTTAATCCAATACTCTTGCTGGAATATTACTGTTTCTTACCATTAGTATTTTTCTTGGTCATTAGTGCATAACCTTTGATTCTTGGGACCTCATTTTCAAAACAAGCCTAAAAGGGCACAGCAGTTCCCAAATAACTTAGTACAAAGGCAGGAAGGTTCCACTCAAAGATAGCGAGCATTCCCCTAAAGCCCCTTGAACCCATTACCACTCCACACCAAAAGCTCGGATGTCTGTTGTCCAGCAAATGATGTGACTGATGCTGCTGCTGTGGATTACTGGTTGATGCAGGAAGCAGGCGTTCACCAATTAAGACGTCATCCACTTGAACTTCAAAACATGGTGCACTTCCCTTTCTACCCATCTGTCCCCCCTTCAAAAGCAGAAAATTTCCAAATGCAGGATGTTCACTTCAGTGGCGTTTTTTGAACAGATGGTTATAAAAAAGAATTTGTCAACCACTTTAACACAAGTGCTTGTCAATCTTACTTTCAGGAGAAAAAGAGTGACATGTTTACTCCTTATACATTGTGTCAAACTGGCACAGAAGCAGCGCAGAGAGCCTATGAGAGAGGGGACATTTGTAACACCTTTTGATTATTCACCCAGTGCTCTGTGGTTGTTTTGCCTTGAGCCGGCACAAGTTGGCACAGAGCACCTACATCTGTTTGCTACAACAGTATCCTTTGAACTTTTCCATTGCCAACACTGAGGTACATTCGTCTCAAATACAGAGAGACATTCAGGAACCATTTGGGGGAAAGGGCCAAAATTGAGCCCACACATTGTTAATCCATAATTACATGGCAATTACACTGCAGTTAAATATACATAATATGCCAACGTGGCTGTCTTAACATCTATCAACAGCAGGGTAATGCTGTAAGTCTCTCTGCGTGTGTGTGTGTGTGTGTGTGTGTGTGTGTGTGTGTGGAGAGAGCTAAAAAAAGGAACACTGTGGTACCAGTCAGCTGTTATCATATCTCCAAAAACAGATTGTGACTTCCCTCCTGTCTGCATTGCTTTGTCCATTACATATGGAAAACATGGAAATATAACTTCTTTTACTATTTGTCATTACAAGAATTGAATTTAATGGGTGTTTGTGAATGGAAGAGTTTGTTTAGAATTACAGTAGCTTGGAGGCAGGTAAAGTTTGCACTGGCTAGTGCATAGCCCTATTGTAAAAGGACAATTCTAGAAGTGATGATAAGCAGCATCATACAACCCTGTGTGTGTCTGTCTGTCTGTCTGTCTGTCTGTGTGTGTGTGTGTGTGTGTGTGTGTGTGTGTGTGTGTGTGTGTGTGTGTGTGTGTGTGTGTGTGTGTGTGTGTGTGTGTGTGTGTGACCCTGGAGGACGCGGTCAAGACCTGTGAGATCGCTCCTCGTAAAGTGAAACTTAAAATCATCAGGTAAGGAAAGAGATAGAGAGATAAGCGGAGTCTCTCTGTGTGTGTGTGTGTGTGTGTGTGTGTGAGAGAGAGAGAGAGAGAGAGAGAGAGAGAGAGAGCGAGAGAGAGAGAGAGAGAGAGAAATTATATATTTATGATTCAGTTTACTCCAGTTTGGAGAACCTGGGAATGTTGCTACAAACCTTGTCTAACCCCGCTTTTGTAATTGCACCCAGTCTCTGGAATACTCAACTAAACCCTCGGCTATAACCTCGTCTTGAATTATGATGACGGTAATTTGAGTTATTATAAATAATGTTTACATTTATAGATGTTTTAAGCTTCAAAGCCCACAGTCACCAAAGTAAGTAGTCCAATTGTAATAACACGTTCAGGTTCCTTTTTTTCCTCCTTAATTCCTGACTGATTCCTTTTACAGTCCGGACCCACAGCCTGCTATTACAAACTGAACCCGATGTCAACCGCAATCACAGTCACAGGAGAATACTTACAATAGTCAATTCCAGCCGAGAAAACCACAGCGGGCACTGCAGCTCGTGTTCAGAGCCCAAAGCACCTCAAAGCCAGAACGAAACGCGGCAAGCAGGGAACCAAGAACAATATTTGTTTTTCCCAAATGATTTCAATTAAAGGAGAGCAATGTAGCCATTATTAGACAACAGAGGATTTTCTGTGTCCAGTCTGAAACCAGGCTCTTTCCTCGGATGATTGCAGAGCTCAGAAAGCTAATCGTTGTGTTAATTAGGACAAGGCTAGTGACACTGTGTCCATGTCACTCCTTATCGGTCATTTAATGGTGCAGGCTATTGAGTAGGCTACTAAGATCGTATTTTTCTTAAAACAACTGAAAAAAAATCTGCCACTTGTTTCCAAAGCAGCCTGACTTGTTTCAATAACTTTTAGAAATAAGTAACAATATATTGAAATAAGGCATCACTCTGCTCACTGTCTTGTCACTTACTGTCACACAAGAAAATTCATTAAACAAGTCAAACTACTTTAGAAACAAGTTAAATTACCTCACCCCATTTGCAGCCTGTTCGGAGAAATTGGATTTTAAAACTCAACACAAGATTAAATGTCAATATGGACATTTTGCAATATATTTCTTCGCGTATCTGGAACAGTAGGCTAAAAAACTGTTTTGTCGAGTGTTGATGGTTTTGTATATGTTTTTCATTGTACACTCTGGTTTGGGTCACTTATATTCAGTGATGGAGTTGTAAATAAAAAGGTGGGTAAGTATGACAACCTCCAGTTGCTGATCATCAGTTTGATACTACTACCTAATACTACTAATACTTTCATAAAGATTTATGTTAGCCAAAGGCGGGTATTCCCCAAATAAAAATATGGATAAACTGAGTCTGGGTGGGTTTAAATCTCTGCTTATATTACAGTGATTGAACTTTCACGCAGGGTCGAGGCTTGACTTTCCCATGAACTTCATGCCTTCTTCCCGCCTCATTTACCTGCAACAGAGAAGGTAATTTATGTCCATCTATCCACAGCCTAACTTGAGTGGACCGTGAAGTGCTCACTGTTCGTGGAGAAAAATAAAATCACCAATTCATAAGCAGTAGTCTAGGTTTATGGACGCCATCGCAGTCGGTCTGTAAATGAATGACAGGCGTGAAGCTTTGAAAACTAGGTTCTGATTTTGTTTGAGTTGCTATATATCAACTGCAGATTCTTGAAAGGCAGCCTGGAAATCCTCTCACCTTTTCCTCATCCCATTTCAGCTAAAACGCTGAAATACTCAAACGTTCAGTGGAACAGTTCAGTGGAAAACAGGCCTTTTGCTCCAGTTGTTCCAAAGAATATTTAGCTGTCACATATTGTCAGTTTTGCATCAGGAGCTCAATATGAGAATGGAAAAACTCTTCATTTCCATACTTTGACCTGCAAGATGTCTGCTGGTTCATGTCAAGATTATGGAGATATTCTGATATAGATTATTGTTCTATAAACAAAACAGTAATGATAGTTTTCACGACAGTCCAGCCATAATGCACACAGATTTAATGGACGACTCTTTATGATGAATATACCCGTAATGGGACTGGAGAAATGTTGGTCTCTAACGCCACCTATTGGAACAAGTAAGGATTGAGACAACATGCATGATCCAACTGTGTTAAAGAAAAAACTCGGAACAACGTCGGTTTTGTTTTGAAGATTTTAGATTTGAAAACGAATGTGCAAACACACTCAGTCTATATTATCTGTACAAAGCAAACCATTGGCTTATTTGACAGAGAGTAAGCTGATAAATAAGAGAATTGCGTCGAGATATTTATGACAATCATGAGCTGTCCTCAAGATCTCTCTCTTAATTCCATCCTGAGTTTCATAAGGCACAATTCAGACAGAATTTAATCATCAACCTAACACTCAGGACTAAACGACATACAGCCAAATTGCAGTAAAATCATCTTACATGTACCTCTATCGTCATCTAGTGGACAGGCTTTGATGGCCACATGTGTCCATTGCGCCCTGGTGCGCAATCTCCTATTTTCTGTACAGCTACCTACATTCACTGTTATACACCAAAGTCTCACCATGAATCTGGAATCTAAAGCAGTTAAATATAGACACTCTAAGCATCATTTAGGAAATAAATAGAGTTTTGTTTGTCCTTTGTAGTTTCAGTTATGAGAAGTCATGTGCCTGGAGAGGTGGTGCCGCTCTCGGAAGTACTCGTGACAGATCGGGCAGGTGAGTTTCTCCTCCCTCCTCCTCCTCACCTGGGATTCCGCCGCGAACTCCTTTTTGTGATGGGAGCGCATGTGGAAAACGAGGTCAGAGGTCATGCGGAAGGACAGGTTACATTTGGCACACCAGTTCTGCACCGACACTCCGAACGAGGTGAAAGTCGGCGGAAGGATTGTGAGAGACGAGGTGGTCTGAAGCTGAGCGCCCATGTTCCTCGACCAGTGCTCCGGTGCGTAATGGAACGCGCTGCTTATGGCAACTGGCGAGGGCACCGTCTGCGCGCCCTGCAAGTCGCCGCTCATGATACTGGATGCCATCAGATTGCTGTATCCCATAACAGTCCTCGAGGTGAAAACATCAGCCATGTCCTCTAGGCGGCTAGAGGGGGCTGTTGGTGCGCTGGTTAGATGCGCCGGGGGGTCACTGGGAGAAGTTCTTTTGCTCGGTTTACAGAAAGCACTTTTCTGCTCCCCCTGACCACCTGACAGGACCAGAGAAAATGCGCTGCTGCTGCTGCCTGAGCGCACACCAGAGCTTTCTCCCGTCTCCGACTGTGCGTCCACCTCTTTGTCGTGCGTAAAACTCCTTTTGGTCTCTCCGACTTGAGTAAAAGCGCCGTTCTTACATCCCAAATAGTCCAGTTTGTGCTTATCTGCTTTCAGTTTCAGAGAAGATGCAGATGCATCTGCTGCTTGGTCGTAGTCCTTGGTGAGCTGTGTGATATTGTCATCATTTGAAATATTCGTTTTTTCTAGCAGCACTGATTTCCGTCCTTTGGGATAAAGAGTTTCCTCGTATTTCCTTTTCTTAAAGGTAATCTCGGCATCCTCATTAGTGGAAGATTTTTTATGTTCCAAATCTCTGGCAATGTTATGGAAATCTGTCACTCGATGTTGCCTCTTTATTTCCATGTGTTTGTGCTCGTACGCCTCGCGGCTCCAGGTGTCATTCTTTACTTGGGCACATAGGAATCGGCAGTGCGCCAGGAACGGATACTCATGCTTGAAGACCTGGTTACATCTTGCACATTTTAACTCTGTAAAAGAGACAAAGATCATATGAAGGTGTGGTTGAGTGTGTCTACAGATGAATCCACATGTATTTTCGATTGCAGGGCAATTTAATACAATTTTACATTAGTCTGCTCCTGTCAGAACATTGCACATTCTGTAATGAAATGATCCCACTGATCCTTCTTCTATTTTTATCACATGCTGCTCATGTCTATTGGGGCTAGTACTAATTAAAGAGGCCGTCCTTCAACCGGACGACCCGGGTTCAGCCCCATGTCTGCAATGGAACGTCGATCATGTACTCGGAAACTCTCTGGGGATCAAAAAAAAAAAGTATCACATTATATCATCGTGTCTCACCTTCAGCTGGTCCTCTAGTAGTCATGTCTGTGAAGCCCAGCAGGTGAGACAGTTCCTGGTCGTACCACACCAGCAGCTCTTCCTCCTGCCGGATGTCCCGGGTGGTGCGCACATACAGCTGGCCCGCTTTCAGAAAGGCCTCGGTGTTCTGCTCCTCTCCGTTGCGCGCAGCTTGCACCAGCCGCAGCCAGGACAACACCAGCGCAGAATTACGCATGGCCTCGGGGTCCACCTGTTGGAATCATGAACATGAATTTGCTTGAAGTTTTTAACATTTTAAAACTATTTGATTTATGCTTATCTTTTATACAATCACGAGATCTTCCAAAATAAACACAAATCTAGGTAAGACTGTTTGCCGGTAGATTGAACTTTTTATTACTTATCTAAATTATTTAACCATATTAGTCCCTTTGATATTGAGAATCCATTTTTGAATGGAAACCTGGCCAAGACAGCAGCATCATGACAAACATAAAAGTTGCAGTCCGGCAAAATACACAGATAATACAACACATTAAGTCAAAATACAAAGGCTTACATACAAAGTCAAAATATAGGGTAAAACAATGTATGAGATCCAAAAGAGAAAGAAAAAAGTACAAAATTCTTCAAAAGGTAGTTTGTTCAAAAGGTAATGGTCAAATATCAAACCAGCATGCTTTAGGGCCAAAACCATTTCAGTCTTGACCAACCAAGAGTCTTGACTCTTTGGTGAGTCAAGACTCTTTATCAATTTGAACTCACCAAGAGAGACCAGCTCTTTCAGTTTAAAATTATCTGTTCCATGAACTGAGTACCAAAAGGTTCTTTCATTCAACTCACCCTAAATACGTAGGATTTGGTTCTCTTGTCGCAGGATTTCTGCGCTATGAAGGCAATGGTGTCGTAGAAGGTATTTTGGAGAACACATGGACCGAAGGCCGTGCCTGCGGGGATGCTGCGCGTGACGATCACACTGGTGTAGAGATCCGCAGGATGCTGGACAAATTTACTGTCACTGGTCCAGATGGACCGAGGTAGGAAAGTGTGATCCATGGTTAAACTGTAGAAAATAAGGTTGTTATTAGTGAAAGAGCAGATGGGTGTGCATTCCAGTTTTTCATGGTTTAATGAAGTGGCACTTCACAATATCAGCCCTATTATTATTTCAAATTGAAAATAAAATAAATAGGCTTAACTTTTTACATATTATAATAGAAATAGACTGGTTAAAAACGGCCATGAGGACATCCCAGAATAGTGTGTTAAAGACACCATGATGCCTATATTTTGAATTGATTTGTTTTAGTCAAACAAATTAAAGAGCAAGACATTCAATATCTGAAATAAAATATAGGTTTTAGTGGTCTGATATCTGGTGATACCTGATATTTGGATTCATTGTGCTCTAAAACCAAACCATGAATTTCTTAGCCTGTAGCTACTTGCATGTGATATTGGCTACACTAACTTGTGAGGTGGTATTTTTAGGCTTTTTTTCTGCAGAATTCAGCGTGCTGACTGTGAAGCAGGCGCAGCACTGCCCAGGCAAAATGATTTCTAACGTCCTTTGTCTCAGTTTTTCAGTCGGTTTCTCCTTTTGTCTCCCCATCTGCCGTGCAGCCCAACTGCCTCCTCTGCTGTGCGCAGTCTAAGTTCAATACGTTATTTCGTTATTTTTTAACAATATTCACTCACGCAATTTATTTTGTCTATTTAGATTTTTTTTTCTATTTGGAGACCAGAAGTATTGGGTCTACAGGCTGTTTCTCGAATTATGACAGTTGACAACCCAGTATGACAACGGAAACATTATGATACCATGCCACATTAAAAATCCCCATTTTCCAATAAAAAACAATGAGCTTTGAAGAAAGAGCAGCCTATCCCAGAATCGCGGATGGGAATGGAGTGCTGTAATGTGTTGCATGTGCACTCACCCACTGGACATGAAGGAGGATTCCTGTCCTGTGTGGCAGCAGGTTGCAAGCAGGTGCAGTGGACCTCGGGTGCGACGTGCCTTCGATTCTCCGTGACCGTGGGACGAGCGATTTATCCCGACTGAATCTGCCTCGGTACTGCCTTCCCTCTCCACTCCCACTCACACTTATCCCCGTCAGAGAGCGCACTGAAGCGTGGCGCACTGATATAAACACGTGCACGCTCCCGCTCGCTCTCTCTCTCTCTCTCTCTCACACACACACACACACACGCACACACACACACACACACACACACACACACACACACACACACACGGGATTTTAGTCCCTTGGCAAATTCCTCCTTGTCTGATTTAACAGTGTTTCTAATGAAACCAAATGGGGACACAGAAGGAAGGCGCTTATATGGAGATACTGTGTTAATTTGCAATATAATATAATTTTTACTCAATGGGTCCGTCACTATACATTTTCGTATGGTTTTACTTGTTCTATATCTAATCTCATCCAGTTTATAGGCTCTTTACGTCCATGCACCTGACCTGGACTGTGCACTAAACGATTAGGGCCAAGACTATGACAGTTCCGCAGTTCGTAAGGCTGAATCTCATAAAAAAAAATGGACTTAGGAATTCCCAGGAAGCCCTTTATGTGTTCCCTCTCTCATTATAGACATTTGGCTTGATAAGCCTACCAGGATATTTACCCAAACCAAAGCTTTGATGCAGAATAATCCATTAAATGCTCATTATATAGAAGCATTTAATTTATGAATAATGCATTTGCCCAGTGGCAAAGCCAGACCACCCTGGATCATGTCATGTAGGCATAACATGGCCAATTTTATAAATATAGCCCATTACCCTGGGAAATTGTCATAAGCTATCTTTATCCCTTCTACATTTAATGGAGCTATTTTTCCAGAAACTTTTGACCTTTCTTTAAAAAAATCTCTTTGAATCCCACAGCAACCATAGCCTGTAAAAATAATTAATTAATTAATATGAGATATTAACCTTTATTTCCATCTGTATATTGTGCAATCTGCAATTCTAAATTCTCTAAGCGGATGTGGGCTTTTGGAAAACGGAGAGGTTTTCCTTTAATATCATGGTGCCGACACTCAGACAATAAGATGTCAGAATATCTCCATACACACAAACCATAATGCCCCTTATCTGACTAATTAAATGAGGTCTGGTGCCGCAGGGTGTGCTCCTGGACTGGTGAACCCCCTAACCCTGCCGCCTGGTTACCAGCTGAACTATCTAGGATGAAAAATATTTTCAAACATTTTACCAAACATTATACCACATCATGTTCCAAAAAAGGTCTAAATGGCTCCACTGTCGGGACGTTTGACACTCATAAAACATCCTTTCAGCAGCATCACACCCCCCCTTCATGGGCCGTTTTGCATTGAGGCCCCCTATTGAATTGCGCTATTCTTTGTAGTTCCTCTGTTTTTCATCTGGGGGCGAAACGCCTACAACAGCGCAGTTATCTCACCTTTCTTTTTGAGGGTGCACTGAAGGCACAAATTGCGAGGCACGCCAAGATATTGACTATTCAAAACAAGCCAGACTATATTAGAGATTTATTGAAAATGAAACATTGAATTCGTGACCATACAAGATAGAGCTCCTTTTTGATTTTGCAAACAAAATGAAGTAGATATACCAAATTGCAAAAGGCTTGAGGAAAGGGTTGCCATCATAAACTCCTTTTATTGAATTTTGGTTAGATTTGTTTAATATTTTGCCTTACTTTGTTCTTCAATATATTCTTAAGCATAATCCCAGATTTTAGGTTAAAAGACACTCCTATAATAAAAAATTTTTTTTTTATAAGTCTATCTCAAACACATCAATACCCAAGGCTGTTACTGCTGGATTTGTGGGATAATGTTTTCTGCCGGAAAGTGGAATATTGTATCTCCTCCTTGGGTGTCGCTCCTCCATCCTGCCCTGCTGCAATGCTTTTTTTTTTTTTCCTCAGATGAAGACTAGGAGAGCCCGGCTTAAACTAAACAAGGCTTCAATAGAGCGAATGCATACACCTCAACAGGACAGAACACATAGAAACAGCGCAATTTATATGTACATAGCCGATTTACAAACAGAGGATAGAGAGAAAATGTGAATATCTTTAGTTGCCACACTGTTTGGAGTAGTCAACATAACCGGGAAAGATGGCGAGGACACAGACTCGCATGTTTCTCGCCTTGGCTTTGCTAGGAATTTTCATTCTCGATGCCTCGGTGAAAGGAGAGCCGCAGGAGCAACAGGAGAAGGAGGAGAGGTCCTGTCAGGGTGCCTTCGACCTCTATTTTGTCCTGGACAAGTGAGTGTCCGATATTATTTATGACTTTGTCTCTTTCTCATCGCTGCGCATTGCCATGCAACCACCCAGTTGTTTGGAAACGCGGAGCGCATCAGCCTCCACGTCTCTGTTGTTAAGACGGTAGTAGTGAAAAGTACAAGTCTGAGCTTTTTAAAGGCAGAAAAGCGAACATTTCCCAATTCCATCGCTTTTATACGCCTACTACCAAATCTGTCGTAAATAATTAGAGGTAATTTTACGGAATGAATAGACATGGTGAACACGTCCAAAAATCCCTTCAGTTTACGCTGAATATCTTAAAAGTGTGTTTCAGCTCAGGTATATAGCGTTATATTGAAGTTAGGAAAGTGTTTAGGACATTAGGACGTGTTATTCTTTTTGTCCGGTTCAAAGTCGTGAGGCAAACAGAGCCTTCCCCACGGGATGTGGGCCGGGCAAGCAGGATGGATTGAGTTTCAGGCCGATGACGCCTGCGGACACAGCTGCAGCAGCTGCCCCGCTGTAGCCCACCGCTCTCACACACTCTCCCTCTCCCTGCCGTCCTGTCTGCTCTGACGGGTCTGTCCCGCACCGGGCATGGAGCGAGTGGGAATACGCTTTGTTCCTTGTTGCTGTCCAGCAGGAAGCTAGAAGGGGTAACAGTTTAGTCCAATGTTGATACTTAACTACCAGGTGACAAAAATATAGACGTTCTACAAAGTGTCACTTGTCTATCATTTCTAGATTATGTAACCCTAACCCTAAAATTAACCCTCACCCTGACACTGAATATACATACAGATAGATTTTCCATACTATTGTATCACCTGAAACTCAACAGACATTTAGGTGACATATTAGGCACTTGATAGTGAGTTGAATATCTGCACTGGACTTTCCAAATAAAGTGCCACCCTGAAAAAAAAAATTAGCTCATAATGTGATACTTTTAGGTAAATTCTCTTTTGCCTTGCCCCCCCTCCACAGGGAGGTCAGAGGTCAGAGGTCAGGGTCGGTCACAGAGCAGCATCCCTGTAGCTGGCAGGGTTCAGTGGCTTGCTGTAGGTCACTTCAGCAGGGGGGATGTTTGCTGATGTGAACCTAAATTATCGGGCTGAAGCACTAGGCCACCCTGCTGCCCCAACACGCTTGACATACAGGCAGTGATTTCATAAATCTCAAAATTGTTTTAGATTCTTCAGGCTACATCACCCCTCTCAATGTTTTTGCCACCTTTTTTGGAGCATGTTACCCCGACTGTCCTGACTATCCATGTGTGATCTCTCTGCAGTCACAGAGAGTGTGGCTGTTCATAGCTGCCCAGACATTATAATTGACATTTTTGTCATATCTTGGCTGCAGCTGAGAGGTGAGATTATGCACATGGACACAGAACAGCCAGACATGTCAAAACATGCTATGTGAGCAGAAAGACAGAGAGATAGAGACAGAGAGAGACTAAGAGAGAGAGATTGAATGAGCTTTTGAGAGGAGTAGCTATGTTTGCTATCTGCTGGGCTGAACTGTAAAAACACCACAGCACGGTATATCTTTCCCACATTTGTGTTGGAGAAACACAGGTATAATACCAAAATTATAGATTACGTTATCAGAAGAATGTGTGAGTACGGTGATTTTGTTTCTCGTGGTTTAGCAGCTAAACACTGTGAATATTTGCATGTGGTTTATGAAAGTGCGGTAAGATAAGGGTTTGAAAAAGCTTGCTACTTGTCCTCAGTTGCACTAATGCTCACCGCTCATGAGCTCTGAGATAGACGTGGTGAGTGACATTTCGAACAGGTTCCCCCCACGTTTGATGATCTTTCGGGTGTCCGCGGCAGCATCTGTCAGCCACTCTTCCCTCTTTACCCTTTGCTTCGAAAAGTTTAGGAGCAGCCTGGGGAGTGTGGCACGACACGCATGGCCAAGCCTCTGGTACGCCTCTGTTTGTCTGTCTGTCTGGACCCGCATGCTCCAGCAGGCCTGCAGGAAGCTGCTGCTCTTTCTCCCAACACTGCGTCGACTTGTTGGGCATTTCACATCTGAAATGCCATGCAGTGACCTAATCTAATCCCTCAGTGATAGAGTATGGACTAATATCACACATTAAGTTCACTTTCGGTATATTACATTGCTGTAAATGGTTTGATAAAAATTGTGATAAAAATTAGAATTACACGCTAAATCAAGATATTTAGCGTGTAAGGACATTTTCTACAGTAAAGGAGCAGTGAAATGTAAAGTGTCCCTGAAAAGCCAAGTGTGCTCCAAAACAAGACTGGTCCTCACCTCTAAAGCATTTAAGTCACATGTTCATCCAGACATCTATTGGCCCGAAGGATATGAGGCATGCTGAGTGGAGAATTGAGTGTTTGCTCTACTGGATGCGTCTCAGCAGACACAGAAGGAACATTAGAAAACTCAAGCACCATCAGCTCCCTGCATTCCTACACTCCATGTCTGACCCACACCAAATACCAGGCTACATTTTTCCTGTCTATCTGGTAGCCCGCAAATAGAATAATAGGTGTTGTGTTTTATGGCTGGGTTCTGAGCAGCGATGATGTTTTTTCACTGGGTGCTTTGGAGGCAGTGGGGATACATGCCCCAGCTATAAAATAACAGCTTGGAAAAGAGGATCACACTTACATGTCATTTAGGTGAACTGACGTGATTCATTTACTGAGAATGGCAATGTTGCGTAATGCAACATGAAGACATAGTAATAATAAAAAGCCATGAAACACATAGTTATACAGCATCTTGAGGTTAGTACTTGTGGTTGATAGCATGCAGACGAAAGGATTTTTTTTTTGCAATACAGATAGTTACTAACCACGCAACAGAATGGAAGCCTGCAAGATTCAGATGGCTCAAGAGGTGAAATGTGAAATAGTTACAACTTGGTCCCCCAGGAAATATTTGACAAGTAAGACTGCCACAGAAATGCAAATCCCAGTATTGGAGACATTTTTTCATTTTTCAAATTGATCAATAGAGCGCTTAAATCAAGGGTGTGACAGCGAAACATTTGAAGAATTTTTACTTTTAACAGTTTTAAAGGGTTTATTTCTATTTTGTTTTGCTGGTACATGTAGTAGTAAATAGTGAGGAGCTTGTTTTCCAGCTGTATGTCCTACAAGAATCATCCTGTATTAGTGCTTTAAAGCGTGCCATGTGCTCACTTAGAGGGAAATGGATAAGTGGAGCAGGAAGCAAGACTGTAATCATGACTGGTTAAATGGGTGGTAAGAAAGAGCCATCGTGAATCTAAGGTCTATGCCAGGCCAGACTTTCTCTCTGTTTATGACCTCTTTACACACACACACACACACACACACACACACACACACAATCCTGCCCCTTGCTGTGTTCTAGCCCTGTTTAGCTCTGCTTTTTGATGTCATTGCATCCCTCAACAGGCAATGCACACACACAGAGACACACACACACACACACCCTGCTGAGTGTTACTTCTGTGTCCCTCTGTTGTTCATGTCACAGCCTTTTCACTCTTCGGACCCCCAACCTGTTGTTAGACTGGCTGTGCTCACTGGGACCATCTGTTCCCCCTCACACACACGCAGACACGCACGCTCACACACACACACACACACACACAGAGACCCAGCTGCCTGTGCTACATGGTCCCTGCTAGAGGCAGACTGCTACATCTGTCCCTGTCTAACCTCAACCCTCTGGCCCAGCAGCAATTAGCCCCCATTAGCAGCCCCCTGGGACTGGCCTTCATTAAGGAGACTGTAATGTACGCAGCAGCATGTTGCAGGCTAACCAGCAGCTCTTACCGCTCACAGGTTACAGTCTAGGTCCGGGATAGTGGAATGTCTCCGGGTGGCCAGAGGAATGCCCTCTGCTCTTATATGGATGTGCTGGGGATGAGTTCACTGCAACACACGACGTCCATCTTGACAAGGCATTTAGTCTCATATTCAACCTTCTTATTTTTCTTAAAACAAGAGAAAAGTGAGTGTCAATATCTTGAAACAAGCCAGAATAAGGCCGATCACTGCACTACTATCAAGAAAATGACACTTGATTCTGCCAAATTCTTGAATCTAGTTGATATGCATTGGAAACAAGTGCAATGATCTAACCCCATTGGCAGATTTTTTCCCTTGTTTTAAGAAAGTTATGATTTTAGGACACAACAACAGACTAAATGACTTGTTAAAATGGAGATTTTTTGCGGTGTTCCTCCTTGGCTGTTACTTAATTCTTCTTCCTCATAAGGATGTGTCCATTTTGTCTGTCAGATCTGGAAGTGTGAAGCACCACTGGATAGAGATTTACTCCTTTGTGGAGCAGCTGGCGGAGAAGTTTATCAGGTATGAGCTGGATTAGTTATTCAAGTCTTTGAAAAGATGCTTCATAAATTGTCCCTTTTCATCTGTACTGATGTAAGACAACTCTGTGTTCCCAGCCCCATGCTGCGAATGTCCTTCATAGTCTTCTCCACACGAGGAAACACCATCATGAAACTGACTGAGAACAGGTAAGAGCCGGACATGACCTGCATCTGAAGCATTACAGTATCTTCATCTGTCTGAATCTCAATGTTTCTGTGCTACCCAGACATGTCTTCTCTTATTGTATTTATCTCCAGTGACAGCACACACTAGTGGATTTCAAAGCTTTTTCTCTGGAGACCTACATTTTCTAAGCGGATTACATACTAAATTTAAGGAATGAAAAGAATTCAGCTGCTCTTGGGGAACAATTTGACAAAGCTTTAATATAAAAACCAACGTGTTTTGACTGGTAACCCTGACAAAAGCTATTGCAGCAGAAATGTGTTGGTTTTAATATTAAAGATTTATCAAATTGTTCCCCAAAAGAAGCTCAATTCTCTTCATTCCTTTGATTCTTTTTGATCCATGTACCTTGGTGGAACAGATTTCTTACCCTGTGCTTACAAAATGTACTCAGTTTTTGACTAGTACCTGCCAGTATAAAGCAGTTTATTCAGTCTACCTAAAATTAAAGGACTGAGGAATGCTTTGGCAACATAATGTAGCTAGTTTAGTAGCCTTGGATACTACTTCACCAGAAAAACACTACTACGCTACTCAACCACTCTCTACCTCTTTACTCCTCTTTATCTCTATCGTTAATATTTCTCTTACAACCTCTGCTCTGACTAACACCCTGTCCTGTCCCTCAGCCTTCTCCCAGTGTTTTTTCATTGGGTTGTGTGTCCTCTTTACCCCACAGAGAGGCCATTACTGGAGGCCTGCGGGCTCTGGAGAGAGTCATCCCTGGAGGAGACACCTTTATGAACTTAGGCTTGGAGATGGTAAGGCTAAAGCCTCAAAACATTCAGCACATTTCATACTCAGTACAGGTTCTTGTAATGTCTGAAACCATACATAAACCATACTTGATTTTTCAATGAAGTGATTCAGTGCAGGTTCTTACTTAGTGTAACACTCTATTTGCAATTGCAGGCTAATGCACAGATAAATCAAGAGAACCATGGTAAGTACTGCCTGGTATTCCCTGTTCAGCACATTACATTCATTACAGAGTTTTCAGAGAACATGAAACTTATTATGTGTTCTAAAGGGACAGCCAGTGTTATCATCGCTCTGACTGATGGAGAACTGAATGAGTGGCAGTTAGACACGGCTCAGCGAGAGGTAAGATGTATTCTCAAGTACTGAAAAAGCCTGATGTGCTTGTGTGGGAGTTGTATATGATTCCATGGGTCTGTTTTTGTGCTCACTGCACCTTTGTTTATTTGTTCTCGTCTTGCAGGCAGAGCGGGCCAGGTCTATGGGAGCCATTGTTTACTGTGTGGGGGTCAAAGAATTCAACCAGACCCAGGTAGAACCAGATCCAGGGTTGGACACTGAATATTGCAAACAAGCACTAAATACAAATCTGAATGTTTGTCTGTATGTTTTCCTAGCTGGCTACTATAGCAGACACCATGGAACATGTGTTTCCTGTATGGGGAGGCTTCCAAGCCCTCAGGGGAATCATTGACTCGGTATGACACACACACACACACTCATACACATACACAGATGCTTGTTCGCATACACACACAGACGCACGCACCCACACAAAATCATATTATACAATCAAATTATCTTGTGACTCTGAAGGTTTGCTGACTTCTCTTTTGACTTCTGTATTCATCTCTCAGATTATCAAGAAGTCCTGCATTGAGATTCTAGCAGCAGAGCCATCCAGTGTGTGTGCAGGAGGTAAGAGGTGTGAGGAACAAGGGTTTGTTAAGACACTGGGCAATCGCAAGTGTGCGACTGTGTCAGATGACAGACATCTAAAGCCTCTGGAGTGGAACATGAGGTTGGGTGATCGCATGGACGCTGATGACCGCGGAGTGACAGAGAGCGTATTGTCATTCACGGCCGGGGGAAATTAGCATAGCCGCTTCATCCCAGCATGTGTGTGAAGGGGAGGGAGGGAGGGGTGGGGGTGTTGGTCAGAGGAATTAGTCGTGAATCTTTAAGCATGGCTGCCTCCCTGGCCTAGTTTGCCACATCCTATATGCTAAATAGCCATTCTGGCCCTTTCACCCACCCACTCTCTCCCTCTCTCTTCCTCCCCTGTCTAGCTCTCCTGCCCTTGGACAGCAGTTTTAGGAACAGAGAGGAGAGAGAGAGGGAGAAAGGGAGAGAGAGAGGGAGAGTGAGAGAGAGAGAGAGATGCTTTATGTGTAGCCAGCAGGATGGATGAGCTTTGACATGACCTTATTAGGACTCACTTAAGAGAGTGCATTTGCAGCCCTGCTACCACGACAACCAATGGAGATTAGCCTCCATTATGGGATATGAAGGAGACCAAAGGATATGATGATATGAGTGAAGAAAGCAGGAAAGGAAAGGAAAGGGAAGGAAAGGAAAGGAAAGGAAAGGAAAGGAAAGGATGAACAAGATGAGACGAGAGAGTAGGAGCAAGCGATAAGCAATCCAAAACAAAAATATATGCCCTAAAAGGGAGTCTGAGAGGAAGGAATAATAAAGAATCATGATTGTCCTCATGTGATAATTAATTCCCAGACCCTCAGTGTGTCACTAGACATGTGCCCAAATGTCCCCCAACAGCCTCATTTACTATTCGATTGATGAGCAGCCTAATGGTCAGTGAACTAAGAAACCAAGGGCCACTTCCAAGGACCCACATTACCAAGGCTTGACTCTGGCCTAATTAATGACGAGCAAAGATTGTGATGTGCTGAACACACATTGATTAGTGGGTGTGCTGCTTTCGCCTCTTTTGTGACATAAAGTATATGAATAACATACAGCTCATCTTACGCATATCGTATAGTACAGAAATTGTTGAATGTTGTGTCCCTTACACACAATTTATGTTCACAGTATAATGTGATATCCCTTCCTAAGCACTGTCAGCATGTTGCAAGAGTGTGTATTTATTTAGTTGCAATGTGGGGACCGCTGATGAGAGGCATTGAGTTGTAAGACTGGACAGGATTCCCCAGAGGCTTTGCTATAATCTTCTACCCTAACCATCCATTCAGACTTATTTGCATAGGTATGGACATTTTGCATAGGTAATATGACAGTTGCTTCAGGAGTGAGATTGGACCTCCCTCTCTCTGCCTGCCATGTGGTTTACACCAACACACACACACACACACACTCATACGCAGACGTTCTTTTAGTCACCACTCACACACACACAAGCACATACGCACACATGTCCCTCACACTGATGTGAAGTGACCAGACCGAGCTGCCTGCAAACAGGCCATCAGACTGGACAGTGAACGTTGGGCCTTGCTATCAGACATGACAGCACTGATTCCACGCACACACACACACACACACACACACACACACTGAGTGGGCAGTGAGTTGGGCCTTATATCTAATATGACAGCAGAGATTGCTGCTTTCATTAACGTCTGACCCTTTCCTCCCCGTTGTCCCTTCCTCCTTGCCCCTCCCCGCCCCTCACTGTCCCGTCGCACTAACGTGATTGAAGAGGCTCTGTTCAGACAAGCCATACCCCCCTTTTCTCCACACACACAAGTGTCCGCTCACACACACACATACACAGACACACATGCACATGCATGCACATGCGTACAGTCACAAACACACGGACACGCATTCATACAAATCCGGTCCTTGTCATACCTCCAGGTGTAGATGGAAATGGACAAGTGGCCACAGTCGCAGCCAGGAAGCAGAGAGGAGAGAGCAGCACCATATGTGTTGTTCATGTCAGCAGGGCAGCACCAGTCCCTGCCCACCATGTGTCTGACAGCACTGACCTTTCAGCCCATCAAGTGTGTGTGTGTGTGTGTGTGTGTGTTTGTGTGTCAGTGTGTGTGTTAAGGATGCTCAGATTGGGTGTTTTTGATCCAATAGCCATCACTGATTTTTTAAGATTAGATAAAATTCAAAAGATGAGAGGATACCGATTTGATACCAATTTAGTGGTATACAATATTTCACAATGTTTATTTTCAGGAAATGCTTTTGCCTTGGAAATACTCTACAGTGCAGTTTGAACAGAAAAATGACTCAGGATTTTATATATAAATAAATAAGATCCTGCCTTGAGAGATGTCTTTCAATAGTAGCAAAAAGTATGTAATGCAACACACTACTTGGTGACTGATAAATAATGCAAATGGATTACATTTTGTAATTCGCAAGAGTTGATCAATAACCAATACTATATTTAGACTAATAGCTGCTAATTACAGTTTCCAAGCGCTCTGTGTGTGTGTGTGTGTGTGTGTGTGTGTGTGTGTGTGCATGCGCACATGCGTGTGTTTGTGTGTGTGTGCATGTGCACACGTGTGTGTGTGTGTGTGTGTGTGCATACTGTCAGAACACAACACGTGCTATTTGATGGTAACATTGTGCGAAAGGGACATGACTGCTGCAGCAGATAAGGCACCAAGCATTAAGAATAATTAGTGTTAAGACCTCTAATTAAGTTGCATGTTGTTATGGCTGCAATCCAGTGCTGTATTAATATAACATCACCATATAATTGCCCACTAAATTACACACAAATAAGAACAG
The DNA here is from genome assembly GCF_046629955.1 of Centroberyx affinis. Classification (NCBI taxonomy): domain Eukaryota; kingdom Metazoa; phylum Chordata; class Actinopteri; order Beryciformes; family Berycidae; genus Centroberyx; species Centroberyx affinis. The sequence goes on along the minus strand of NW_027280290.1, from coordinate 398,253 downwards.
CTTAAATTACCCAGTATTTAATTAATTTGTAGTTGTATTTCATTGTTTTGTTGTGATTGTTTTTTTTTTAAGTAAAATGTGATAAGTAGGGGTAGGAGGGAAGAGGAGACAGCGGATGTGGAATAAATTATAGGGTTGTCTGTATTCAGAGAAGTAGGGTTAATTGGGTGGTGTGTGTGTGTGTGTGTGTGTGTGTGTGTGTGCGTGCGTGTGTGTGTGTGCGCGCGTGTGTGTGTGTGTGTGTGTGTGCACATGCAGAAGACTAATCTGGCTGTGGGAAATGACAAGAGCAGTAATGACAATTTGCAAGTCACTGAATCTCTTTAAACAAGTATGCATGGATGCATACACACACACAGGTGTATGAGGTAGGCTATGTGCACATTGTAGCACTTTATGTCAAGGGCCTCAAATACTTATTAGCATATGAAGACAAAATATTGACCAAGGCACCAGACTACCTGTGCTCTGGACTGATCTATACAGTGCTGCCTGCACAGCTCATATGTCTTCAGAATACATGTATATAACATGTTCTGTGTTCTCCCTTGCACATTGTCACTTTCCCTGTACTTAGGATTCCTCTATCTGAAAATGTGCACATCTCAACATATTATCTACATCTGTAAAGTGAAGTGAATATACGTATGTGGAGGTTGTATAGTTGTATGCACGTCTGCATGCCTCGACACTTCTGTACATACTGTATGTAAGGCCCCTGTAGACCCTTTAATGTTAGGGTTAGGGTTATCTATACAGTATGCTGTAATCTTTCACATACTGTATTTCTTGTGCTCTCATATTCCTCTCATTGTTATATATTGCATATATGTATATGGCATTGATATTTTTATGGTTTTTATAATTGTCCTCCTTTTTCGTAATGCACAAAAGTCACATTGTATCAGTCTCTGTAAGTTCTGCTGCTGCAGACACTGCTGCTGTTTTCATTCATACATTTCCACTTACTAGGTCTGAGTGCTCAATCCATTCTATTTATATTGAAACACATGAGTCAGTAGGGCACTTGCAAGGTACAGCTAACTCACTAATGATGCTACCAGTTGGTGTTACAATTTTAATGTGTTGACAGTAAAGACAGACAAATATGTAAATGTTCACATAGCTAACATTATGACAGATTAAGAAAAATACACAACAGATATTTAGATTTGTCTCATCAACAATTAAAAAATATGTAGCTAGGATGGTAAGGTGTGAGCAAGAGGCGAGTGTATAAACTTCCTAGTATATATAGTATATATATATTTTTTTTTTTCTTCTTTCATTTAGCCCTGCCTCTGTGTGTGTATCTATTTTTTCTTTTTCATACTAGCTGGTCAGAAAGCATGAGTATGTTCTTTGACCTTTTTGGAAGTGCTGTCACATACACACCCACACTCAGTGATGTTTTTATCCAGTGATCTTCACGCTGGAGCTTTAAATGTTAAAGGTGTGGTGAATGTTCACTTCTATTAGCCAGGATAATGCTAGAGGAAGCCTTAGTGCACAGCCAAAGACCACACACACACACACACACACACACACGCACATACACACACGCACATATGCCCACACACATGCATGTACATACTGTGGAAACACACAAACACACACATGCACGCCCCTCAGAAAAACAGAAAGAGAGTGCACACATACAGTATACACAATTGATATGTAGGTATGCATCCAGCATTCACACACACACACACACACTCACACACACACACACACACACACACACACACACACACAGAGGCTGATGCCATAGGTAAGGTCAGACTTACTTTGGCTCTTCTGTGCTGCTGTCAGCCCTGCAGGCATGTTTTTAAGCAAGTGTTTGTTCCCCACTCTCTAACATATGCTGGTTAGCAGCCACATACACACTCCAGCATATGCTGGCAAGCCTCTGTCAGTGCGCTTTAACAGTGCCTGGGGGAAACGAAAGGTCAAAGACGCACACACACACACTCACTCACACACACACACACACACACACACACACATATACACACACACACATACACACCTTCTGGCTACAACACAAACTGAGATATTTGTGAATAGCAGCACTTTTAGCATTAGCACCAGTGGAGCATATTATGGCCTTTCCACACAGACACGCACAAGCACGCAGATATAAAGCACTAATGAGGCATATGCAAGTTTCTACTGCCTAAGTAGAGCACATGAGCGAATTGGCATGACTGTCAACACTCTAATGGTACACCAGAAAGTTCCTTCTACTTCAGACCCAAATGGTTTCCTAATAGGAGACAAGCTTTGGTCTTTTACATTTACATCTTTTACATGTTTAAGTGAGCGTAGTTTAAGAGAACTGTGATTAATTGTCTGATGTTATGCAGGAATTTGAGTTTTGAATTTGTGGGCATATTGGGTATCATCACTTCTTTTGTTTCTCTCTCTCTCTCAGAGAGTTTCCAGGTGGTGGTGAGAGGCAATGGATTTCTTCATGCCAGAAACACTGACCAGGTCCTCTGCAGCTTCAAACTCAATGATACACACACTCTGGGTAAGTTCCACACACACACACACACACACACACACACACACTTACACAAGCACACACAGTGCATGTGACTTGGCTCAACATGGTTAAAAGCTCAACTTGATTTCTCAGAAGTCACTGATTTGATTCAATCTGTCCGTTTGTTTTATGTTATAAGATAGTAATGTGTTGGTTTGATTTGAAACAAATAGAAAGTGATTACAAAACAGGACATGGAGATGATCAAACAAGGACAAGAAAGGTATGTAGGGAGGCACAAGGAAGAAGCTGACTGGTCTTTGGACTGCAATACAGTCCTGGATGGGATGCGTCTTGGGATACTGGTTGGACCTGTGCATTTAAGAACAATGTGGGAGTTGTATTTAGACAGTGGAGCTGTAAAAAAAAAAATCTATCATGTGGTTTTCCCTGTGCAGATGAGAGGCCAGCTAGAATAGAGGATACCTTCCTGCTCTGTCCTGCTCCTGTCATCGAGGAAGTGGGGAGGTAAGCTGCACATCTCTTTTAGCTCTTACCAGCTTTTCATCCCCACACAGTGTGCTTCAGCTGGGTGCTGAAGAGCTGCAGTAGGTTTGGCTAAGCTATGGCTCCAGTCCTCCCTTAAGACACACACCGGACTATCCATGTACAGCTGGAACACTCTGAGCCCAATCTTTACCAGCTGCACTCAAGTTTGGTGTAGACGCTGAAGATTGCCGTCCTTGAACAAATTAGGGCCAAAGTCACTGAGTGTCTGTGATCAATCAGTGTTTGTCACAGCTAACGAAGCCAGACACCAATCACAAGGGGACAACAGGAGGAGAGCCCAGGAACACGACTTAATGAGAGCCTCCTGGAGAGGACCTCCACAACCGCCTGTGTGTGTATGTGTGTTTGTGTATTTGTGTGTGTGTGTGTGTGTGTGTGTGTGTGTGTGTGTGTGCGTGCGTGTGTTTGATGTATCCCAATCTATGTCTGACACTTTGGGAGAGAGAAAGTGTGAGTGGAGTCGGCGGGGCAGTGAAAAGTTTCCTCCGAGGGTTTGCAGCTTTGCTGTGGGTGATTCTGAGCAGAAGTTTGTTGCGGGGCAGACAGAGGGATGCTGTGGGCCGAGGCCCGGCAGCCTTCCTGGCCCGACCGCCTGCAGTCCTGTGCATAATTATACACTCCGGCCCGCGGCCTCAGACACCTCCCAGTCATCATCTGTCTTGTTGCTGTCACTCAGATTTCTGGCATGGTTTGAGCTTGTCTTGTCCGCCAGTGAAAACTACTCATTGCCTCTCCTAGAGATGGGGAAAGAGGGATTTTGTTTTCACACTGTGGCTGCAAGTGTATTTAGGATTCTGTGTCACGCTATATTTCACACACAATTTATGTAAAAACATGGCGAATGGAATATGAATTGTGATACATTCTTAATTGTTTTGGATTTGACCAAATTGTAGAACATCAATGTCACAATAATTAATGAACAGGTCGTCTATTACACCACCCAGGAAATATCTGGCACTGTGTCTGTGTGTAGTTGCTGCCACCATGGCTTTGTGGCAGGTTTTACTGCTCCTCTGGAGAGCAGAGCAGGGCAGGGAGCATCATTACACACTGCAGTGGTGCCTGAAGGAGGCGTGCTTCCATGGAGCAGAAGCAGCCCATTAGAGCGCAGTCAGCACCCTGACTGCTACTAAGGAGGAAATCAGCTGTGAATAGCTGAAGGGCCCAGGGAGGAGGCCAACAGCTGGCTGATGAGCTCTGTGCAGTAATGCAATAACATAGGGACAGGGAATAACGAGAGACATGGAAATAAACAGCAATGCCAGAGTGCCGCTGTGCTGCCTGGCCAGGTGTCTGTGCTACAGGAGGAGCTCCTTAGTGTCCTGTTTCGTTCTGTGATGCTGTATGGAACATGTGATATCTGTCGTCTTCTGAGCCGCTGCACATAAACAAGACTAAGTCATCCTTCTCCGTACTTTCAGTTAGGGCTGCGACTAATGATTATTTTCATTATCGATTAATCTATTGATTATTTTTTCATTCAATCAATTAATCATTTAGTCTATAAAATGTCAAAAATGAATGTCAAATGCCAATCACAAGTTACCAAAGCACAAAGTGACGTCTTAAAATTGCTTACTTAGTCTGACTAGCAGCCAATATGATATGAAATGGAGAAAAGCAAGCAAAAATCTTAGCATTTGTGAAGCTATAACCAGCAAATATTTGGTATCTTTATTTGATAAATGACTAAAACAATTAATGATTTATCGATTATCAAAATTATAATCGATTACGTTTCTGTGGATCGACTAATCGATTAATCAACTAATCACTAAGCACTATTTTCAGTTGGGATCTTCAGATTTAAGATGTATTAGTTGTCAGATGGTGCTGTGTTTTGCTTTGTAGTTTTGAAGTCCGTACATGAGATCTTGGGGACTCCAGCTCCCAGCGACACCTCCCCACCCAGACCCCATACCCCAAGACCCTCACTCACCTCCCGTTCCACCCGGGCCTTGTCGCATAGAATGAAGTCATTGATGCTGCCGTCACACAAATCTATGTTGACTGAGAACCTTCCGGATGCAGCTCCCCCTCCCACACACACACACACACACACACACACACACACACACACACACAGGGCAAAGACATATATAGTGGGCAGATTGATGATTGATAGGGGCTGAGATCTCCCTGTCATCGAGGAGCTGATAGTGCTGTGCCCCCTGCCTGCCTGAAAGGAGGGCTGACCATATGATGGGGAAGGGGGGGAAGAGAGAAAAGTCAGAGGGAGAGGAGGAGAGGATGAGTGCCACCTGTACCGCCAATTTCCTACTTCCAAGTCAGTGTCAGCATGCGTTAGGAGATGAGCCGCAGCAGTATGGCGAGGCTGTGGGGGGGAGGGGGGGGGGCGAGGACAGTGTGTTTAGTGTTTGAGGAAGTGAAGGAGAGAGAGGGATCGGAGGGGGTCTCAGAAGGGAGGGACGGTGCTGAAGGGATGTAGAACAGGAAAAGCCCCCCTCCTACCATCCCCCCTCTGTGTTTCCTCTCCTCTGCACTGCTCCCTGCTCACCCTTCTTCACCACCCTGCAGTGACCTCCCCCCCACCCCACCCCCTATCACCCCCCCATCGCCCCCCCCTCCTCAAATCTGAACCCGGAGCTGAATGCCCCCCTTGTCTCTGTCGCCCCAAACCATAAGCACAGCACAAAAACCCTTTCTCCATTCTTTTCCAAACCTATAACTGCAACCCAGCTGGCCGCTATTTCCACCCTCCACCCATTTGGTTAACTTTTTGTTCTTATTCTTTAAGATCTTGTTGAATAATCTATCGACTGCAACATTCCTTTGTTTTTTTTGCTCTGTCCTTTTCTCCGCCCCCCTCTCCCAATGGACTGCATGAGAATGCTGATGGTCTTTGCTCACCTTCCAGCGACACTGCTATCCTGTCATCTTCCCGACCAAGAAATATAAATTTCCCCTGCATTCCATATCATTAGCCTGTCTCTGTGCAATCAGAGCTGGAGATAGCGGCACTGAACGCTGGGGGAAGAGGAAGTCTCTCAGCTGTCTATGGTTTCCACATTAGAGCTTTGGGCTGGATCCAAACAGAAGAGATTCCTTCTGTGGGTGGAGAGCTCCCTGACCTCTTTAAAGATTTTGGCTTGCAGAGGTGTGGGTGTATGTTTGTGTGTGTGTGTGTGTGTGTGTGTGTGTGTGTGTGTGTGTGTGTGTGTGTGTGTGTGTGTGTGTGTGTGTGCATTTTTAAGGGAGCAAGTACAGACAGACTAAATTATGGAATGTATTTGACATACCTTGGGCATGCTTCTACAGTAGCCCAAACATGACCTTGATAATTATCAAAAACCGTGTGTGTGTGTGTGTGTGTGTGTGTGTGTGTGTGTGTGTGCACAAGCAGGTGTGCGTACATGAGTGCATATGTGTGTGTATGCATGTATGTGTGTGCATTTGTGTCCGGAGACCATGTGTAATGAGCTTGGTGTGTGTTGCAGGGTGATCTTCCTGCAGGTGAGCATGAATGAAGGCCTCTCCTACATCACCAGCTCTGTTCACATCACTACTACTGAATGCGTGAGTATATACACTGTACAGTAACTCATAATGAGAATCTGTGGTTACACTCTAGCTCACTGCCTCTCTCTTTTGCTTTGAATTGAAACTTCATTTGAATCAATTTTTCTTTCAAACTTCATTTTCTTCCTTGTTCTCTAGCTGTCTTCTCCTCTTCTCCTCCTTCCTCTCTGAGGTCTCCTCTGTTTTGTCTGTCATCAGAGGAGGCTGTGAGTACTTTCTCTTAATCTGTGTTTTTCACACTGTCACCTTTTCTCTTGTATTGGCTTTTTGTTCAATTTAATCTTACTTGATTCTGTTATTCTTGTGTGTTTGTATGTAGTTTGATGGCACCATTGTGCTGGTCTCATTGCTGGTGCTGTTCCTGCTGTTGGGTCTAGTGCTGATGTGGTGGTTCTGGCCTCTCTGCTGCACTGTGGTAAGTTTCAACATCAGCACTGGGAAAGTTTCCCTTATTGTTTCTCTTGTGCCGTGCTGAATATTGTTTTTCCTCATGTTCAGGTGATCAAGGAACCTCCACCACCTCCTCCCCCAGAGCCAGTAAGTCACTAGCTACTTGAACCTGATGCAAAATATTTTATTTTCCTTTAATTATACTAATAATATCAACAGGACACCATTCTGCAGTGTCCTTGGGCAAGACACTGCCTATCAGCTCCAGAGGTGCTGACCCTGCACTCTGACATCCATGTGGAGGGGGTCAAGCGAAAACAGATTTGTCCCTACAGGGACAAATGCAGCATTACATTATTATTATTCATTATTATTAATTATGTGTGAGAGAATATAGACTCTGTTTATGTGTCATTTCACTCACAGGAGTCGGATGACGAGGATGGGATGCCCAAGAAGAGGTGGCCCACAGTGGACGCATCCTACTATGGAGGAAGAGGAGTAGGCGGCATCAAACGCATGGAGGTACACACACGCACACAAACAGTGCACACACATACAGAACTTTGAACGTTTGTAACACTTATAAGAAGGTACCTTTCCACAATTTCGCTTTTTAAACTTTTGTGTTTACCAGGTGCGGTGGGGGGAGAAGGGCTCCACTGAGGAAGGCGCCAAGCTGGACAAACCTAAAAATGCAGTGGTGAAGATGCCGGAGCAGGAGTTTGAGCCTTACGAGCCCAAACCTCGCAAACCACCCCGCCGCCCCCCACAGCAGAATAGGTGGTACACACCCATCAAGGTAAGTCTCCTCTCTCTGACCGTTCCTTGAACATGAATATCAAAGAATGGTTTTATTTTGGAAATCTCATGGCTTCCAGCATCCTTTGATGGATATTCCTACCAGCCAGTGTTTCTCTCTGTGTCCCCAGGGCAAGCTGGACGCTCTGTGGGCTCTGTTCAGGAGAGGTTATGACCAGGTGTCCCTGATGAGACCCCAGGCTGGAGACCAGGTGAGACTGGCACTGAACTGCAGTGGAACTTCATTTTTTATCTGTACCTCAAACTGCTGACATGACTGTCTTACCAAACAGGCATAATGACTGATTCAGAAAACATATTATAGTGATTATGTGTAATTGTTGGAATTCCCCTGTGGAAAACATCCAACTAAAAGCATTTAAAGTGCAAGTTAACTAGTGCAGAACATTTCAGAATGTGTTTTCTGTCTTTATGTGAACAAAGAAGCATCTGGACTCTTTCTCTCTTTCTCTCACTTCGCATAAAGGCAGCAGGTGCCAGTGAACAACATCTACAGCAAACTCTTTAGTACAGCAGCTCACTACTGATCTGCTACTCACACACACACACACACACACACACACACACAGTGAGTGAATGAGCTACTGATACCACTCTCTCTGTCAAAGCTGCCATTGTTCAAACACAAGGAGTACTGTACACTTCCCTTGAGAATCTGATCTTCCCAGAGAATGACTGGATGGGTTTTCCGGTCAGACTAAAAAAAAACAGTTACCATGTCAACCAGGTTATTTCATGTATTAGATTACTGGCCAGTGACACACATCCTGAAGAATCCTAAATCATGACATCATTGTCTAATTGTCAGACAAGTGTGTGTGATATAAAGAGGGAGAAAAGAGGCGTGTTATCTAACCTTGACCTTGTGTAGGACATCCCATAACCCCACAGACATGTTTTCATCATCATATTGGTTGTCATGGTGAAACATCTGCTCTGTTGTAAATGGTTTCATTGTCGCTTTTCATGGCGGTGGCGATATCGCTATAAAATTTATTGGTTTGTTCTCTGTGATTCATGATTCAACTTTATTATGGAACAGCAAAGCTAGTTATGTGTGTGTGTGTGTGTGTGTGTGTACTGTGTCTGGAGTCAGCGTAGGTGGTGTTTTGTTTACAGCACCTTATCATCTTCTCTTCCCTTCATCTTGGACTTTTTCTAAGCAGGACGATTCATCTCTGTCAGGAGGACAGAACTTTCTGGAGTCTTTGTCAGCCACTTTCTGTGGGGCTGCGGTTCACAGAGCCAGTCAACAATGACCCCCACAACTCCCTTCACGCGTCATTAACTTAGGAAAATAAAACTCTCCTTCTCACATGGAAGGAAATGAGGGGAAAAAATCGACTATTGTTGCAAGAGAGCTAGTTGCTCAGCATTGGTGCTAATAGCCATATCAGAAACGAAAGACGAGAATGATTTTCTCATCGAGGAATGTTGAATGATCTGCCAAGAGGTCGGGCATTAGATCCAAATAGTCAGTAAATTCCTCACAAAAGCAAAGAACAATATCTCGGCAAAAGCAATGAACTGCAGCCGGATGACTAGATGACAAAAAGTCCCAACAAGATGGCAAAAAGCACAGCGATAACTAGCATGGATCAGACTTCTCAATCTGGAGCGTTAAGCAGCAGCTCGCTCTGTCTCGCTCTGCCTTCTCCCCGCATTACTCCCACTTCACCGGCTCTGCAAACGGCCATCAGCGGGCTGCCAGTTTCTGCCACACTCTCTGTGCGCATTTCATGTGTTTGCGTGCGCGTGCGCGTGTGTGTATAATGTGTGTGTCACTGTAATGCGTGTGTCAGCCCTCCTGAGTGAGCGTCACACAAACAGATGGGGAGTTGAAAGGCCACGAGCCATATTGTGACAGAAGACATTCCCTTCTTTTGTCCCCAGAGCTGATGGCACTGATGGCCCTGTCACACAGCACAGCACAGACCAGAGGGCGGCCACCATCCCTCCATCCTCACACAGACACAGCAAATGAGCACAGCACCTCCCCTTCTTCCCCTCTTCTCTTTCTCTCTCTCTCTTTCTCTCTCCATCACTTCACTCAATGCTGGATTTCTCCGAGTCCACTTCAATCCTGGAAAAGAAAAGATTCCAGTACTTGGAACAAACGTTTATTAGCAAAACCAACACATTTTGGCTCATGCCCTTCATCATTCATAAACCCTGATGAAGGCCACGAGCCGAAACACATTGGTTTTTGCTAATAAACGTTTGTTCCCAGGACTGCAAGTGTTGCTGGAATCTATTCTGTTCCAGTGTTACCTGCCCATTCCATGCACCTTGTCAGTAGGTGAAGTTGTGCCAGAATACCTTTCCATGTTCCAATTCAATCTTGAGGCTTGTGTTTCCATGCAGAATGTAGGAGTGGGTCACCGATTCTGTCAAAGAATATGTAATCTACGAAGCCTATTACTGTGCGCTCATACTGAGTATGAGTGCATATGTGTACGTGTGCGTCGGTGTTGGTGGTGCACGTGCGTGCGTGAGCGTGCATGAGCGTTTTCCTATCTGAGTGGATCGCTGTAATGTCATGCGAGGTGACAGGCAGAGCTGTCAGGTCAGATGTGCGTCTCCCTCTCTTCTCTCCCTCGCCCATCTTTCTCCCCTTTTCTTGGCTATAATGGTGACAAATGTGTGTGTACGTCGCTTCTCTGTAAAAGACCAAGAACAGTATGTATGTTTATCTGCTTTGTGTGTGTGTGTGTGTGTGTGGGGGGGGGGGGGGGGGGGGCAAAGTCTTGGGGCTCAGGGAGAGAAATTGGGGAGGAGACTAGACAGAGGAGTGGTGCAGAGGGATGCTAGAGGTGTTTTAGGGTTGTGTTTTTCTCCCAAAAAGGAGTAGAGGGTTCGTAGTAAACAATCGCCAAGAGGGAGAGAGAGGGAGTGAAGCTGTGACAGCCATTACAGCCGCGGGGACGCACAGGAAGACTGACCATCATAACTGACCCATTGCTGACCTCCCACACATCCACTCTCACAACTCATCTGCCTGCTCACAACATGGTTTTCATGCTTAAAAGTGGAAGAATCCTCTCTTTCCACTACTTTTCCGCTGCTCTTTTCCATACCTCTTCCTGTTTTTGGTGCTCTCTTGCAACTCCCTCCTACCCTTTTTCTCCATCTCTCTCTGTTATTCATGAGGTTGAGGTTTCATTCAGGCCATATGCTCCGGTGGAAGCCCACTTCCACACACACACACACAAACACACTCATATTCATGAGGCTGTCTTCTCATTGTGTCCATATGCTCTCTCTGGTGCTGTGCTGCTACTCTGCTGCTCACAAACTGGCCTTTTCACTGCAGCCCACCGACAAGACCGAAGCAATCACCCCCCAACCAGGCTGCCCCAATCAATTACGCACCCCCAAACACACACATGCACGCACACACACACAATGGACCCTCAGTCACAAAGCAACTGCTGCTGGGGCCCTCTTAATGGCCCCTGTGTGACTTTAGGGCCTCTCTGTTTAATAAGGTGTTAAAAATCAGACCACCAAGGGTCTACAACACAGAGACCTACCCTCTATCCTTCATACACTGGCTGACCGAGACTAGATTCTGTGTGTGTGTGTGTGTGTGTGTGTGTGTGTGTGTGTCTGTATTGGGGTGCGTTGCAGGGAACAGAGAGGGTGAAGAGAGGAAGACCATCAATGAGAACAATAAGAGAAGCGTTCCATTCTCCTTGACTTGTAAATTATGTTAAACGCTAAGGGGCCTCTGTTAACTATTGTGGGGGAGCTGAAATCACCCTTTACATTCCAACAAGTCAAGCACATAAGAGACATAAACCACTTTCTGTTCTGCATCAAGAGAGGCCGAAACACAGCATAGGATGGAAGAGGGGACGAGGGGCGATGGGAGAGCGGCGGACTGCAAGAGCGGGTTTGCGTGTATGAGTGTGTGTGTGTGTGTGTGTGTGTGTGTGGGATAACTTTGTCAGTGCCTGTCTTTGCTAGCATCACAGCTATTGTGGTGCAGGTGTGGACAGAAGACAGAAGCAGCTCTGTGTCCCCTCCAGGCCCAGAACACACACGCCTCTGTCAGCAGAACTGGGCAGAAACTCACTCAAACCACTTTGGCTGGTGTATCTTAGAAGCTCATTGATCGCACAAAAACACACACAGAAAGACGCACTGCCTTTTAATCTCTGTGTTCTGCACTGATATATGTATGTGTCTGTGTGTAGCTATGGTTTAACCTCTGTCTTGACTGTGTGTCCTGCAGGGTCGCTGTATACGGTTCCACCGGGTAAAAGAGGAAGAGTCCATCCCAGCCCAGTCTCTTCCTCGCTCACACCACTCTCCTCCTCCTCCTCCTCCTCCTGCTCCCCCCCCTGAACAGCAACCTCTAGTCTCCTCTGCGGTCCCCAGCTCTAAACCGCCGTCCAGAGGCCCCCGCACCACAGCACCCTCCCGCGCCCCTCCTGTCATGGTCCGTCCCAACCCGGGTCCGCCCCCCACTCGCGCACCCCCGGGGCCCCCGGGACCCCCCCCATCTCGACCCCCACCCAGGCTCTGATGAGAAAGAGAGGGCATCCAAAAACGAATTAACATCAATTCATCACAAATGTTCTTCTGTCCTCCTTTCACCCCAAAAACTCTCACCCTCATAGAGGGAGCAGGGAGGCATAAAATCTTGAAAGCCAGGGGCTCCGACTTGAAGCTCTGCGCTTTGTTGCTGGACAGCAAAAAACATATATATTTATCAGAATATCAAAATCAGCTACTGAGTTTCATTAAAGATAATGTTTTATAAAAGCCACATAAACATCATAGGAAATCCAAGCATGTACTTATTTGATTAAGCCTGTATGTATTTGAGTTGTTGATGTCTTGACTAATGTGGTAATATTAATAAGAAGTCCCATCCTTCCTGAAAATTCAAGAGTAATGTGTAGATAAAATTTGAGATTGTGACAGGTCATGTCTGAACAATGGTGGTAAAGTTGCTTGTTTTCTTGGAATGTTTTTTTTTTGTAGAGCATGATAATGTTGACAGAGGATGTGATGAGAAAGGCAGCATGTAGAGGCTGAGTGAAGGATGATCTGAATGTTGAGCACGTTGGCTTTGGTTTTTAAAAGATTGTACAGTATCTTAGATCATAGGTTGCTACAGATAGGACTGATACAGAAGCGTATTCTGCTTTCAGCATTCAATGGTTAAAACACAACTCAAATTTCAATTTAATTTCAATTTCAATTTAGGAATTCAGTGATTTTAGTACAACTGCAGGGCAGTTTTACATATTTAATTATATTTATATATATTTTAATACAGGCCCTGTCTGCATATGTTTTATGTTCTGTATCAGGTTGATTTCTGGGTTCTTTTTATATCTTTGGGGAACTAAGAGAGGGGAATATAAGAGGTGGGTGTAAGTAAGCGCTCTATCATGCCTTGTTACATATTTGTGGTCTTTTTAACTCCTTCAAGTGAGAGATTGCATAAAGCATAAAGCTGCATCGTCAGGGTTCTCCTGTATACCGCGTTTACTGACTGAAATGATCATTTGCATTATTTCTGTATTAACAAGCCTTTTGTGTCCGTTTCCATTAAACAGAATGTTTTTTATGTTGTTTGGCAGTGATCTGTTTGATAGGTATTGACTACTAAGAAGAATCTTGAGAAAAGGCTGATGTGTAAAAAGCATAATGGTATTGTAATATTTAATTATTTTACTAACACTTAGTTGGGGAATAACTCTTACAAAGTCATACTGTGTGGTTCAGCTGGCAAACACACTAGGGTCTGGGCAACAGAGACCCAATGGCATGTTTATTGGTTAATTGGATATTATGGGATGCAACATTTGGTGATGTAATGTGTTCCTCTTTAGGCAATCTTCTTTAATCAAACTAATTACACTTGCACTGCTGTCAGCACACTGTAAAATACTGTCCATGACACTTATATAGGTAGTCTGCAAAATGAATCCTCAGTTCTAAAATTTAACTGCTTTTGGGTGTGCTAGAAGTCGTATTTCTGTAACAGATAATTGTTTTGATATAAATCTGTTGGCCACTTGTTTTCCATTTAAGCAACCGGCACAGTAGTCATACACTGTAGTCCTTCTTATATCTATATACGACCATGATGTTGATGATGCCTGGTCTGGGAATGTCTCAGGACAGACAGGACATCTGCTCCCCCTTCTCGGAGTTCAAACACAAAAGAACTCGATCAGGAGGTCAGTGTGTAGCTACGTGACTCAGAACGCTGCAATCCATCTGTGGAAATGACTCACACGAGTCTTATGGTATGTTAACTCACCTAGCATGACAACAACTTACAGCCTCTCTCTGTCTAAAATAACTACCAATAACTACTCTTTAACAAGGTCATCTCTAATTCAGGCTGTAAAGAACAGTGGATTACTGATTAAGAAAATTGTGGAAGAGTAAATTGTGGAAGAGTCTTTATTTTACACTTTTCATCCCAAGTACAGCACTAATGTGCTGGAAAATTGTCTTAAATCAATTCATACGCTCATATGCGCCTATTACCTTACTTTATAATCCAGCAGTCTAGAGCACCATCAAGTGATCAAACAGAGCAATAACAAAGGCACACACCACTCTTCCCATAATACTCTTATTGTCTGTCTATACATCTCACGGGATACATAAATATATTTTTTATGTTGAACAGATGGTAAAGTGCCATCCATTGCATACACAAATTATTAAGCTTGACAGATTGATTTGAAATGCCAAATGATTTTCCATTTGGTCATTCAATATCCATCAAGGCAGAGATGGCACATAGAACATGTTTGTTGTCACATGCATGCTCACTCAGCTACTGACTCCAATGAAAGCCGTATGATGTCAATCTGTCCATTTCTAGAACTTTGAAAGATGGCTCAGTTTAAAAACAAACCGGGCTGGCCCATGTAGACACAGGCTGTCAGACACACACACACACACACATACACTTCCAGGGTGTATGTTTACATTTGGGTATGTTCATGAACACGCCATCACACACAATGAAACAAGAGTCCATAAAATGTTGTCTGCCCTTCAGGCTTTCCTCTTGTTCCTCTGCATTTTCTTTCCAGACAGCGCCCCCTTCTGGGCTCCTCTCACCATGCCCTTGAACTGGCCCTGCAGTTTGGCACGCTTCCTGTAAACCCACACGGGATGAAAGATGTTAGTCCTCAGCATAATCTGAATTGGACCGATTCCTTCTCAAAGAATGTTTAGAGGATCTATGCAGCTGTGATGAAGTGCTGGGACAAGCTGACCGTACCTGCGGTTGAGCTGGGCCTTCCTCAGGGGGATGTAAGCGTAAGGGTCCACCTTCCCTTTCTTCTTTACATCTCCTTTTCCTTTCTGGAAAAGGAATAACAGGACAGATACTCAGAATTACAATTCACAACCAACCCCAAACCTTAGTGCAGTGACTTCCTGCAGTGTGTGTGTGTTTCTGTAGGTTGTCAGGCTCACCTTGGACTTGTAGTCGGCTCCAGCTCCCAGCGGTCTGTGGATGCCTGAGCCACCGGCTGAGGGAGAAGAAAACACATGGTTATACAGAACAAGTGTTACAATCCCTCAAGGATAAACAAGTCATAAGTATGGCATGTTAATTTCTGGTCAAGTTACAACACCAAATCCTGTCAAATTCTTTACTTAAAAGAGTTTAATTCATGCCAAACCATAGCCTTTACCCATTTTTTAAAGCTATTTTTGACTATGGTGGCTATATATGAAGAGTTTCATTCCAAAATGAGATATACAAAAAAAAATGACAGACACAGAATGTTTGGTACTCATCATACCTTTATATTTCAGCTGGGGCTCAATGTCCATGTCGTCATCAAAGTTGCCGTCTTGGAACTTCCTCTTCTGTGTCTTTTTCTGAGGGAAATAAAAAAAAGGGTAGAGGAGGAATAAGAAAACACAGTATTAACAGTCTCTAAAATAAAGCAGAAGGCAATTTAGTCCCATGTGTTGAATGGATAAATACTCACACTCTTGACTCCAGCCTCTTCTAGGATATCTTTCATCTCTCCCTCGTCATCTGTGGAGAGAGTGATGGGTCAGAGTCACAGCCTGTTCAGACTTAAGGGAATGTACAGGACAGTCAGATAAACCACAGGGTTCCTCCCACCTTTGTTTTTGTCATCATCATCTTCCTCCTCTCTGATGATCAGTCGCCCGTCTGACGTCACCTTGAAGCCGTGCTGAACCTTGGCGCTCTTCTTCAGCCCTGGGTTGGTGGCTGAGAAACACAACAAACACCATGTTAAAAATAATCAGACTTTTGTTCAGGTCAGTATCAGGTTCAACCTTCACACATCAACATGCAAGCTGACAGTGACATTCAAAGGGATCTGCGAGACAATTTGAGTTTTGTTTTTGTATTGAGAGTCAAGACTCTTACCTAGCACTCTCTGGGACACCTTGGGGTCCAGGAAGTTGAGTGGGTCATCTTCCTCTCCTTCCTTGAGCCATGCCCGTCCCTTCTGCTGGTTGCCTGCTTTCTTCTGGGCCTTCTTGCCCTTTCCTTCATCCTCTGACAACTCACTGTCTGACTCTGCCAGGATGTCCTCAATACTAGAAAGGAGAAGAGAGCAGAGAAGAAGGATTGATGTGTGAAAGCGGGTAGGGCTGTGTTTATGTGTCTGTGTGTGTTTTGGTGAGGAACAGCGGCCTACCTCTCGTTCTTGGCTTTAGGCGCATCCTCCTCGCTCTCGGAGTCGTCCTGTTGCTCTGCAGCCTGTCTGCGTCTCTTGGTGCGAGCCTCAGCCTTGCGGATGTTTACCAGCACCTTGTGGTGTTCTGCAGGCAGCATGCTCTTCACCAGCTCAAACCTGGGGAACACGGGAGACAATCAGACAAAACAAACACATGCACACTGTGGCACTGTAAAATATGCAAGGTACAAATCTCCCAGCAACTACTGCTGGCTCACGGAGGTCCAGTGGAGAACTAGCCTTGCGCAATTAATGAATAAATATATAACAACCAGGCTAGAAAAAGAGACAATTTCTTTGAACAAGTGTGAAACTCTATACCACTGGGTGAGATAATTTCAGTTGTTTTAATGCAAAATAACCTGTATCGGGATTTATGTTGAATGAAGTGTAATTTTCTTGACATTGTTTCTAGAAAATCCATAAAATAAGTGGAAATGCGCTGGAAACAAGTGGAATTATCTCACACCATTGGCATAATTTTAAGACTTAATGAGAATAAATGACTTCAGTTGGAAATTAAGTTGGAAACCTCAACATCTCCCTCACAACCACAAGCTAGCTGAGAGGTGGCAAGTTAAAGCTGAAAGTGCCTCAAAAGATTTCATCAACCCTTACCCAAACTTTCTGATGAACTTAGTGAAGATGTTCTTCAGTTTGGTTCTGAAGTGCCTCCTCACGTCATCCTTGATGTTCCCAATGCCCTCCATCTGACCAAGAGAGAACAAAGAGGGTGAAATCTGTCTAAATGAAGGCATGATTATCTCCAATATTGGACTGCAAGTATCTAGAGTCTATGCTGCATACCATGACAGTGACATGTGAGGCCAGGGCCTTGGAGTCCATGATGAAGAGGATGACCTTGATGAAGCCCAGAGCAGCTTTGACTATCTCCCTGGTACGAGACATCAACAGCAGACACATGTTTTGCAGCAGCTGCTCCATGGTGGCCACCTCTATAGAGTCTGGGAACACAAAGACACCGGACTGAATCCACTCGGCAAATCTAAGATTTCAAGACACAAACGGCAAATGGCTCAAGTCAGCGGGCCTACCTTTATACTCAAACACCAGTCGGGTCAATGCCAACACTGTGCAGGTAATCATGGTGACGGACCCTGTCAGTCCTGCATACACCAACGCCAAATACTGCTCCATGGCATCTAGGAGAGAGACAAATACTTGTTTAGCATTTTTAACCTTGATAGTCCACTCTTCAAATTTTCAAAATGAGAAAGTATTCTACACCCATTTACTAGAGCGGGAATAGGCAAGTGTGTTACCTTTCGCATTACCACAGAAGCGGACAAATGCATTTGCCATTTCCACCAGTAGACTGTAGGCATTCTTACGAGCTCCAACAGCTACTTCCTTGGTGCAGATAATCACCTGAAAGAGAGAGCGTCCTCATCAAAAATGATTAGTATCAGCAGTATCTCTGTCTGTGTGCGCGCGCGTGTGTGTGTGTGTGTGTGTGTGTGTGTGTGTGTGTGTGTGTACCTCTGGCAGCAGGGCAGTGATGAAGTCCTTGTGTTCTTCACTCAGCTGTTTCACAATGTGGATCAGACATTTCAGTCTAGGCTGAGAAAAAGCAATGCAAAGAGAGTAAGATATAAACAGATAGCATTGTAAAACATCATATGCATTCCTACCTAGTGCTCCATTTATTTCTGTCTCTCTCGCTCACAGTGGTCTTACCCTCTTTGCAGGTGAAGAAGCATTTTTCAGAGTCTCCAGCAGGACATGTTTGAGTGTTTCCAGATTAGCCACGACAAATGATCGACACTCAGCCCTCTCTCCTCCGCACATCTCCTCCAGCACACGGTATGCCTTCTTCTGCATGCCTGGCTCTTTAGTCTGCAAACAGAACGCACAAATGGACAAACACAGACACAAAGTTAACAACGGAAGACATACTGGACATATGCTTCTACATATGTTTGAATTAAAAACTAGGAATTTGGCATTAAGCATATTTTTGTCCTTACCTCCAAATATGGCTTCATCAGCTCAAAGGTCTTACTCATGGTGACCTCATCTACACAGGGAGCCATGGCAACCACTAGGTCCATCACTGACAGCCTGAGAGACAGAAAGAAACAGAGGGTATGAGTAAATAAGTATATTGTAATGTATCCTATTCTTAAGTGTATGAGAAATTTTAAATATTAAAAGAAGTCATGATTCTGTCGCAGTACAACCATGTTCATGTCCTACCGTGTGAACTCAGTACTCTCTGTGCTGCTCAGTCTCTCTGTGGCTTTCTGCAGGAATGTGCAGACCATCTGAGGAAAAAACAGGGATGATGTGAGTCTACTTTCATAAGTGATGTGCTGGTGCAACAAATACAGCCTTTAGAGGGGCAGTGGTGCCTGTCAAAATAATCACATCTGTATAAAACAAGACTGGGTGTCCCTAGTGATGGCTGGGTCGTTCTGGTGTATGTCAAGCCTCCAGGCATGCTGTGGCGATCGCCCAAATTGTGTTGTTATGGATAATGGGAGATATGTTTCCGGCTATCAGTCTGTTATTTTCACTCACCTCCACACACCCACCAGTCCTGTCAACCAGTGATATGGCTCTGATTTACCCGCTTTCGGAAAGACCGGCCCGTTACGTCCCTTTATAATGAGTCGCACAAATCAGTATGGCGACTGACGCCAGCGAGTAAAGAGCAGGGAGAAGTTAGACCTCCACTTCGTCAGCCTACCCAGGCGTTTGAGCCGTGTTAGGTCCGCGTTTAATCCTCGTGAACCTGGATCCGACAGCCAAACATCTCCGTAGACTCGACAACAGCTTATTAATCACCACGGTAACCGTGAGTCGGCGGAACTGAACTGTGGTTGGGAATACTTCCTTGTTTTGAGTTTTGTTTGTTGGATAACCGGGAAATCACGAAGTGGAGTATTTTTGTTCCTTTATAAACTGAACTGAATTATATGGAACTGGACTGAATTATAAAGAACTTTCCTTCTACCCCTTTTTGCTCTAATATAACCTTTGAAAATTGAACTGATGGTGTGGTTGAGTTTATTTAAATTGTGTGTTTCATTCTACTGCCTTGCAATTAATTTGTGTTGTAAAAAATAACCAGGGTTCATGTGTATTCTGAATGCATGTATCCTTTGTGGGGTTTGACATTGACTCAAACTTTTGACTGGTTTAAACTTGGTCAAACCGCTACAATGCGCACCTCAAAATGTTAAGAGGGATAACATAGTTCATTACTGTGTCATGCAAGAAGAGCGTGTGATAGTGTGTGTGCAAACATAACTGACCTGTGTTTCGGTGACAGTCAAGTAGACCTTGATGGTGTCTAGGACAGCCATCCTATAGGGGGCGGAGTCTCCAGCAGCAGGCTGCTGGCTGTACACATTGAAGAGGATGGGCAGGAAGTTCTTGGAGAAGCGGCCCATTTCAGCTTTCTCTTCCTCTATAGACAGAGAGCAAAGAAAAACAACTTTTTTGAATGGCTTGGTTCAAGAGAGAGTAGAGAGTAGTTTTATGAGTTCTGTATGTGCATGTGTGAATAATGTGCGTGCGCCTACCTGTGTTGCAGCTCTTGGCGATGATGGTACGTAGAGCCTGGCAGATTGTGAGTCTCAGGTCTGGCCGTTCATTGATAGCCATGCCGAGCGCGCGGGCAATGCCCTTGAAGGAGGCCAGCAGGTCCACAGGCCCTGTACAGAAACCAGGCAGCATGGTCCACATCTGAAAGGAGAGCAAAGACAGGGTCACAGCACTTCTAAACACCTCATTCACTGAGACAGCTCTTCACACTGGATACATCACCAAGTTAAGTCAATGTAAATCTACCTGCAGCTGTAAAGTCTGGTAGACTTTAGCCTCCAGTTTCTGTCCTGCTTGCTCCAACTGTTCAGCTACAACACAAATACAGAGAGCAATCAAGTCACACACATAGAGAGAAACTAAAAACACCTGTCCCAGATTCTCCCCTCCCTCAAGTAGACCATCACACATTGGGTTTACCTCTCTGCTTGAGTGTAGTAGCCAGAGGGAGGAAATAAGAGGAGAAGAAGGCAAGGTGGGTGTTCTTCACATGATCTCGAATGACCGGGATCAGCCAGCTGCGTGGGAACTCCAGGTCATCTCTGATGAAAACACACAGTCAGTCAAATCATAATCGCTGTCAAGACAATCCCAAAACACTGTCCAAAGAGTGCGTTACATGTGTATCTGTGAATGTGCGAGCACTTACTCGTAGCCGGTGATGTTGAGCGGCACGGCTCCCAGCACGACTTCGGGCCCCATGCTCTCCACCGCTCCTCCTACAGCCAGGTCCAGCTCGCCGCTGAAGGGGAAGCGTGGGGTGCCGCGCAGGTCTGCCAAAGACTGCAAGGACTGGCAGGGATACAACACACAGACTCTGATATATCCTTTCTCTAGGTCACTGTTCCATTACAAAGTTTTGTCTTTGGTTCGTCACACAGCGATCTACAAACATTTGTGTGTGTTACCTTGGTCATGATGGGGTGAGCCTGTTTCCCTGCAACCCGGTAGAAGCAGCCCAGTACCTGTAGCACAAATGGCCAGGAGGCGTGGAACCGATAGGACAAGCCCTCCTCTACGATACTGGAACACACACACACACATAATTACCATGACGAGAATTCACATTGCCTATGAAATGAGGGAGGACAGAGACCGAGACCGACTGACTCACCGGAACATTTTGCAGACATATGAGGGGTTCCCTGCAGAGGCCGTGGCAGTGATTGTGCCAATTTCCTCCATACGAGGGGCCACACACTCAGTCAGCAGAGTCTGAAACACACCAACATACACACATTAATAATTAAGACCTTGCAGGGTGCCCATCATGGCTCTAATGTAAAATTTTATTTCTTCATGGTTTATTAATGATGTTTTCCAGCTCAGAAAAGTTCAGACAATCTGGTCTCCATTACAGTTGCGCTTTCTGTGTAGAAGTGGCCATACACTGTATAAAACCCATCTGAAAACCCACCATGTAATGCAATACATGTGTGAAACAAATTGTAAAATACTTTCAGGTATATTCCTGTAAAGTGACCCATAAATTTCCCTGACTTCCTTAAAGGAAGTAATAAATTCTTTAACTTCCCTGTCTGGAATACACCTCAAAATTCCCTGATATTCCAGGAATTCCCTGACCAGTGGGAACCATGATAAACCCGGAATGTTACTCAGTATGGATTTCCGAAGTGAAGATCCATCTGGACCATTTCCTTACCTTGAGTGTGCTGGTGGCTGCAGAAACCACTTGTGTGTGAGGAGACAGGAGGCAGGACATGGCAGCAGAGAACAGGCGAGGCAGGTGGCCCAAACTCAGAGAACTCTGCAGGCTGGACAGAGACAGACAAAGTTGATCCACAAACTGCAGGAAAATGCTTATGAGAAAGTATTTTTATGCTGCTGTGAGGAAGCACAGTATATTACCCTGCCAAGTGGACATGAGCTTTCTCCATCACGGCCAGCCAGGCCAGCAGAGGCTGCAGGTCATTCTCACTGGGCAGGTAGTCATACAGAGCCTGGGGATGTGCAATGCTGTATTATTTTTCACACCAAATTTCACAATATGACTGACACCTTTGTTTTGTTTTGTTTGCATTCTCTTACTGTGATGATCTGTGCATTGAGTTCAGGCGACAATGTGGCAGCATTGGGCTTCCCACTGAAAAGCTTATGGAAGGCCTGCATGGCACTCGCCGTCACCAGCTACAGGCAGAAACACACGGGGAATATTAGAGAGTATATGTGAATATCCATGCGTATGAACAGATGGTGTCTGGCTGCACCTATGTGTGTTTCTGTGTCCTCACCACATGGCTGAGGGTCATCACTCGGAGCAGAGTCTCACAACAGGACTTGACCGCTCCCAGAGGAAACATCACCATCAGCTCTTTTAGGAGGCCCAGCACATGCAGTGTGGTGGTGTCCTCTTTGCTGCCTGAAGAGAAAAACAAACACATGAACTTGCTGCACAACTCTGTGATCACATCAACTCTTTACTACTTCCTATCCAATAAGGACAAATAGGAGCCATACTAGTGCTAGCCAGTTGTAAAAATCAGTAAGTGCCCATGTTCTCTTACCCCCAGCCTGCTCCATTTCTTTGATGCAGAACTTGGCTGTGGTGGCGGCAGCAGGGTGATGGGACGGGGCCTTATCTGTAAACAAGAAATCACTCCCTCTGAGAATGGAGCACACACCCTGCTGAGCCGCTTTACGCACCTGAGAGGGGGAAAGTGGGGATAAAATAAAAGAGCACAAAAGTGTAAGATTTCAGCTTCTCCTAATGTTGATTTATCATGTGATGCTCTTGAAATGTACAGTCACAATATATACACTTCATGTGAGCAAGCAGTAACAAGTCAGGACTTTTGGAGTGGATAAGGCAGGTGAGACAGACCTTGGGCTTGCTGTGTACTGTGAAGCTGAGCAGGCCGTGGTAAACCTGCAGGGTGGAGGGGTAAGTCCACACAGATGCATCCTGCTTCCTCAACAGAGTGGCCAGGCATGACAGGATCTGGGCACACACACACACACAATCAATCTTTGTCACACAGGTCTTTAACAATGAACTATAAAAAGAAACAGAGTGAGAGACGGACAAGTCTACTCACCCATCGGAGAGCAGAGGCAGTGTCAGATGTGGCCTGTTTAGACATGACGTCCATCAGAGCCTTCGCTGTGTCTGAGAACTTGGAGATGAGCACTGGAGCAGGAACACTGGGGGACACAATGCAACAGACACACCCATCAGATAGAAAAAGTTGTCGTCCATTTCTAAGTAGTCTTGACGAGAGTGGGGGTTTTGATTGAGAGAGCAGAAGCATGAAAGACTAACCGCTTCATCACGAGGTTAAGGAGATATGCCACAGCGGCCTGCGACTCTGCTGAATCCACAGCCTCGAGGGTGGTCATCTAGAAAGAGCAGGGAGACGCTGCATTTACTGACACAACCGCAAACTCCCAGGGAAATTGGTTCACTGTCAGGGTTGAATACACCACAACTTACATCTCAATGAACATAAGAGAAAAGGCAGTACTTACCAGAGCAGCAAAGTACTCCGTCTCTGTCTCTTTCCCTCCCTGAGCGCGGATCACCTCAGTTACAGCTGCCAACACTGCACAGATCTGTGAGGCACATCAGGGAACAACGTTAAAGGCCCAATATTTAACTGTAATACCTCTGTAATACCCCCTGTCAAAACACTGTCACCCCACTACTGGCTTTGTTTACATAGTGATTTGCTGGATTAAAGACACTTTTCCAGTCTTAATTTTACTGGCCTTATGTGACAGCTGATCATAAGTTTTATAGGTATTTTGAGGTTGTAGAAGGTTTGCTTACATTTGGAATATTTGTAAACAACAGTGAAAAATGTACTTGCAATTTGAGTTTTGATCAGGGTTAGGTTACATTCGACAATGTTTCTTTTCCATCTACATATTTTATTCTTCAAGAACATACACAGTATAAATATAACCAAATTTAGATGCCAATTGTGTAATTATTCCAGATTGTATATTTAACAATCACATATTCTGCACTTTATCTTCTAAAAAAAAGCACAGATCTGGAGGTACAGCATGCATGATTAGATGCTGAAATCCTCAAACTAGTACGTCAACATCTACCATGATAATCTTCTGTAGCACCCACCTCTTTGTGAGCGGCTGAGTTGGACTCCCAGTAACGCTGCACTTTCCTGAAGGTGAGGTTGGAGCAGTCCGACAGGCCGCTGAGGAAAGTGCCTGAGGTCTTCTCTGAAAACGCCTGATCTGGCTCCTCTTCCATACGGGCTTCTCCACGGACACCCGAGCCCAACTCCAGAGGACCTGCCTGCAGCTCATTGTGTAGTTTAAGAGCATCGACTGTTAGATCACTCTTTTCTGTGGAGAGAAAGAAAAGAGACATACTCTTATATCAAGCTGATCTCCCCCTAGGCTAAACAAGCTGAGCTTATGGCATAATAGGGTTTCCACACTCACTTTGATACCAAATTCAAGGACTTTAAAGCCCTTGTTTTTCTCAAACTTAGCATGTTGTGGGTTAAGACATGACATTGGTCAAAACAAGGCATTTTGTCAAGTTAAGAATTAATTGTGTTATCATTCAGTTTAAAACTGCTGCTATATCAAAGCAAATCTCCATCACACAGTTTTCCTCTGGACTGTTGATCCTGGTCAGGAGAGAGGTCCAGAGCCGAGACATATTGATGAATCTGGGTGCTGTATTTTAATTTACAGAAGCAAGTACTTTCGTTCATTTTCAAAAACGTATATGGTCTTATTTTATTATATTCTCAAATCCATTAATTTTTTTTGGACTTTAAAGCTCAATGTGAAGCCTGTCATGAACAGGGATTCCACAACAACGCCTCACACAGTCACAAATACGATCATATCCAACATTAGAAATCTATCTTTAGCTAACTCGTAAGTTATTGCAACTGGCCTGGAAATACCAGACAGTTATTAGATTTTTCGTTGTCAACTTTCTATATTAAATATTTGCTTATGCAGTTTCGCACGTATCGTAATGGATCTAGCTACTTCGGGCTGTGTTACAAGCTAACCGGCTAACGCTAGCTGGTGTTAGCAGCACCAGACTGGCCCAAGCAGAGACCCACGTGTGATCAGGAAGGAGACCGAGCAGCTTACCACTGGGTCGGCTGAAAAAGCGGCTTTTGGCGGCCTGTCGGAAGCGACTCGTCTGCGGGTTTGAGTCGCTGCTGTGTCCCTTCTTCCACCGCTTCACTTTGGATGCTGCCCCGGATTTAAGTTTCCCCGATTTGACCATTTTTAATGTTGAAAATTATCACGTTTCCACGACTCCGTAGCCCCTCCAGATGACTCTGTCGCTTATCGGATGACGTCACGGGCGGACTCACGTGTCTGGCCTTGCTGTTATTTTGCCAGTAGAGGGCGCTGTCCAGTAGAAAACAAGAGTCACATGAGAGCTTGAGACTTACAAAAATCACTACAATATTTCTATATTATTCCCATAGGGACTTGTAGTGTGTCGGTGGTACTTTAATAATCAGGATCATGGAGAATGATTTGATTTAAATTTTAAATATTTATTCACAATTTAGTCAAGTACAGTGAGCATCATATTGCACATAAAAAACTACAGCATTTCATCAAATCCTGTTTGGAGTGATGAATTAAAAAGAAATTATCAAATCATCTACTTTTTACCTTTTAAAAAGGTACCTTCATTACATTCTGTGTCTTCAGTATGCATTTACAGTTGTGATTTGAAAATGTGTGCATTAATTTAACAAATGTACATATTTACATGACACACACGGAACAACACACATGGAAACAGATTTTTTTTTCATTACAGTATGCTGTCCTATCAAATAAAATGACAGAAATCATAAAAAGAGAATGGCTTTTCCTTATCTCGATCCTCAGGCTGATCGTATTCAGTTTTATCAATGAGCACAAGCACCAACACACATGACAAGGAGAAGAACACACGTAAACAAAAGGGCTGTGAGTCGATGACTTACTAAGGAAAACTGATCCAGAAAAGACAGACAGACATGGGGATGTGCATTTTAGGATTCTACTTTTAATCTAAAGTGTTTCAGTGCTTTGCAATACATTTTTGACGACTTCATTTGGAAAAAAAGGAAAAATACAAAAAGGAGCAATACAAAAGCAAACAAATGTTTTATAAAAATTTACACAAAAATTTCACTGCAGTACCTGCTGGAAAACAAATTCAAGCTCTACCCCCATCCCTGCCCCTCTCTCTGGTTGTCCTTTTCTTCACTTCATCCCTCTCTCTCTCTCTCTCCTCAGTTAACTGTGGCTGGAGGGTTTTGGTTGACAATGACTTGGATGACAAAGTCCTTCTGCATCTTGGTGTCTTGGAGGCGGGTCTTGTCGGTGAGGAGCTTCCCAGAGAAGAACCACCTCTGATGGGCCACGTCGATGTCTTCCTGTCCTTCCAACTGCTTCTTCAGCTCGCAGATGGAGTCCACCATGCTGGCTGTCAGGCGCAAGTCTTTGCCTGAGAAAGACACAAGGCGTAAATAAAATTGATTCTGATTTCTGAACATGCTGTGAGACGCTGGAAACCATGAATTATGAATCAGTCCCTAGCCTAGATTAAATTAGAGGAGATGGACTGTACACCCTTTTTTCTTTTTTTATTTATTTATCTATTTATTTTTTCTCTCAAATTGATATGCAGGCATATATGTATGCAATTATGCATGTGGATATATGTGTATATGTATATAAGTAATTTATGTTCATAGGGGCGGGTGGGAGGGAGGGAAGTTGTTTCGAGGGAGACTTGAATGATGCAACCAACCCATTTTGGAAAAGTGATGTACCATGTTCAAAATCAATAAAGATATGTGATACCAAAAAAATTTGAGGAGATGAAAATTTCATGATCTGCATGGGGAAATTGGGCAACATGTAGTTCTATAGATGTACAGCAACAGACACAGGCAAAAATGTGAGAAATTTCAAATCTTTTATTATACATTATATGGTAATTGTCTGGTGTTTTGGGGACTGGATACAGGCATTACTTTGGTGCTGGGTGTTTCTTACCTGTTGACAACCGCACCCGCAGCTGGAACTCCTGTTTGGGCGGAGGGGGTGGAGCTTGTTTCCCTGTGTGTTCAGAGACTTCACTCTCATTGGTCGTTTCACTGATGAGGTTGAGGGGCGGGGCTAAAGTGTAGGCTGGGAGCTGGTAGCGGTTGCCCAGTTCATCATAACTCTCTATTAGAGAGCCTGTGGAGGGAAGAGAGAACAATTTGAACGGTCTGTTTTCATTTCAGTCAAATGGTGACTACCAATAACTGAATATCACCCTCATACACAAACCCTTTCTCTAATCCCAACCAGTGTCCATAGCTCTATCTTGTCAGTAGAAAGGATGAGGCCATCATAACATTTCTTTTCCTACATCAAGAACATCAGTGTCCTTGAACCAGTAAGAAGGTTATAAGTAAAAATCACTTCTGCACGTGTGTAGATACACACTAACAAGGATTTTTTTCCATCCAACTCTGCCATGGCTTTCTGAGTACCAATCCATCCGCTCTGGTCACGCAGCGCTGCAACTATTATGTAACTATTACAGCAGTAATCTCTGACCAACCGATACATGGGATTCTGCAAACTGCCCTCTGACATTTTGAGAATTATAATTGTGAGTTGTGTATTGGCACGGAAAGTCCCAGGACATTTACAGCTTACAATACATAGCTGGATCAAGCACATTTCCATACCTGCATAGAAAATAACGCTGAGAGGACTATGTTGGTGCGTGTGTGTGTGTGTGCGGGGTGTGTGTTTTCGTACCATGGGGCAGTGTGATGCAGGCTCCGTCCACTATAGCTTGTGCTAGCTCCAGGTCATTGCACTCTGCAGCCAGGGCCGCTGCTCTGAGTGCATCCCAGATCTCCTTCCTCCCATCAAAGGCTGGGGCCGTATCCCAAAACTCATCCCTCTTACTCCGCAGCTGACCTTCTGTCATCGGATACTCACTCTTCCATTTTGGACGCTCCTTCTTGAGGGGCTCATTGCGTCCTGAGAAAAAGAAGGAGGACAGGGTTAAATTTGCAGTTACCATTTGCAGTTCATTTAACATAGCCCTGTCCCTCGGCTAGCACATGTAATACACAACTCAGCCTCATCCCATTTCCTGGTCCGTGTTCAAATGAGAACATTTCAAACCACACGTGATTTGACAACTCTCCACAGAGCAAGAGATGAGAAATTATGGTTCAAGGGAAATCTTCTTATAGAATAAAGCAGCAAGACGTCGCTGGCTCCTGCAAGCATGCTCATAAGAAGTAAAACGAACCATTCATTCAAAGCAAGAGGACATAACATAAATAATTACATAATGGCACAAAGTAACAACTAATGGGGATTTAGGGCAGTAACAACAAGCAAAAACTAATCTATCTGTACTAGTTCGTCTTATTCTGGAGAAAACCTACTCTGAGAAAACCTACTAGAATCTACTATAGTTGCTAGGTTGGCTGAAGGCCAAACTCCACTGCTGTAAGAATGTCTGAGCTCTTTACTATTACCTGCGGCGTGAGTGAATGTCAGAAAACGTGTTTGTGTAATTCATGGGTCAAATGTGGATTCAGTTACCTGCAGCTACGGGCAGAGCTGTGTCAAGCATGTTTTATCAGACAATAAATCACAGAAAACAATTTGAAAGAATTTGAAATAGGCTAGCATAACCCTGTATGTGTTTTATCATTGAAAATAAAGACCATCTTAACCGGAACATACACTTCACAAACATTCAGTCTAGTTAGACTTTATTCCTCTGTTGCACTCACTGTAAGACATCCTAGATAAGCTAAATTACTGAAATGTAATGTAAATGTTTATGTAAACACCAATGAGGTCAGAGAAGGACAGAAAGGCTCGTCTTAAGACCCTGAGGGAAGCCCCTACTTAAGGAGTTTCAGTATTATTAAAAACAACCTATGCATAAACAGCATGTGTGTATGCCCCCTTGCATCTGTGATATTCCATATTATGTAATTTACTTATACAGGCTAAACAAAGCCACATATTCCTGTGTGTAACTGCTCTTTGTCAGATCTCTGAGTGCACAAAAACAGACCACTTTTACTACTTATAGGTGTTTCCGTCCTGCCGTCCTGTCCGAGTGCTGGCAGACATAATGGAGTGCAGTGTACCAGAGTACCAGGAAAGTCACTTTGATTCACCGAGGGAGGAAAATCAAAGTGATTATTTATAGTGCTGTGGATTACTGCAGTAACCAGTAACACATACATGCACGTACGCGCACACTCACACACACGCAAGCACACACCAGTGGATTATAGGCAGTAATCAGGTTCCACATAACAGGATTTATCTCCCTCTATCCCATAAGGCATTGGTTGGGGAGATGAGCACTCTGTGGCCAGTGGAAGATAGCAAAAACACTCAAGGACTCATACAAGTCTTACACAGCAAGCAGGCAGAAATCCAACTGCCAATCTATGATGAATCACTGTATCATTGTATGATCACAGCCTAAATTTACCCAAAACCTGGCCTAGCCTTTGCCAACTACACACAGTAGTATCCAATGCATAATGTTATGTAACTGCAAAAGAAAATGAGTAAAAATGTCTAGTCTGTTGAGTGCCAGTCCTATCATTATACTATGCATAGATTTAAAATATTTTCTGACACTTAACAATCAACACTGTAGGCCACTGTGTTGAGATAAAGAGTGACACAGTGAACCTGAGAGATGAGACAATGACCCAAGTTTCAGGTCACTAATTTGGTTTCATCTAAGGTGTATTGTTTGTATGAGTGCCTGCATATTCATGCACATGTAAATAACCTCAATTTACATTTTACCACTTAGATTTTCTGTCTTATATCTGTTAGTAAAAAGCAAAGGTTTTACATTTAATGAACTCTCTTCCACCTTTCTGTTCCATTATTATATTAACAAATAGTCCATTCTTTTTATTTCTCTTTAGCCCAGTGTCAGTGTAAAGCCCCTGAATGAATGAGTGAATAGGCAACTTGAGAGAGTTGCATGTGTTAGCCTGCCAAGGATATTCATAACATGTCAGTCAAACACGTACATCCATTTGGCTCTCACGAATCATATCTGCACCTGTAACGAGCTAACTAGCCAGACAGAGGCAGGAAGCTACATTCATATAATTGCTGGTTGAACAGATCTGATGTAATGACAGATGAATTCCAGAGTGATCTGGGCAACAGCTACAGAAAAACAATTATCAAGCCTGCGTATCCAGAAAAACATTAAACTTCAGAGCAGAGAGCAACATGGGGTGAAAACTCACTCCTGCTACAGCCTTAAGTTACAGGTTAATGGAACGTTTTTTTGTTTTTTTTAAGTCATTGCAGTTTGAAAGCATGGAGACGGCTCCCAGCAGAGCATTAGGAACTAAAAATAACGTGTTTGACTAAAGTATAAACTGGTTGTCCTTCATATGAATGACTTCCACTTTGTATGTCAGGACTCCCATGGCCTCCCAGTCCACTGTACACAAACCCTGAAGGTGATGGGACTGGTCCAGAGAGACCTCATACTAAGCCTAGCTGCCTGGAAACCAAGCTTGGCAATTTCAGATGCAATCAGTGGATCAAGGCATTTTCCTCAGGCTAAAACAATGAATGGTGAATAGTAACACTGACAAAATCTATCATAAATGTAATTCAGAACTTCCTTTCATGAAATTACTATCTATTGCAAACCACAGGGAGAATATGGCAGTGTAAACCCACATTAATAAATTCATAATTATTATTATAACAGTGGTTTATGTGTTACTTATGTAAAGCACAAATATATTAATTTACACAAATACCCTTCAGACTGTGGAAAAGAAAAACATGCACTGAAGAACAACCTGTAGAGTCCCTCTTTCCATCCTCAGTGGGAGTAATAGGAGCCTAACTAATAATAGTAATAAAAACACCTCCAATTTGCTTTCATGGAGCATCAACAGTTAGGCTAGTAAGCAATTAGTCTAAATGTCGGTTTTGCAAACCGGACCAGACCATTAAAGTAGAAGGCAGTCTCACAATCCATCAGAGTGATGCGAGTGTACTTGTCCAAGAAAATATACATTTTACCAAGAGGGAGCGCAGCGTGTAATATGGTGGGATTGTGGGATAGGAGTGGTACGTTACATAGTTATGACCTCTTTCTGTTTTGCTTTTTTGTGTTTTTAGCCTTTTTCCTTCTCCTTTCCTTATATTTGTTTAGCTAGGGTGACTGATCTATAACTGAACTCTGTGAACTAACAATTAATATATATTGTTTGTTACACAACTTCAAGAGAAAACATAAAAAACACAATAAAATAACAATATTATTGATAATCTCGAACTCAAAACAAAACTGAGTCTGAGACAGATAATCGCACAACAGAGTATGAAAACAGAAACACAAAAAATGTCTTCTGCCCCCTAACTAAATCCATACTTACTTCTCAGCATGACCTTAATGGGCGTATCAGCAGCATGATAGTATCTGTATTCCCTGGAGTTTGTTACTCCCATAGCTTTTCTTTTTCTGAGGTTTGTTGTGAGTCAGAGTAGATCCAAAGTCAGCATCAGAGAGAAGGACCCAGAGAGACCGACCACGAGGAACCAGACAGTCCCTG
Organism: Centroberyx affinis; assembly: GCF_046629955.1. Classification (NCBI taxonomy): domain Eukaryota; kingdom Metazoa; phylum Chordata; class Actinopteri; order Beryciformes; family Berycidae; genus Centroberyx; species Centroberyx affinis. Next base: position 366,550 of record NW_027280290.1, on the reverse strand, counting down.
CTGTGTCAAAACAAGCTGCTGCAACACAAGCCTCACTGCTGGATTGATGAGACCAAAACTTCAACCGACTGATCTAGATTTCCACGGTGTGCAAACTTAGAGCTCAGTTAACCGCAGTGACACTTCCCCACTCTGTCCACTTTCATCCCTTCTAATAACAAACACTTCGCCACCCAAAAATACAACAGGATCAATTCATGGAAAGAGGTACAGTAACAGGAGAGCGTAATTTGACCGTCCTAGCCAGAGGCTACCTTCTTTACACAAGAAGCCTAATCCTATCAGCTCTATTTAGAGACAGGAGATACAAACACCCAAAGGCAAGATGGTGAACCTATTAATACACAGTAAACCCTTGTCAGACTATTACAATCTGTTGGAAGTGGAACTGAAACCTATTTCCATGAACTGGTTCCCCAAAAGTCCACTGTTTTGCTTGTTTGTCTGTTGGCAAATTGAGGAGAAGAAGAATTATTAATGAATGCATGTCTGTTTGTTAGTCACAGCATTATCACAGATTATCTGAGAAGTTGTGTCTGAGAAGTTGCGTCTGAGTTGCAGCTTAACTATGTCTATGTGCATGTAGGCATATTTTACAGAAACTCCACATAAGGCAATGCTCCAAATAGGTCAAACTTTGATATGAAAACTCTCTGTGCAGGCCCCTGCTGCTATCAATGCATTATGCATGACAATCTAGCCAAGCGCCCAGCCACTTTCTAACCAGGAGTGGATTGTAACAGTGTTTATATAAACTGTCCTATCAGGACAGATCCTCGCCTCCCTCTGAGATAGAGATTAGAGACATGGCTAAGCTGTGAGGCCTGAAACATTTAACACCTGAGACAATAAGCTTTCAGAATGACATACACGCAACAGTGAATGCATAAAGATTGTCTGGGCTATTCCCCGGATCCTGGCTTAAGGTCAAGGGTCGTTATGCATAAAGCTTGCGGTTCTCCTGGCCTAGGAGCACTTTCAGGTACATAAACCAGTCTCAGAGCAGCACTGTCCCAATGCATACACAGCAATGTGTGTTTCCTTTAATAGCTGAGAAGCCAATCCTATGTCCCAGCTTCTTACCTCCACGTTTTTTGCTCCTTGCTGAACTTCGGGCGCTGCCTTGTCTGTCCATCCGATTCCTCCCCACACAGCCTCCCATCACTGTCCCTACAGTGCATACCAAAAACAGAAAGTCATGAACTATGTGCCATATGTTCAAACGCACATGCTTATAAATGTACATGCAATTACATCCAAAAAAGTGAAACTGATGATGATGATGATGATGATGCAAAATTAACAGCCTTATGTGAAATACATGATGTGAGAATTGTGACAGCTCAGCAATCCTCGCTGCTGTAAGGTCAGACAAGCTGCGATGTTTATGTCACGTGTACAGCCAGCTGACATGGACACGCGCCTGATCCTCATGTCCCATCACTGCTATGACTTTCCATAAGGCTTCATCCAAACATTGTGACATTAGGCTTATATGCCGTCCTATAATTTATGTTATTCTACTACTTTATTACAAAATATGTACTACTTTCTTGGATTAATGCAAATGTGCAAATTCACTCGTCCTGCCGATTTACAGCCTAATTGGTGTCTGGGGAAAAAAATATGATTCATGTTGCCTACCGGAAATCCAGTCTGCTAAATTATGCATTCGTCTGCAGTTTGCTTGCCACATCCGAACTTGCTTCAAAGTAAAGTTATCAGTGGATCCTGACGCGACGACCAGCAGAGGATGAGAGTCAGCAGCTTCACTGACACAGCCGGTGAAACTGGAGCCAAGCTGGTTCTGTAGTTCTGGTCCTTCAGAGCCTCGGGCAGATCTGAACAAAAAGCAAACAGAAATGCTTGTTCGAAAAAATACTGCAATTATAGTGAGAGTGAAGCTCACCAGCACAATCCGTTTGCACAGATCCAGAATCAAATCCCTTTGATCGGTACGCATGCGCAATCTAAACCTACTTCTCATCCTGCGTCAAGCCAACCAGAGAAAACCAGACCAGAAGTTGAGCGATTTTGCATTCAAAATAAAAGCCTAATAATTTCCACTTGGAAAAAATAATAATTAACTATTGGGTGAACAGAGCAACAAACATCGTATCAAAATATTCAGAGTAATCATTAGAATGGATATAGCTAGAGAGGAACTAGAGCTGTGAAATAGACACTAACAATTATGTTATGCTAAAAACAAAAGTTCCTCAGTAGAGGTTTTATTTTGAAACGTAAGACAGAAAGTCTTTTTATTCTGGTCGTCTTGACGTCACTCTGAAAGCCAGGGCTGCCTGCCAAAGGGAGCAAGGGGCAGGGAAATAGACCGCAATTGTTTCTGGCATTTGCAATAAAATTAATTTCTGGACTTTTATTCATATAACATATAGCTTGATTTTAAATTAAGCTACTGTTCGTTAACTTTGCCAGAACAGTCGTTATTCATTAGATTAGATTACATATTATTATTTACAATAAATGCCAATCAGCCACAACCCCACTGCACAATAAGAATTTTTGAATGTATAAAATTCCTACATTACAGGAAATAATACTATTCTATTCTGTCCAAGTACTTTTGTCGGCATGAGATGTGGGACAATGATCACCAAGGGCTGAAGTTCTTTGACTCTTTATTCAGAATCAATTAAAATCCCTCATATTGGACATGACAATATGCAGTTTAAACTCATAGTCATTGTGTCATTTTACAATCAAAATATGAGTATGAAGCCAAAACAAAAAAGTGCATTACTGTCCAAATATTTATGGAGTTCTTTCTCTTTCATGGAGCTATTTTGGTCTTATGAGAGAATTTACATTCTGATATTTGTGTCCTCTACTCTGTAGGCCCCTCTGTATCGAGGTGTTGTGACTTTTGCTTGATGCCTTTGTGAATCCTGTCTGGAATGTCTGATTTTGTAGCCTATACACACCATCATAAAAACTTGTTAAATTTTGCGAATAAAGCTATTCAAAACAATAAAATATATATTTATTTGGTATAATTAATCAAAAATATGACCTCAAATGCTATTTAGGGTGAATATTTTTGTTGTTATTTATAAATACCATCAAATCTTCATGTCAAATAAGTAGTTGACTTTTTTATATACGTTGGGAGTATAAAGTAGGAGGGGCTATGCTATTTGTAAGAATATCAGACAGCAAGAGAAGTACATTCAGGAGAGGAAAATGGTCTGAATGAATCAAAGGAGTATCCATGTATAAGCATACCAATATTGGAATATTGATTTTGTGTATTTATCATTATGTCTGATAATCCCCTATTAAACTGGCTTTTTGTGAAAATCATTAACAATACCACAGGATTCTACTGTCTGTCCCTGTCCTTTCAACAGGCAGCTTCTGACCAGACATATCTTGTTGAACTCTGACCTCTGCTGGAAGATTGAATATTGACAGGTGTGTGTGTACTGTGTGTGCTTCAGAGCCAGAGTGGTGGGGGTGGGGTGAGGAGTGGCTGGATGAATGGAACAGGCAGTAGAATCTGTTATCATCCCCTAATCCCTCGCTGCTCTCGTCATCTTCTAATCTCTTTTCTTTTTTATTCCCCCTTTAACTGCCAATACCACCACTCATTGCTTATTTTCTGCTCATCAAAGGGTTTATTTGCAAAACCTTATATATCAGTTTTTGGAAGAAATTCCAAAATGTAACTATTTTTTCCAAAAGATGAGTTATAACTTCTACTCCCGACCTATATATTTTGTTCAAGTGGTGGATATCTGGAATTAGACTCTTCATATTCTTCATCTTCTTGCTCATCTGCTTATTTCTCAGTCCACGCTTCTCCACCACTGACTGTCTGCTCATTTCTCTAGGACTTCATACATTTGCATGAATCTGTAGATAAAATTGGGCGCGCATCCCAGTTAATCCTTTACTACTGATAGCCTGTCTCTGTGTCCGTCTGCCTAAGCAACACTATGACATAAGAGCAGAGCTGGAGTTTGTCTGTCTGGCATTATAAAATGATCCTGGGACACGACTACAAATAGAAGACAGTTCCATAGGTGGGCATGCCCATACCCTTAGATGACAGAGTGAGTATTAGCCTTTAAAAATTGTGTTGAGGTTGGTTCACCAAAATGTGACTAAATACTGTGTGTGGTGTGTCTCTTTTGTAATCACTGGAAACTCACAAAGTAAAATGATTTAAATAAAGCAATTTATGAAGATATGTTAACTTCACAAGTACAAAATACAGATAAACAGTGAATGCTCATGGTACTGCTGTTTTTCTTGGATGTTTGAAGTCAACGTGATAATTTAGAGCTGTAGAGACAATATATTCTGCATGGAATGACTGCAATGCACAAAGATCTGTGAGGAACCATTCTGGCCCAAACCTTAGCTGTGTTGTTTCTTTGGCTTTGATAAATTTTCAGCACAGGAGAACAAGCAGTGAGCCATGATTCATTCAGTCCAATTAAAAAAAATCCTATTGTAGTCACTGATCATTTGATCATTATTTTACAGTCACATCAGTCCGATGATATGTCAGTCAGTATATGCGGTTTAAAAAAAACGTTTTACCGATCATCAGCACAATGCTCTGAGTCATGTAAGACTAGCCCAGGAAAAATCCAGTGGAGAACAAGCTAACCATGACACACCTTCGCGTTGCTTAATATTCCAGATCGTCAAACCACGACACAGCTGGCTACTCCACAGCATGTTGTTGAGGTATTGGAGGTCGACATAACGCCATTTCTTCACTTGTATGGAGCCTTTCTACCACCATACAAAGACCCTCGTAGCCGACCACAGTGGGCTGGGCAGAGCAAAGGCTGCTGGAAGCAGGCTATGCCAAACAGGAGTCTGTGGGGCAAGGGGTCATACAGGCATCATGTCCTTTTTAACTGGAAAGATGTCCCATGTCAGACCATCACCATGTGGGGCATGTCCAGAGGGAAGGAGAACACGTGTCACCCAGTGACTGCAGACAACAGAAAAAGCGAAACAGAAGTTAACAGTAATATATATAATCATCAGGACTTAAGGACATCATACAGGGGCAGGGGGGCAGCAATAGATGAAGATGTTCATCAACAGAATATCTCTATGAACAAAGAAGAGAAACTCACCTTCTCTTCTCCACACCAAAGAAGACCTTCCAGTTATTCATTCTGCCATAATTGAAAGGGTTTCTGTATACCTGGTGGAGGAGTGAAAGAAAAAGAAAGTCACTGCCATGTTTCACTTGACTTTCATGTTTCACAATCTGTGAATTCACATCAGTGTGAACACGCTCACCTTTCCCCGTTTTGCCAAGCGTTTTGTTTCTTTGCCATTAATGTGTCGTTCTATACTGGTCTCCCCTCTGGATATGAGAACTGCATGCCAGATGGTCAGACCTCCCAAGGCCACTCCCACTGTGCTGAAAAGACCAACCACATTTGATTTTATCAGCTGGAAAGTTAATAAAAGACAGTATTAGATGCCAAGGTGCGGTGCATGGCAAGTGGCAACAAGACCTGGTCAGCAAAATTACTTGTGAAACACTGACATATTTTACCTGGTAAGCACCCACATGTAGATGATGCTCTTATGAATCATCCTATCCTTAAAGGTGTAGGGAGGCGGGGGTGTCTGATAATTGGTCTTGACAAGAATAGAAAGAACAACTATTACACAACTACCAGCTAAAAAAAAAACAGAGCAACTTAATGTTTTCCTTGTGTGTGTGCCTGTGAGAGTGTACCTGGCCAGGGGGGAGAATCCCTATGAGAAGTCCCATCCCCGTCACCGGTACCCCTGGCTTTTCCATATCCAAATGCTTAAAGCGCTAATGGAGCAACCCAGATACACAAACCCCGGCGTTAAAGACAGAAACAGAGCAGTATCAGCTAGGCAAAAGTTACATCCCAGAGAGAAAGACTGCAGAGGTAGAATAAAAGCAACAGACAAACCCTAACAAGCCATACAATGACCAACACCAAGCAAGCTCACATACAGAGTTTAAGTCTCTCACCTCAAGAGCATTGTACGCGTCTAGGAAGAGGTTTCTGCCGCTGACGCTACAGTAGACACAGCCCATGGTCATGAAGAGGCAGAAGGAGAAGAAGTAGCGGTGGTTGAAATGGCCCACGCAGTTATTCAACCAGGCTGAGATGTTGAAATTAAGGAACATTTTCCGAACACCTTCACACTCTCCATAAAGTCACATTATGTTTGATTTTTTAATATTGCATGAAAAACAATCATTTGGAATCAACTGCAAATGTTTTTTAGCACAAAGGATACGACAGTGATGGTCCATTTTCAGAATGCACCTGCAAAGTAAAAAGAAAATATTCAGTCTAATATCTGTATTAACATACTGTAGAGGCTGTCCGAAAACCACTGCTAAAAACGTCAATTACAGGGAACAGAAAAGATGACACTGACTTACCTGTTACAGATTCCACAGTGGTGTGTTCTGGCTGGTTTAGGAATGATGCATTTTTTGCAGACAGATACGAATGGAATGTCATTTTTTACCTGCAAGAAAGATATACAATTAAAAGACATTGATGTGTTGCAATTCAAAGTTTAACCTGGGCCGAGATTGGCAAAGCTTTAGGCTATGTGTGGTACTGCTGAACTATGGAGTTGAGGTTTTACTGTAGGGGGGTATCCAGGGGAGGTCTTGGTGGCTTTGTAGTAATGAAAGGCGATCATGACGAGGTTCCAGTGTCCGTAACAAAGGTGCCAAGCGATCCACACTGGGGAGTAGGTGTTGAGGACCAGAGGCAGTAGAACCAAATAGGCTATCAGCAGGATGGAGCTGGTCAGTATCACCACCAGACACACAAACACCTAACAGGCAAAGACAGACACAGACAGAGAGGTTTCTTCACAAGGAAAAACTGACGGCCTTGCCTGTGACTTCTTCTACAGTATGAGCACACACACAGATACACCAACACACACTTACCATCCCAAACCAGCGAGTGACGTGATCCACAGTCCAGAACACTGGCTCGAAGACTGAGTCGAAGACTACGTCTGAGTTGGTGAGGGAGTTGAAGTAAAGCGACTGGACCAACAGTCTCACATAGGCCCAGATCTCCCTCGGCCACCCCGGCAGCCTGCTCCGTCCTCTCCTGGTGCACACCCGCAACCGCAGGCAGCGCAGCAAGTGGAGCACGCAGCTGGGCCACCACCGCATCCTGCGTCTAAGGGATGCACGCACCTACAAGGAAAATAACAAGATAATACTTACTGGGCCAGGTGGGAGTGCAGGCAAGTTTACAGACATGCTTCATAACAAGATGTAGCTCTATATTGCCAAATATTAAACAATGATTATATGAACTACCTCCGTCCATCCATCCGTCTTCAGCAATAAGTAAATACAGAATAATCTCAACCAACTTAACTTGTTAACAATATATTAAATTTACAACTGTGCAATTTGGGAGTTTGGGTTTGACCATACAGTTGTTTATATTGCTACCATCATCACGTAAGCCTGTGCCAACTCAAACTTTTCAACGTTTATGATGTGCAGTTAAAATTATAGGCTTGAAGGTGATAAATGACTCTAAATGTAAAGAGAACTAATAACACGTGCGTAGAGATGACAAAACTGTTAAGCTGGCTCACACACGTTTTAAAACATAAAGCAAAAGCCTAACAAGACACAACATAACAGATAGTCTTGCTAGTCTGCATTCCAGTGTGTTGAATGAGACAGGGTGGAGTCTGATTTAGAGCCACCTTAGGTGAGGACAGTGTACAGGGTCTGTCATTAACTTGACTTCAATGGTATTCACCACTGCATCAAGCAACGTTATAGAAAAAACATTTATAAGCAATTATGATAGTCGCCTTATAAAACCCATGAACAATTGAAAATATTTTGTAGATAATGCTCGAAGCAGTCTCACAGAAGCTTAACGGCTCCCAAATCTCTATTGTTTAGGCATCATATTTTCCCATTCAAATAACTGACGCTGTGCGCTGCGCCTCACAGTAAATAAAATACATTTCAGATTCCTGTAAGGGAATACTCACTTTTCTATGACAGCAGGCAGATTGTGAAACCCGCGCCTAACGTAGTCATTATCAAAACGAGGAGAAAATAAAGATTATTGCGGCATACTAGCGAAGAAGAGCTGCATTAAATAGCTTTTGACAGTCCTGATTCCTGAATCCTGAGCTGCAGTTGATGCGCAGGCGCCGGTGGCGAAAGGCATCACGGTAATCTGAGTCAGGAAGTACATATTTCAGACGTCTCTGACTGACTGTTTCGTTTTTGTGGAAAAATCTGCCAAATTATAGCATAACCCGCACATTCAGGCTTGTTTAACTAGCTCGGTGGCTGATGTTTTATTGAAACAGGTGACATGAAACAAGCTGTTGGTCGGTTGCTTTGGTTTGCAGAATTTTGGGTTTTGTAGTTCTTCCCCCGCTTGCCTCACGCACGCGAGTCCACTCGCCTCACATGTGGAGCCGACAGTGAATTGATAGCTATTAGCATTCGTACCTGTAGTTCAAGTTTTGTCAGTCATGTCATTTAGTTTTAACTTCGATGTGCATGCACAAACAGCAAGTCCAGACGACGTGGATGGGAGTGAATTGCAAAATGGAAAGCCAGACTATGCTGCTAAACCTGTGAGTAGCTAACTAATAAGAAGTTACTGGTACTTACCCCTAGCTAAGTAAGGTTAGACCTATGGGTTTATGGGTTGGACCGAAGATAATTAAAACCTGAAATTTTGTAGGCTGCAGCTAGTAGGCTACCTCTAGCTACATAATAATCAAGCCTATTGTTAAGTTAGACTACCATGTGTCCCTCAAGTCATGATGCATTATTTGGATATTGTCCACTTTAAGCAAATGCTACAGAGCCATTACATGTGTATCCTAACCATGCATGTTGTTTGTATTTGTCAGACAGAGGACAAAACCAAACCAGCAGAGCCAGTAAAAGAGGCCAAAGAGCATCTGCCACCATCAGACACGCATCTCCTCCTTGTGGATGCTGTCCCTGAAACAGTTACCGTGGGTACTCTTCCTCCTCTCCACTTCCTAAACGAGACAGTGTTTGAGAAGACAGCTTTAGAGCGGGAGGATGGGGAGAATATTCTTTCTCGCACTGCTGGTCAGAGGTCTGATCTCATCTCTGGCGTGTATGAGGGTGGGCTGAAGGTGTGGGAGTGCACTTACGACCTTCTGGAGCTGATTGAGAAAGATGGAGAGACATTTGGGCGGAAGAGGGTTTTGGACTTGGGCTGTGGGGCGGGACTGCTGGGAATACTGGCTCTGAAGAGAGGAGCCAGGCAGGTCCACTTCCAAGATTACAACACTACAGTTATTGAGCAGCTCACACTGCCAAATGTACTGCTGAACTGCCAAGAGGAGGATGTGGAGAGTGAAGATGATGAAAAAGGGAAGGGCAAGGGAAAGACACAAAAGGAGGATGATTGCAAGAAGAAAGTGAAAGATGAGGAGAAACAGGAGGCAAGGGATGGAGACCCACCACCTAAGAAAAGAGCCTTAGATCTATCCCAGCACTCATTAATGACCAAGTGTCGTTTCTTCTCCGGTGACTGGATCACGTTCCTTGCTTTGGCATTGAAGGAAGACCCGTCGCCCAAATATGACATTATATTCACCTCAGAGACCATCTACAACACAGCATACTACCCTGCGCTGCATGACACCCTCCACAGACTGCTGGCGCCAGACGGACTGGTCTATCTGGCCACCAAATCCCACTACTTTGGGGTAGGAGGTGGACTACACCTGTTTGAGAAGTTTGTGGAGCAGAGGGGTGTTTTTTCTGTGGATCACCTGTGGGATGTGGAGGAAGGACTTCAGAGACATGTAGTAGGCCTGCGCTTCAAAATGGTAAAGGCCTCTTGAATTAGTGAAGCAGTCCTACATATGCAGCATGTGCCTTTATTCAGTGTGTTTTCACATTTAGGGTACTTCCATCACTTGATGTATGCCAGGTGGGTGAAAAGTGGAAGTTTTGAAAAGTGCAGCAGCGTAGTGAATACAGACAAGGACTGTCATGGACTGTGTATTCTGTGTTAAAAGGCAAGGTGTATACAGCGATTAATTCAAATAGCTGTAAAACACAAAGTAGTAGGCCTACATATGCACAAACCCACTAGATTTACTGGAGCCAAATGAATTAATACTGAATTTGTTATGATGGCCTTTTAGTCTGTTATATGAAAGCTGTATTACCACAACAGTGGTAAATGGAGGAGGTTCTGGAATAAAAGATGCTGTCTCATCTTCCATTTGCTCTTTGGTTACCTACACCTTCTCTCACTTCCTATATAGACATTTGAATATGTCTGCCAGTAACTGAAGTGCAGTTGAAAGGGGCTGTTACAGGTCTTTAGATGCATGGGGAGGAAAGAAAGGAAATGGGCTCAGTGACCTTTGCAAGTGATTTCCCCAGTGTTCAAACAGCAGCATGAAAGCCCGGCTTGTTTCTGAAGTCCGGCGCAAAATGTCAATTGCAACTTATCCCACCAGCCCAAGGATGTAGTTTGAAAGTGGATTCTAGAGTCACTGCACATCAATGGTGGGACTCTATGGGGTCTCTGTACCTCTCTTTCTAATAATGGATCCTCTCGGTACTGTGGGATTTTACCTTCAATTCCTCTCTGTTTTCTTGAACAAACAAACAAGTAAACATTCACTGTATACTCTCTATGTGCTTCATACACTGCAAAACAAGAATGGCCTGACATGCTATCATGCATGTAGACATTTTGGAAATTTATGCTGATGCACATCCTCCAAATGTAAGAGACGGGAACTAGATTCTTTTGGGAGGTGACCAACTCGGTGTGGAATCCCCTTTTTGTCCAGATCACGGAAATCAATGAGAATTAAGCTGGGTGGACTTTTTCTGGGGGAAGTGTATATCCAGTCCAGTACCAGTCCAGACTAGTTTCTCATACCTGAGTGACTGGGTAAAGAATACGATGAGGAAATTTAAAGAGTTTACACAGGTTCACCAAACAATGACATTGTTTGAATAATAGGGTCTGCTGGTTTTATTAAGGAAACCGGTCTTACCTTCCTGGTCTGGGCATGTCATGTTCCTCTGATTTAACACACATTCAGTATCACATCATTGTCCTGTTTGAACATGACCATAGAGCAAACAAAGTTATTTTTTAGGGAGGCTGTATTATTGAATACGCCCCTATCAAACACTTACCTGAATAAATGAAAACAGCCACACAAATAGTTACATGAATAGACCTTATCCGAAATATGCCTCTGACGCAAGTAATATCATTTGCATACTGACAAATACTATTGAGCATAGGTCAAATATTTTTCTTGGAACATATTGTGTCACCAGCTCAAACATGACTGTGCATTACAACACCCACAGTGTGTGGATAGAATTTCCATTTCCTTGTTATGTAAATATATTGTAGCGTTTTAGCAATGTCTCTCACTTGCACACATACAAATACCACACAAGGTTTCTGTTTGCATATGTCTACCCGTCATACTCCAGCGTGTCCGCTTCGTCATCGCCTCTCCTCTCGACAGCTGTTCGTGGCCTGTGGGGGAATTCCTGGTTCCTCCAGTAGACGCAGCCTTTCCCCTGGTTTCTTTATGGGAACAGGGGGCAGGGCCGGTCAGATGGTTTTCCTCAGAAACTATTATGTGTTGATTCACTGTGAGGGGGCGTGTGTTCACTCCCACTGCTTCCTTCTTACTGGGAAGTGACTGTCAGGCTTACCGTACGGAGGGAGTGCATGAAAAACAGATAGAGAGGGAGGGAGGCTGATGTGTGATGTGAAAGGTGGTGGTATTTAAGGTTCTGAATGTCAGGCAGTATGCTGTATCCTTCCTTGGGACTTGGAGGACATGGGAGAGCGAGCAGACCATGCAGGTGAACTGGGGAGAGAAATACAATGGCTTGTGTGCATTCAGTTTGGACAGCCTTACTGCTGATGCAACACTAAGACATCTTTTGTTGAGATGGGAGTACCGATGTGTTTTTTAAGTTTGAATTTTCAAGAGCGCAGTCTTGGGAAGCCTTTATGAGGAAATTTATTTCTGATATATCCACGATCCAGAGAGTTAACTCATCAGTGAATGATTGGGGTAAGTATTTAGGTAACAAATATATTAAACTGTTTGACTGTTTGATTTTAGGGCACTGGGTACCTTTTTTTATTACTTGTCAAATCTGTGTAACTGCCTTTAAAAGTAGACTAGAGCCTTTAAATGACAAACCCTACTTTTAAAGAAGTGGAATGGAATGTTAAAGAGAACTGGCAGATATCTGTTGTCTCTGCTGTCATGCTGTGTTAATCTATCTGATCTGCCTTTGAGGGGTGTTAAAATGAGACTGTAGGCCTTAAGACCGGGTGAATGCCTTCATGGGGGATTTCTTGTATTGTAATAGGCCGTAGAACCGGTTGTTTCCCAGTCCAACTGCCGGGAAGATAGGAGTTTCCTGAACACGCTCAGGTGTGGCCTTCCTCACAGAAGTCATTGTGCTGTGTTGTGTGTATCCTAAAAGAATGTACTCACATAATGAATAAACTACAGTGACTGAGATAGCAAAGAATCATCTAATGTACTCTCACTGTCAATATTGACTCCAGTCCTTGAGTGGGTTGCTTTGAGATGGAGGAAGAGATCCTGTAATACAGCCCAAATAGTTAATGGAAAACTTTGCCCGCTTTGGAAGGTTCAAAGATGCATCAATCGACTGTACGTCAGTAATCATGCTGTCCTATACAAAGTTCTTTCTCTGTAACTGATGAGTCATTTTGTGCCTTGACCAGAGCAGTATCCCCATGATCTGATTCAAGGCTTGCATCAGCTCAGAGGACTGACTTTCATTTCAGTGGTGGTGAAGCATTTCCAGGAATTCTTAAGTTGAGAGGATGGTTGGATTCCTCAGACGCCCTTCAGCGAAGCTCTCGCTCACCACAGAACTGGAGTTTAATCTCGGCACAGTTTGATTTGAATTCCATTTTGGAGGTTTGTTTTTCACTTTGATTCAAAATGTTGAATTAACATAAAATGCCTCACAATCTATTGCTAAATGATCAAAAAAAAAGTATGTTCTGAATTAATTATTGAAATATGATCCCGATTCCTTGGACTATTACTGATCAATGTTCAAGATCAGCTTTATTCAATGCCACTGTAATGCCCTCTTGCTCAATCTCCCGCCATGTCTTAAGGAAGTTACAGCTGACCTTATCAAGTCATCATCTCCCTGCCTTTCCCAAGAATAGGGAAGGTCATGAGTGGGCGAAACTCAAGGCGCTGTTCGACATATCTCCTAACTGCATTTGCTCTTAATTCTGGTGGTTTAAATGTCTTTTTATATACAGTATATATATTGCTATATATTTTGATTTAATCTCATTCATACATGTATGGTCAATTTATTAGCTGAGTTGAAATGGGTATGATCGAAGTACTATCATTACCGTCAAAGAGTCGTGTAGGATTTTGATGGGCAAGGCACTATCAAAAGAAAAAGCGATTCATGAAGACCAAAGTGTGAGAAGTGCTCTACTATGAGAACTGAATTCCATAGATGGTGGCTACTTCAGGTATCGTCTATGGGCTCAGTTCTTTTGGTATGGTACTAGTTTGTCAGCAACAGAGGATGGAAATCGTACCTCGAGAAAAATATCTTGTCTGTGATGCAGATTTGTGCCGCCATGTCATGTATTTTCTGCCATATATATCACCTATCTTCAAATCATGAATAAGGCAGTAAAGTCAAATTGCATGTGATGTTACTGTGAATAAATGAAATGCATAACTGCTGATCAGAGTAACTTGAAGTAAACTGTTGATGTATATTGCGTATATATTGTTACTGAAGGTGAAGCAAATAAATTTTCCCTTTCATTTATTAAGTCTCGTAACATTTTATTTACCAGTGGTCTCAGGCATCGAAGGACTATGCTTGGTTTTTAACATATATATGTAAATGTATGTTATATAGTTCACAAGAAACAGGGAAGAGTGAGTACAAAGCATTTACAGAAATAAGAGAACTACAGAAATAGCATTCCACACTCTCAACCCACTCATGCACACCACAAATATTCAGATCTTATCTCAGATCTAGTTCCATAAAATCTGCAGCCATAGAGATGGCAGTTAGCTGGATGATCTATAAACATTATGGTTAGATATGACAGTGAACATGATACCAGTAAAGAGACAATTAAATCATTTTTAAATAAAACAACATTATTGGGAATCCAATAGACTTCATGACTCTGACTGGTAAAGCATAAAAACCTAAAACATAGCATGCTGTTACGGGGCCTTTTAAGAGAGGAAGAATCAACTACAGATTTACATTAATATCATCTCAGTACACCAGTACGATTTATTTTAAAGCACTTCTTTTTGCAGTAACAGTTACTCAACCATAATCCGAACATGATCAAACTCATAAAAGAGCAACCCAGATCAAACAATGTGATATGATGCAGTAAAGGAAGAGATAGTAGATGTACTGAGAATTGCAAGTCATTTAGATATAACAATAAAGTAATTGGACAGTATGAACAATACTGATACTATTCAACGTCAACAACAAACAGGTCTGAAACTGTAATAATCAATTTTTATACTCACAATCCATAACTAAATTATTGAAACTGACAAGACGTACTCACTGAAAGAATTCTGTACCTAATATAAACACACAATCAAGTGTCCATGTAGCCTTTCACAGCCTTATATTTTGTGCTTTTTAAATACTGGGTGTGTTTGGTACCCAAATAAATGTAGTTTGGAATTATTGGCAACTTCCTTGTCCTTTTTTGGTTACATTTTCGCCCCCTGAGCGCCTTGCAAAGGGCAGCTTTGTTCTCCACATTATTTTTTATAACCAAATATAAAGTCATTGCCATGTGAGATCTGAGCTGGTATTCTCAAATAGGATGGTCATCACCTCTTCTTTTCCCCCTTCTTCCTCTTCACCACTCCTCTCACATTATCCCCCTCTGCGCTCTTTTCTTGTCGAATCACTTGCCTCTCCACTTTGTATTCCTGCTCTCCAATATAGGGGCTCCCTCTCACAACATACTCCCCTCCTCGATAGGTGATGCTCAAACCCGTCCTGGGATAGGTGCCATACACTCTGCGCAGGTCCTCCCTGACAAACTCTGGTAGCTCCCTGCGAGGACCATACACCCTTTCCAGCCTCCCCCAACACAGCTCCCCTCTCAGGGTGAAGCCCTCCGGCCAAGCCCCAATCTGGGACTGCAGCCTCGGCGGTCTGGGTGGAAACAAAGCCATAGGAACCACAGCTGCTGGATTTGAATACATATGTGGGTAGCTCCAGCATGAATTAGACCATATTACAGGAGAGGGTCCATAGTAGTGGTTGTATTCTTCACAAGCCAGTTCCTGGGGAGGCCTCATGTTCCTGGTCACCGGGTACAGCTGTGTATACTGGGTGGTGATAGGCGGAAAAAGGTGGCTGCTATTGTGCCACTGCATGTGTGGAGTGGGTGATAATGGAAACATGGCTCTGTTGTAGCACAATGGAGGTAATATGTATGCACAGGAGTAGCTCATTGATCCCTCACAGGCAGGTTTAAATAATCTTTGTCCAAGCAGGAACCTGTCAGCTGAAAAAACAGAAGCGGAATCACATATCACTTCATTATTTTTCTTTACTGATTGTATTCAATATGACGAAAGAGATAACAAAACCAGCTTTTACCATATAGCAGTAATGATACAAAAAATAAAGTTCCTCACCTCAGCATGCTTTTTCTGCAGATGAGTAGTCTGTGTGTCTAATAATGCATACTTCTCTGAAATAATGATCTACACAGAACAAACAGGCACTCCTTCCTTGTTATCACATGTTTAGGATAGAATGAGGTCTCTGCCATGTGGCCCAAAGGTAACAGTATCCAGGCAGCAGGTAAACAAATGAGTAGGATAAATCTAAATCATGATAAGATTTGATGACTATACCATAGGCAAACATTATCTTATGTGAATATTCCATATTTTGTAGCATTTTTTTTTTAATTGATTAAAGAGACACAGAAAGAATTGTATTCCAAAGGTGGACTGGCAGTCCCTTCTGCTTGTCCCATTAAACAATTTATATAGCAAACAGTAGAAGGCGCACTAAACCAGAAAAACTGCATAGCCGCGGACAGGTATATTATACTGTATAGTTGCTTTCACATGAGAGACATGTTTGCTGGCAAAAAAATATAGAGATGACTTCCCATTCCTTTTAAACTGTCGGGGCTTGGAATATGAAAAATATCTACACAAACTGCTGATAGTTATCTAAAAAAAATTGTAAGAACTGCAACAACAATAGCCCGGCTCTTTCTTTGAAGGTCCATTTGGCCCCTGAAAAACTTTGGTGCCATGTCTCTGAAATCACACCTTCCTACTATCTGATTCACAATTCATCAACCAATTATCTCCAGCTATAAATCTACACAAACTTAAAACCACTTGATCATTGGCTGCAATAGCCGTCGCTCAGTGACGTCAGGTTATTCATTCAACCAATAGTTAAGTAGTATTTTGCAAAGGCTGAGCAACAGGCTTGGCCCCTGTTGAGTGTAGCACAACGATCGGGTTAAAACAGTTTTCCGTTAGACAACATTACTGTTAGAGTGGGAAGTCTTTATTATTTAGTCATAATACGTTTTTGTTGAATTGTGGGTAATTGACAGAAAGATAACTATATTTGCGTTGTTTTTCAAAGACTAACCACATCTTTTTGAGGCCGTGGCATGGATGAAGTACGGCCTACCAGTGGGGCTCAAGCCCACGGGCTAGCGTCAGTGTTCCCCCCCGGACTGCAGGCTATCTACGGGGAATGCCGGCGCCTCTACCCCGACCAGGCCAACCCGCTTCAAGTTACAGCCATTGTAAAATATTGGTAGGTGCCCTGTCCTATTACTGACCGGACACGTTGTCAAGAGTTGAGCTACTCGAACAATTTTGTTCAGTGATAGCTAGATGCATAACAGTTAGCAAGCTAACATTATACATCCAGACCAGCGACGAAGCCCAACGTTACTTTGTTTTGGGGAGGTGTGGGATTCAGAACCAGAGTTAATTAACATCACCAAATGTTTCTAGTGCTCTACAGGTCTAATGATCTCCCTGGTTAGATTGCAGTCTATGTATATCGAAAGAGATGGCATGTAAACAAAGTCCAGTGACAACAAAAACGACGTGTGATCATATAACTAAATGTTTTTCGTCCTATGCTTCTCACAGGTTAGGGGGCCCAGATCCATTAGACTATATCAGTATGTACCGGAATATGGGCTGTCCAGCGCAGGACATCCAGGAACATTGGCACTATGTCAGCTTTGGACTGAGTGACCTGTATGGGGACAATAGAGTTCATGAGTAAGTACTCTATAGCTCTGACTTGCACTTGAACAGGGAAGGGGAGTCTAAAGAAACTGGGAGAGTGTGCTCATTTTTGTTTGATGTGCAGGTCTTGAGCTTTATAAATTTAATTGGGATGTATTTTTTACATTGTGCAAAGCCAGGGCTATCAGTGATCTTGCATTATTCTTGTTCTGAGTATGCTAAATACTTTTGTTAGGAGCTCTCTCTCAGTAGGAGACCACCTAGAGAGACTCAGTGGTAATGAGTGATCCTCTCTTTTATTCTACAGCATTTGTTGATTTTGACAAGCTTGCTTCACAACACACATACACAGAAGAGCGAGGAATAGTGTAGCAGCTGTTGTTTTGTTTACACACTTTCCCACTGTGTGTGTGTGTGTGTGTGTGTGTGTGTCAGATTCACAGGGGCAGAGGGATCCAGTGGGTTTGGCTTTGAGCTCACCTTTAGACTGAAGAGAGAGGTGGGAGAGACGGCACCACCAACCTGGCCAGCTGAACTCATGCAAGGCTTGGCTCGCTATGTGTTCCAGTCAGGTAAGACACACCAGTATGTGCATCACTGTATTTGAAAAACCCAAAGTGGCACTCTTATCTTTTATGGTTTCACCTGTAGTAAGCTACATACTACAAACATTATTGAAGCAATACGTTTTGGAACTGATTACCTCGAAACAACGTCCATCTCAACATGTAGTCTCATTTTGTCTCATATTCAGTTGTAAAATCACTCAATACTAGATTAAATTACTTTTGAATTTTGTTGAATTGAATGAATGAATGAATTTTTTTGTAGGGATAAAGTAGGGAGGAGAATTTGTGCAGTTGTGTGTGTTATTGTTAAGGGACATAATTTAGTTTTGAATGTAATTTATTTGTCCTTCAAACTGGAAGATTTGTGACAAAGACTCATGACTTGTGTGGTTGATTTTAGTAACAGTTTAATAGTCTAGTAAATGATTTATCTGCACTGGTCATGATACAACAATTTCCTTGTGGCCACTGCTGCCCTGCCACCTATTCATGTCTTTGCTTTACAGAAGAATGTGTTCTTTGTAAAGCCATTGGTACACAGAGACATACATGAACAGAAGAGTGTGCTGCAGGCTATAGGAATAGGCTTAATACGTCGCCCTTGTGTTTGTCAGAGCTCTGGGCATTGCCAGGAAGTCTAATTTCCCCTGTCTTTCCCTTTACCCTCTTAATAGGATTGTTTTTACCAGTGCAAAACAAGAGCACTGTTGTAGTGTTTGTCGTATGTGAATGTGTACTCTGTATGTGTGTGAGAGAAATGGGTATACACTGTGCTGTTAAGTTGCTCAAACCCTCCAGTCGTGTATATAATGTATACATTAAAGGGTGGTCGAGGAGGGAAGGGTGTATTTAAAAGCCATCCAGGGAGAGAAGAAGGCCATTCTCTCCAGGCTCGGCTCCCCTCTCCTCTCCTCTCCTCACCCCCCACCCCTTCTCTACTCTCCAGCTGGGGTCAATTTGCGCGTGGGTGGGCTGGGCCCCTGAGCTAAATGAATGCTGATTCCTGGCCATCTCTCCCCTCTCTTTTCTCCTGCAGCAAATTTGGACTGGGTGCATGTTACCTCCCAAGCAGATGGATTCCTCAGACAGAAACTTAGTTTTCTACTTTCTCTCTCCATTTGGGTCTCTATTTCTCTCTCTCTCTTACTCACGCTCATTCTCTTGCTGATCTATGTCCCCTCTCCTCCTCTTAACTTTCCAGCAGTAATTCTGTACTGGCAAATGAGGTGAATTAGGAGAGAAAGAGTACTCCTAGGCGGTGGCTCAAGCCAGTGACCCAAATGCACTCTGCAAAGGAACACTCCCGGAACAGAGTATTCAAGACAACTTGAAAAGCCTTCTTTTTTTTTTTTTTTCGAAGTTCATGTCTGCTCTTTCCTCTCTTCTACAGAAAACACATTTTGCAGTGGGGACCACATATCGTGGCACAGTCCACTGGACAACAGTGAATCTCGCATCCAGCACATGTTGCTAACAGAGGACCCACAGATGCAACCAGTTCAAACTCCATTTGGCTCAATCAGCTTTCTCCAGGTGAGGACAATATTTGATATTCACGTAGTGTAAACAGCTATGAATCAGGCACTTCCAGGTTCTTCTTTACTACTAACTTGAAACCAGTGTAAGACTACACTAGAGCAAAATGACTGAAAAATGTGTTTGGCAGTGTAAAGGAGGTTTTCAAGGGGAAATGGACTGGGATTCTTTCAGTTTCAGCAATGATGTGCTGCTGCTTGATAAGCTTGCCAAAGGGCCCTTTTCACGTTGGAATTGGGAAAGACTGGCATTCATCGAATCATCACCATGTTAGCGGAAGACACTAGTCAGTAGATAATGTACAAATTTTTCTTACAGATTGCAGTTAAGAGGAACTACATTAGCTACAACTCACGTTAGCTCTCATGCTAACTGAATGCCACCTAACCTGATTTATATAGCTGACTAAACTTATTCATATGTAGCCATCCATCTATGTTAGGTTGAGTGGCATTCGGTTAACATGGTAGATAATGTGAGTTGTAGCTAACACTGATAGAAAGGCTACAGCAGACATAGCTAATCTAACTAAGATCCTCTTACCTACAAGCTGTGAGGAAAAATAAGTAAATTATCTACTTAGTTCAGACAAAGTGTCTTCCACAATCATGGTGATGATTTCAGATTGATTTAACAATTGATTTATCAATAAAATAGTACTGGTTGAAGATTTTGTAAACCAGCCCTCACCCTCACAGTCTCCATTCTGTCTCCTATAGATTGTGGGTGTATGTACAGAGGAGCTACAGGCAGCCCAGCAGTGGAACGGCCAGGGCATCTTGGAGTTGTTGCGTGGAGTCCATGTGTGAGTAGAACTGCACATCAAGCACTGCAAAGCATCATCAGGCTTTTTAAGTGCATTTGTGAGGAACAACTGTGAAATTGCATCAGACATAGCCATGTCTCCTGCGTGCGACCAACTCTGCTTTGGTTGTCTGGGATTGACCTTTTTCTTTAAAACAAATGAGAATTCACTTCATGATTTGATATAGTATTAACTCTTCAGCACATAGTGACTGAACCAATCAAAACCAGGTTATAATGCGGATGTGAATGGAGTTGCCAAATATAACCTACTTTATTATCTATTGTAGCACATTCTTTATCTTTATTCTTCATCCAAGTGATATTGCACAATGATGCATTCTAGGAACAACATTAATTTCAACAGGCAACATACTAGTTCAGTAGACCACGTACTTGTTACTGTTTGTGAAGCAATCGGACCAAAATATTGATGCCTCCAGACTTTTAGGCTGGTGTCACCAACTAAAAATGTTGGTGCCACCAGTCTAAAAGTCTGGTGCCCTACATAACACATCCATTGTTGTGTGCGACAAACAGACCGAGTTCTTACTTGTTCATTTATTAACTTGGTGTGAGGGGCTTGAGGTTAACACCATCTGAGACTTGTGTGAATGATTTTCCTGTGCAGTGCTGGTGGCCCGTGGTTGATCACAGACATGAGGAGAGGGGAAACCATTTTTGACATCGATCCACACCTACAAGTAAGGCTTTGTTAAGTTCTGCAGACTTGGCTAAGGGCAGTTTGTCATATTTATACAAGGGGAGATAAATTATATTCCCTGTTCCACAGCTGTTAATTGTTTGTGTATGATACTTTGTCAAGAACAAAGTCTAGATTCAGTTATAGCACTCAATTAGCTGGGTACTACCCCAGAGTTGGAAGATTGCCCCCACAGCTAGAACAAGTACACATTCTGTAGAGTCTCACAGTGCATAATGCGGTGATGACATATAGACCTAAATCATGATCAGTTAATGTGATCATATATTATAAAATACTAGAGTATGTGTTGTCTTGTGAACATCAAAGATTATCACATTGCGTGACATCATCAAATCCACTTACATTAGAGGAGGATTACAGGAATTTGGTGAAAAATTGGAGGTTAAATGTGAAGATTTGAAGTTTAAGTGCTATGACCAAAACTGTCCATATATCATGGTATAAATAGCCAAATAAAAAAACTGCAGCACCAACTGAAACTGATCCTGTAAGGGACCCAGGAGCAAACCTGGGTATCGCAAGCAAAATATCCCCTACCCTTCACATGTATAAAATATTTTAAAGAGAACACTGTATAGACGGTTTATTTTTCAAGAAGTTGCATTTGACTCCAGCAGTATTTAGAAGCCCCTATCGTCAGCAGTCTTGATGGAACGTCTTCTCACTTCTCATGTTTGTGTGAGCTAGTGTTAATGATTGCGTATGTGTGTTGCTCATCCAAGCAGGAGAGAGTGGACCAGGGCATCGAGACAGAAGGCTCCAACCTGAGCGGGGTCAGCGCCAAGTGTGTGTGGGACGATCTGAGTCGACCGCCAGAGGATGAAGAGGACAGCAGATCCATCTGCATAGGATCACAGCCGCGGAGGCTCTCAGACAAAGGTACGCTAAGTCCCTAAGGAGCAGGTCAGAGGCAGGCGAGCCAAAGCCAAGGCAGCAGATCCCCTAATGAAGACTGAGCAGATTCAAGAAAGCTTAAATAATGTGTACACAGGGGTTCTGGCCTCATGCTGCCAACCGTGCATGATGGGATAATTCCATGGTGATCTTGTGGTGTGTGTGTGTGTGTGTGTGTGTGTGTGTGCGCGCGCGCGCTTAACAGACACAGAGCAGATCAGGGAGGCCCTGAGAAAAGGACTGGAGTTCAACAGCAAGGCAGCACTACCACCCATCAACAGCCAGAGACAGAGCCATGAGAAACCTCAGTGAGTGTCCCTCCCACACACCAACACACACACACAGACACACACACACACACATACAGTCACACTCACCTCGCTTCACCTCAGCGCAAGGGCTACATACGGATAATTCTCTCCAACATGTGCAGCGACTCAGAGCCCAGCCGGCGTCTGAACTGTTATCACGCCTGTTTCTTAGCTACCAGCACAATATGGCAGATTGTAGCTATTCCTTTGTGATTTTTCCATAGACAATCATTGGGCCATTTGCAGAGCCAGCCGTATCAAAGGTAAGAGCACTCTGCGAGGAGTTGTGAAATTTGTTTCCGTACATGCCCACTTGCAGAGAAAGGCCAAGGACCTGCCATTTTCCTTCACAGAGTAGTTGTTTTCCAAACAGCCATCCTCTCTTTTCTGACTGTATCATTTTCTCTCTGTCTCCTCCCACTCTTCCTTTTCTCTTCTTTGTCTGTTTCTCAGGAGTCGGAAAGACAGTTTGGAGAGTGAGAGCTCAGCAGCCATTGTTCCTCATGAGTTGGTGCGAACACGACAATTGGAGAGCGTCCATCTGAAATTCAACCAGGAGTCAGGCACACTGCTGCCCCTCTGCCTGCGGTACGGCGCCATTATTTCTCTCCCCCACACACACACACACTCACCATATTTTCCCTAAAGACAGACAGATAAATAATAGTCTAAATGATTTGGCATACAAGGATTTCTTTTTTTAATCTTTCACCAGTATGTGCATGGATGTATTAAATTATAGGCTTATGTAACATTATCCTGATAATATTTTGTACTACTAATAAGGTTTTGTACTATTTATATGAACCTATTTGAAAACAAAATTTGGGATTATTCTAAACATCAAACAAACATGATTCATACCACCTGATTTTGACAAATGGAAAAACACCGAAGCAGAATATTTTTTTTTTCCTTTTTCAACTCTCCCTTTCATTCCACTTAAGTGTCATGAAGTGTCATGTTAGTGTGTCCAATGCTATTTTAAGTGAAGAAAATAACAATGTTTTCAAAATGCAAACCACCTGGACTGAAAATAAGCGTAAATTGTAACATGAACTGGGGCACAGAATAATGTATGCATCCATGCATTCATTTTTGATCACCTATAGCTTGCAGGAAAGAGATGTAAAGTGGCCTCCTGCTGTTTATGCTAAATAAGCCTAAGAATGGGGATTTATGTTCTGCTAGACAACATGTGTTTGGCTTTTAATTTTAAAGAGCGGAAAGGAGCCTGCACCCTGTCACAACAAAAACAGTGTACATACAGAGGCTTATGGCACAAAAAGAAAGAAAAATTGAATACATGAAGTGCTATGGTGACAAAAAACTGAGAACAAAGGTGCAGTTGCAGTTTAGATTAGATCATCGGATTTCTGCTCTTTGCTTCTTGATATGCTATATGTCATGTGGAATTTACACACCTGTGGCTGATGATTATCTGGACTTTGTTTTAAAGAGTGCTGGCACACTGCTATTTCTTTGGATCATTTTTGCAATGCAAAACACAGCAGTTACTGTCTAATATGAACTATGGAATTTTGATAAAACGTTTCTCTGGTGGCGCTTCTCTCTACAGCCGGGAGACGAGGATGAACCTGCTTTATGTAATCGCTGTCTCTGTGGGAAAGAACAAGGCCACAGTCATCTCACAGAGAGGCCTTTGTGTGCGAGAGGGAAGATAGACAGAGAGGGAGAGATGTGCAGGGAGTTAAGAGTGAGAACAGTATAAAGGGCCCAAGTATGAGATACCTGCACAGGATCTGAGTGTGATTACGTCAAATGCCGCCTACAGACTGTGTGACTTTTAAAATCCAAACAGGCTGTGAAAGTGAAAAGAATTTCACACTAAACAGAATTTAGCAGATTTCAGTTCTCTCTATCATATGGGTGCTCAAATCTGGAGGTGAGCTAGGGACAGGAATGGCACATTTGACACGGAGGAGCATGATGTACTGCAAATCTCATGGAGCGCTCACCTATCCACTGTCTTTTACAGCGGCCGGCTGCTCCACGGGAGACACTTCACTTACAAGAGTATCAATGGAGACACGGCCATTACCTTTGTGTCTACAGGAGTTGAAGGAGCCTTTGCTACTGAAGAGCATCCATATGCAGCCCATGGCCCCTGGCTTCAGGTACACACACACACACGGTCTCCATGCGGTGCTTTCATAGTTAATGTATGTACTTGACTGACTGCTCTCCCTCCTCCTTAAGATATTGTTGACTGAAGAGTTTGTGGAGCAGATGCTTGGGGATTTACAGGAGCTTAACACTCGCGAAGAGGTGGGTTTTTATATTTTCACAAAGTTAAGTTTTGTTTTTGTTCAACTTAACATTTTAAGTACCTTGTATTTCCTTTCTGTTTTTATAGACAAAGTTACCAAAGGAGTACAGTTGGCCAGAGAAGAAGCTGAAGATCTCTGTCCTACCAGACTCTGTGTTTGACAACCCACTGCAGTGAGACAGGGACTATACACACACAAACACACTACTTTATCCTTGTGTCCTTACATACATCTCTGTCCTGACTGAGAACACACTAACAAAAACACACGTAGACACACACTCCCAGACGAGACTATCATGAACATGAGACATCCCAGGACAATCATGGACCCTGGGCTGTCAAGGGGCTCAGATCTCTCTTGCATTCCCCCACTGGACGGCCAGAGACTGCCTCACTCATAAAGACTATCAGATTATACTGCGCTGGTGACACCTATGGAAGATTCTGGATGATCCAATATAGAGGGTTGATCTGAAGACTGTTGACTATTATTGCATTCTCAGCCTAGCCCCACTGTTTACAACGTCGCTCTGAGGCTTGAATGTTTTGGAAAATGTTCAGTCAACCTCAAACCTGCCTCTCCAGATGGTTGATCTGGTGGAGCAGTCATTATTGGTGACATGCTAGCCGTAGGGCGCAACAGGTTGTCATTCCTCCAATAAAGCCTGCCATGGTCTCAGGTCTAAGACACACTATAGAAGACATCACTAATGGAGTTAGGAATTTGAGTTAAGTTCACCAGACAGGCAAAATAAAATAGTCCTAAGCAATAACTTGGTTGCACTCCTCAAAATGTCAAGTTATATTTATTCCAGCGGCCATAGTAAGGGCAGAAAAGCCACCCATTGAACCTTTTTAATGGTGTTCTTTTCAAATTAGTTTTTATGTATAGTATTTTCAAATGCTGGACATTTCTCTTGTATCTGTTTATGATCATACCAAAGTTATAGCAGTTGGCACTCTGCTGCCAATGCTGTCTGTGTGTCATATGCGTCATGATTCTGTGATGTTGACGTGTCAAACTGAACTTTTGTTCCTTACCTGCTTTTGTCTGGGATAAACACGCATTTGAACTGTTTTCTCATATCTGTCAAATATTACAGGTACAACCACCTTTTTTCCCCTGTGCCAAGAACGAGCAATATTTTTGAATGTGTTTTATTGCAATTTTGTTGAGCTTGATGTCTGTTTTAATGTCATGAAATGACATAAGTTGATCTTTCAGAAGGGTTTTTTTTTTAGTACAGGCTGAACAGAGCAATTGTCAAGGTCCACTATACATGTTCAGAGACTTCTTAATGGCAATCCATGTTCAGTATCCTCTCTCAAGTGTTGTCTCCAGTGGCCACATAAATATGAAATTTATTTTCTGAATTGCTTTGCCCTATCAGTAGGACTTGCTTGGAAGTGAGTTAGAGTAAAATTCCTCAGTGCCTTGAGTTGAAAAGGACCATGTATTCTGTGGACTGTTCATGCTGCCTACAGCTCCTGGATTATTAAGATACATCACTTTGAATCAAGGCTGCTGTATTCAATGTGTTTTTCTGATACTGCCATTGCATTCCATGTTTGTTAACCACAGAGCAAAGACTACTTCAACTACAGTGTCCTCTTACAAAAAAAAATAATCATCCAACATGTGTTGGCACATCTTATTTTTGTTTGTCTTTTTTATTCAGAGTGACAATGTAAGAAGTTTTGAGGGCATTCATACAATATTTTGTAATTACTGTCTTATTTCACTGATCTGCCTGTTTGTCTGTAATCCCAAGTGCATTAAAGGTTATAGGTATTTACACAGTAAAGCTGGAACAAGACTGACTTATTGTTAATTACACTGACACCACACTATTGCAAGAATACAAAGGACCCTCTTTCTATACTATACTGTATATTGTGCATAGTAAGTTAGAGCATTCCACTATGGTAGTAGTGTGTGGATGAGATTTGTTATTTGGTGATATAAAGGCAGCAATAATTTCATATGTACCCACCAGAACATTCTCTCGCTGTGTGGATGGGAACAAAGGAGGGGTTCCTAAACTTTTCATGCATGGGCCCCCATATAGTTGCATATTAGCTCACAGATCACCATTTGATAAAAATTGATCTCAGACCCCCATCTGAGAAGATTTTTTGTGAGTTATATATGATTCCGTGGAAACTGCATATTTGCCTACGCTGTAGGTAGACAGGTATTCAAAATATTGCCAAATTCATACATTTTCATATGCAATTATTTAAAAAGAAATGGTGAAATAACATTGTTTCTCGAAGTGTTGCGGACCCCAACTGGGACTGGACCCCAGCCAGGACCCCACTTTAGGAACCACTGATCAAAAAGGTGACTATATAGTCAAATGTATCCTGGTCATTTACAATCTCTCCGGTAGAGTTTGCTGTGCCCGTTCCCTTCCCTTCCCCTTTTCCCTTCGGCTCCTCCCCGTTTATGTATCAACTCTCTGACGGGTCACGTTATAAGAGGGGGGCAGTCGGTGCGAGAGCAATGGGCTCCCTCCCGAGTTACATTCTGCCTGGGCGAACCTTTAAATATTAGTCAAAGAGTCCATGGGAAAACAAAACCAGCCGAATAACAGCGAGGGACACTCTGATAATCCCGGTGCTGAGCTGTCGGACAGCCGGCTCTAATCTAACCAAAGGACCTGGGATCTCATCGCGGGGTTGATGCGAAGCGCTACGGCATTATAGGTGCACCGGACTCTGCCGACGACATGGAAAATAAATAGTTGGTAACGTTGCTTTTTATTTAATAGAATTAATCTAAAATGGCTGATTAGGGTGCTCAAATTGATTATTAACAGTATAGTCAGCAGTGAGGTCGTGTTAAAGAAAATGTAGCGTAGTGTGACATTTTATTGGGCAAAACTAGTCCCGTTTCCACAGTGTTATTCTGTAAGCAAGTTGTCACTTGCTTTAAAACGCCACAACGCAAGCCTGTGTCGCGCTGTTGTGACTTTAACAAGAATTCAGCCCTAACGAGAAATCAATATCATTTTCCTATAATATAGCCTACTATTAGGGATTAAAGTGAGTCTGTTGTATTCAATAGGGAGTTTACAGCGGTATTTCTGTCTCTTGTTGAGTCACTATAGGATTCTGCGGTAGAATGTTTGTCTTTGTAGTTTCGTTTGGGAATTTGCTGCCGCTTTGAATATGTTACCTGTTTGATTAGAGCCGTCGCCTACTAACGCAAGATTTGCTATTTGTTGTAATTTTGTCAGTAAGTTGCCAGTAAGCCTTTACTGCAACTGAGTTTCGTCACCTGTGAGCGGGCTGTTTGGCCCAAAGCTGTCTGTGCCAACTCGGACGAGATGTAAGTAAGGTAGAAACCAGAGTAGACTAGGGCAATTTTCTCTTTCTCTCTTTCTCGTGATGTCTTCTTTTTTGAGGAGGGGGAGGATTATATATCAAAAGGAGCTCACTACAGAAATCAGTTACTCATATTCTGAAACTAATTGTCAATTTTCTCCCTTCAGACACAGGACATCCATTTGGACTGAATTAGAAGTCATGGACGAGAGATGGAAAAACTGCTTTGAAGAGGAACTTCTGTGTCCTATTTGCCTGAATGTTTTTGATGAACCCATTCAGCTGCCATGCAAGCATAACTTCTGCCGGGGTTGCATCTCCGAGGCCTGGGCTAAAGAAGCCGCAGCAGTCCGCTGTCCCGAGTGCAACCACGACTACGAGCAGAAACCCATGCTCGAGAAGAACATTAAGCTCGCCAACATAGTGGAACATTTTAACGCTCTGAACACTGAGAAGGTCCCCGCTGTACTGCACTGTGTCCTCTGCAGACGGGGCCCCCCGCTGCCTGTGCAGAAGGTCTGTCTGCGCTGCAAGGAGCCCTGCTGCCAAACTCATATCCAGACACACCTACAGCAGCCATGCGCAGCCCCGGGACACCTGTTAGTCGATGTGGAGGAGCTGAGGGCCTGGACCTGCCCGAAGCATGAGGAGTACAGGCTGCTCCACTGTGAGGAGGAGCAGGTGGCTCTATGTCCGTTTTGCTGTATCTCCCGCTGCACTAGCCAAAGACACACAGTCTGCGACGTGGATACACAGCGCACACAGATGCAGGTAGGTAAACTGCACCCTGCCCACTGAGCAGTGAAACCTGCACCCTCACTCACTCACTCACTCACTCACCCGCTCGTACCGACTGACTATCAACTCAAAGGCAGGAGGCTGTCAAAGGATTCAGCAAATAGACTTCACTCCCTCTATCTGTCCACCATTCTTGTTAATCCTCCCTTTCTCCTGTGGAATTTTGTTTGAATGTCGGGGGAAGCAAACACTTTTCGCAGTTCACCAGTCTATAAAGGCTCCCTCTCCTTGCCTCCTCCTTTAATCTTAACTGATGTGAAAGGACTGGACAGGTGAAAGCCACCCTCCAGGGTGCATGGATAGAGCATACACACACACGTACACATACCACACACACATGCATGCACACATTACACATTGCTGCTGACCTTGATCATACCACCCACTCCATACCACGCCTTCACATTACCAGCCCTATGCCCTCGGGTAGGCTAAGTGCTGTGATGCAATCTGTAGCCACCGGAAATGATGATTACATGCTGTGGGGGCGGTTCCACATCAGAATGTAGTCTGGTTTGTTCATGCAAGTCTCTAATCAGTTCTGGTAATGGTTTCAGGATTTATCAATAAGCAAATATATACTGGCAAGTGCTCAGAGCCTGTTTAATGGATTAACTTACTGCTGATCAGACAGTAATAGCATACAAGTAGCATGGAATTACACAGTATATGCATCTTGAAATTGACACATACTGTATATCTCATCGGCAAAGAAGTTTAGCAAATTCTGCTTGAAAATTCAGCTTGAACCATTCATGGGAGGCAGAGTGTGAGATAGTGAAATGATGGGGGAGATAAAGGGAAAAAAAAGAAGGGAGAAAAGAGAGAAAGAGAGATTCTACTGTATGTGTGTTAGTCCAACTGGCCACAGGTGAATAATGATCTGGCTTGGCCAGCCTGGCCTCAGGATGCATGGAGGAATGCTTCTTGCATAAGGCCGACGTGTCATGGCTCTAACTGTAGTCAACGCTTGGCTAAAGGGAGAGAGAGAGATGCCTCAGATTCTGTTTCATTTCAGTTTGCTCTCTTTTCACAAGTCTAATATAAGTGGCAAGGTGTGATACAGCCGCCCACGCTGCCTCATGTACGTTTCTTCCCTGTTCCTCCCTATCAGATCTGTGGAGGGGCGGGAGTGAGAATCAGATTACTTTTAGCATCTGTCATGTTGCGGTCTTGTTGATATGGTGATGGTCGTGTTATTCTACTTCAGAATGTTATGGACGCGTGCAGCATTTCTTTCCAGTGTGTGAATCACAAAGTTCTAAATCTCTTAAAGTCTTTATTGCAACTGTTGCTCCGGTTCAAAGCTATTATTGGGACAAAAGCTGTCTGTTCAGCCCTTTCCACAGCTGCTCTCCACACACACACACACATACACACACACACACACACACATATTTCTGTTCTTTCACAACTGTCTGTTCGTAGGGTAAATCGAGTCATCCAGGAGTCAGAGTTCCTGGCAGCAGCCTCTCCCTGCTCCTCCTCCTCCCCTGCCTGTAGCACAAGGGGAAGGGTGGGTGGACTGGGTTGGGTTGGGTCCAGAGGTGTTCCTCTTCTGTCCCCCTGTGGGCCTCCTACCTGCCCCCCCTCCTTAACCACCCACCCCTTGTTAGCCACTGGCCAGCTGTGTTGAGCAGGCAGTTGCTCACTTCTTTACATACAGTCGGCTCTTTTGAGTTAACGGTGTCCATGCGAGGACCCGCACACACAGAATGAAGTCTAATATTGATCAACATGGCATTAACCAAGAAGTTGGGCTTTAGTGTACACTGGGACATTTGTTCAAGTAATTTGAGGCCAGAGTTTCTTCTCATTGCTCCTTACTGTGAGGTTGTTCTCCTCGGAGGAGCTGTGGTCTATTTTGGTGAAAGGATTTGAATTCCCCTGGCAGCACTCTAGCTGCTTATGTGATAAACAAAGAAGGGACAACCAATGTTGCTATGTTCATATCTTTGGTTATCTTTGGCTCTTTGGCTCTCAAGCAAGACTTTCACAGTGACCTTCAGTAGGCATACTCATAATTTCAGGAGGAAAAAGGAAGAGTAATATAATAGTAATTTCATCCCTGGGACAGGCGGAGGAGGAGCCCACCCACACAACCTCACCTTGGTTTTCTCAGGAACCCCAGCAGGAAACCATCGCTCATGGAAGCTCTGCTATTTGCTGCTTTTGGTATCTGGGTTTGAGTGAGTCAGTTACCCAGAATGCTGAGGGCAGTCCAATGACATCAGACGTGGGGAATAGTTGTCAGTTGATTGTGAAAGAGGCTCTCTGTTCATTGAGCCCGAGGCTCTTCATTTAAACATGAGCTTCCTGGCAACCCGCGGGTGTCTGGATGCCTAAATAGGACAGTGGGGAAAGTGATCATTGGCGGGTTTAATCTTGATAAAGGTAGGCTTTCACGCTGCTACAGAAAGATCAGCAACCAGACAGTTCCGAATGTTCCCCTCTTGCTATTTCAGGCGCACAACAAGACAAAGGGGGAATTGGAGGAAACATGGCAAAATGAGGAAGATAGTAGAGCGGAAGCATCTAGGCACAGACAAGCTGTGGCCATGATGTGAGGCCAACTCGCTTACAGCAGGTCATGGAAAGCAGCATTTTATGACTATAGCAATAACCCAAGAAGATGTTGTTTGTTGGTACAACAATGATACCATGGGTATGAGGCACAGCCAAGCTTTTATACAATGTTTTATACAATGGTTACTAATGCATGTGTACTGTCTGAAAAGTTTTTTCAAAGCCGTATGCATACATTCAAATAAAAAGTCAGCTAACTCCCTGGTTACCACAAGAGCATGGAAGCCTACTGTATAAAGGATGGCTCATTCTTTATGGGAATTATCAGCACAGTTGTAATATGTCTTTGACCAATGAGATTGCTTGGCTTGTGTGTATAGAAAGATATAGTGTGGTAGATGTGGTAGAGATGCAGGACATGTGTCATGAGTGTGTGACATAGGATTACATTAATATTGATGTATGATATGCACTGACCTCACTTAGAGACAGGGTGACAGACTAGGTTTGGGAGAGGGGTTCAGGAAATCGATATTGATAAATATCAAGTGACATAAAGAGAGATGGGGAGTGAATACTAGAAGTGGTTATGAGAGAGTGAGTGGGAGGATAAGAAGAGAAGAACAGTAGAGGAATAGCCTCCCTGGGACTGTGGCTGGTGTCTGCACCCCTCGATTTGGATGTGATTTGTCCTCAGTCCTTGCCGGGCCTTCTGACAAACAGGGCTAGAGGGAAAATAGTTGAGCGTTTATTTTTGAATCACATTTGACAACTCAGTTTCTGTCCATGGAAACCAAAGAATGCTCTGCAAGTGCGAGCTATTCATTATATTCCACCAAGGTACAAATTTAACAACATAGCCTAACAAAAAAGGCTAATTAAAGGCAGGTTTGTTGTCCCAGTAGAAAAGACGTGAGAACAGCTAGAAAGCTCTAAAACACAGGCATTTTATGTTGCAGGGCCTGAAACGCTAAGGTAAGGTCCCCATCCCCCGTTCTCTCACTGCAGAGATTTCAGTACCACAAAGCATACGGTAATATGCATTCTTGATTGCTCTAGTGGGACCCCGTTAAACACATGTGGCAACGGATGCATAATCCTCTCAATTATTATTTGAAATGCAATATTTTCTTCCAAGCACTCAACTCAAATAACACTTTTGGTTATTATGAGGTCCCCTGCTGGTGGGAGTCTATTTCATTTGAAACTGTTGAAACAGAACATGCTAAGTGGGAGAAACAGAAATGTTTTTACAGTCTTCAGGTGACAAAGACTAGCCATCTTCACCGAAACGGATTGACAGTTTCAAAGACTATGAAGAAATGCATAAACAAGCAAAAGTGGAAGGATTATTATGCATTGGCTGGTGTTTATATCACACTCTCACACCTTACGGACTGGGATTTAGTATTCAACTACCTCACCCCCTCTCACTCTCCAGGTCTCTGTCATACAGAGTTTTTCCCCAGTCCATGGGTCCATTAGTTGTTTTGTTTTATGCAATAACTAAATTCATAGTGCAATAATTCATAGTGTGTATTATTATTAATTATTATTTATGCTGCTCTTTTAATTGCCTTTCTTTGCCTGTTTTTAAAAGCTGACTCAGTGAGTTACGCACAAGAATTCCAATGTACCTGTACCGTTCTGTACCTGTGCAAATAACAATAAATCTCTTGAAATCTTGACATCTTGATGTGTTTTGTGTAGCGATGAGATGCAGTGTTGACTTGTTGTGGTATGGCATATTGCAGTGTGAGTTTAGAATAGTGGCTACTGGAGGAACCAGCCAGTTGTTGTCTGTAGGACTCCATGAGTGTTGTAAGCAGCTGAAGAGGCCTGTTGCTGTGATACCACAATGTAGCTACACTGAGACCCACTCACTAGAGACCGCAGGAATGTCCTTCTCTCCCTATCTCTTTTTTGTTTCTAACTTTCTCTCCGTTGCCTCCACTCTCTTTTTGTATGTCTTTCTCACTTCCATTCTGCCTCGTTCTTGGCATGTGCAAGCAGAGCCCCACAGCACTTTGCCTCCGCTCTCTTTCCCTTTCTCCCTCACACACTCACGGGGAGGGAGAGAGCGGACCCCAGCGTTATGCACACAGACATGACAATCTGTCACTGACACAGAGGCCAATGCAAACAATGGGAGCAATGCATGTGGCAAAATGAGAAAGCAGAGAGGGGTAGTGAGACTCCCCCGCTTTTGCTCTCTCCCTCTCTCACACACACACATTAGCTTTCACATATAAATACATACACAAGCGCTTTGTTGCCATGACAGCCGCTTTTCTCTTATTTGGGCATAGTGCCTTTCCCATGCAGAAACAGTTCATTAAAAAGCCTACCTGCCCTCCCCTGTTCCTAGTTAGCTGTCAGCCTCTGACTGGAGATTGATTTCCATCTCCTGCAGTAAATGGAGAAGGATTATGTTTACTGGGTCTTTTACTGGCCTTTGGCTCTCTCTCTCTCTCTCTCTCTCTCTCTCTCTCTCTCTCTCTCTCTCTCTCTCTCTCTCTCTCTCTCTCTCTCTTCTGATTCAGCTCACAGGGGAAGTTGGCTGGTCCCAACATTAGACTGCGCTTGACGTTTCAGAATCCCTGATAAACTTAGAAATGGGAATCAGAGACATGGGAATCAGTTGGTGTGGTTTGTGTTTGCCTCTGCTGGTGCTCCCCCAATGGATGAATGCATGTGGTTGTTGCTGGCAGTTGTTCCCTTGGTCTAATCAGGATTCTGGAGGAGGTTGTCTTAGTGACTTGTGAATACCAGTCAGGTCTGCTGAGGTCACAGCACAGGCCAGGGTTGTGTGAGAATGTGTGTGTGTGTGTTTCAGGGATGGACTTTCTATTTTTCTACCTTCAATGTATTCTGTTATGGACAGAGGATATCTATCTATCTGTCTCATCTATCTCACGTATCTATCTCATCTATCCACAGACCATGTTAATGAGGCAGCAGGAGAGACTGGATGGTCGTGTTCAGAACATCGATGAGCAGCTCAGCAAGCTGGAGTCAGATAAGACAATGATGAAGGTACAGTAACACACACTCACACACTCTGTTACAGAGACACAATGCTACATATCAGCACTGCACACCCCCTATCGTCTTTGTCCTCTGAACCAGTCATTTTACGTGGGTCTCTGCTTTAATCAAATGAGTTTCTGCTTTTGTTCACTGTTGAAAAATGAAAGGAAATTGTGATTTATCTCTGAATGGCTTTGAACGTGGCTGGTGTATTAGGTGGAAAATGTATTTCACAAAATAGCTTTTCCACATCAATTTTAGTCTTTACAGTGCTGTTACAAAAGCATTGATTCTTCAAAGGCAGAGTAGCAAACCCAATTAATTCAGTTGAAGATTTTATAATCTTTATAGGATAATTTATTTTGTTTTGAACCCATGTCTTTATTTGATTTCTGTTCAATAGTGTTAATAACAATTCATGTAATTTGCAGGCTATGCTGAGAGATTGCAAAAACCATCAACAAGACTAGGTCAAAACCTAGTATATGGCTGGACCGTGTATGGGTGTGCCACGTGCCACGGCCGACCAATGGTGTAACTAACTCCGCTGTAGACTGCTAATACAGAATAATAGTCCATACATCCATACTGATCGTTCCAGCGCGTCCCGTCTCTCTCTCCACCGCTGTCATCTCCACCACGCCCACGGCCCGCATTGATCCTGCCGTTCCAAGCGCCAGGCACTCTGTTACCTGTCGGTGCCGAAAACGCTGTTCGCCGGACACCGGGGGTGCATCGTCATCGGGACCCCGGCCGATTTCGGCCGGATCATCGGGAACAAATTGGCGGCCAGCTAGTGGCACTGGCTGGAACCGCGGCCCGGGAAACTTCGGGAAGGTCGGAAATAAGCCCTCGGCGTGATGAAACCTCCATGCTTGCTTGTGTCTCTCTCAGAACAGAGGGGCTTCAGGTGGACTGAGCTCGCGCATATGCATCGTCATAAACGGTGATATGATATAATTGTATAGATTCTACTTTAGCTTCAGCTTACATGCATGATATTGGTCAGCCTGCTTACTGTGTGGGAGAAACGGGCTCCTGATCTCAGCGGAGAAACTAGACGGCGGAGAAAACGAAACTGAAATTTCTGGCTCTGTGATCCTATGATGTGCCACGTGCCACGGCCGACCAATGGTGTAACTTGATCACTCAGTCAGTCAGTCAGTCAGTCAGTCAGTCAGTCAGTCAGTCAGTCAGTGACAGACATTCGCGTTTGTAGGGCTGGCCCCTCTGTTGCGGTCCAGCCAAAAAAGACAAAGGCATTTTGCACTTGTGGGTGACATGTCTCTAACCTGTCTGCTCTCTATAGGATGCAGTGTCTGAACTGAAGGAGCGTGTGAAAGCCCAGTATCAGCGGATGCATGCGCTGCTAGAAGCGGACCTGAATGAAACCATGC
Source organism: Centroberyx affinis (assembly GCF_046629955.1). NCBI lineage: Eukaryota > Metazoa > Chordata > Actinopteri > Beryciformes > Berycidae > Centroberyx > Centroberyx affinis. The sequence continues at coordinate 330,968 of NW_027280290.1, read as the reverse complement.
AGCTGCTGGACAGCGCTCACAGTTTGCACCGGCAGAAGAACTCCCATCAGGCTCTGCAGCTCAAGGAGAGGCGTCAGGAAGCAGACAAACTCCTGAGCTCATCACAGATGTTCTTCCAAAGAGCAGAGAACATTAACTTCATGAAGGTAGAAATCTTCCTGTTTTCTCTCTCCTCTCCTCACATGCATGCCACACACACACACACACACTCAACCCTCCTGTGCTGTGAAGTCATATGTATTCCTCAGTATTCCTCACATTACCGGCTCTGTTAGTGGGAGGTTTAAGAGCAGATGGAGGACCTGAATGACTCATCTGTCTTCTGATTGTCTTTTTCAGAACACAAAACCCTACCAGCTGTTAATGGACAGGTAAGAATTTCTATTTCACTTACTGCATGAGGACTCTGTCACATAGTTGTATCTACTGTATGTAAGAAGCTCAGTGTATGACTGTGTGTGTGTGTCTTTTTGTCAGGTCAAACTCGCACCTGGGCGATGCCCTCCCGCCACACAGAGTGAGCCAGCTCAACTCTCATCATTTCCTCTCCGAACTGTCAACGAGAGAGCAGAACCTGCGCAAAATGCTGGAGGGTAAGAGAGAGCGGCGATGAGAAAATAAAGATAAAGGGGAAAGTGTGGTTTTAGGATGTTGAACTACAATTTTGGGGATTTAATATGGTCAGAAATAACTATGTGTTAACTCTCTCCCCTCTCTCTCTCTCTCTCTCTCTCTCTCTCTCTCTCTACTTTCCATTCTCAGAGCCATTCAGTGAGTCGCCCATTCTTCAGACTGTTCTGTCTCACAGCGGCTGCAGTGGCTCCAGCGTAGGGACTGGTCCAGGAACAGAGAAGAGGAAATACGGCATGGCTTTCCCGGACAGTAAGCCTGGAACCTCCACCTCCCAGGATCTGGCCTCCAGTAGCAAAAAAGCCTTCATGGCAGACCAGAGCCATCGTGGTTCCTCCTTGTATTCCTCTGGGGGCCTCCCCCAGACTCCTCACACTGGCCCCAACCCTAGCCGGGGCCTTGGCAGCTCGGCCCATCACTTCGGGGGTCTGGGGTCCAGCTCTAGCCACCACTCAGGGACCATGTTCTCCCCCTCGCACTTCCCCGGCGGAGGCGCCTCTCAGCAAGCCATGCTGCCACAGTACGAAGGGAGGAAAGTACTGATGTGCACTCTGGATAACTGCTGCTGCCCCGGAGCCGCCCCGCGCGGCCGCTCCGCTTACCCAGCGCCAAACTCCTTCCCCTGGATACCTTCTCAGGAGTTTAACCCTCATGCCCCGCTGCCCTCCGGCCAGCCGCTGCAGGGTCTTTCCATGAGGGGCTTGATGGACGCCTCACAGACAGCCAGACCCCCCGGCTTCTATGGGCTCTACGGCCAGTCCTCAGCCAAGCACTATGTAACCAGTTAATAAACCAGAACAGCATTTGCATCAGAATTTGTCCCATCTTTGTTTTTTGTTCCTTTCCCTTTTTTGGTTCGCTGAAAGATTTGTTGCCTCTGCCACCTCCTCACTTCCTATTTCTGCCTTTCTCATGCCAATTTACTCTCGCACTCTCCTCCAAGATGACTTTATTTTAACATTCACTTGACCCTATTTTTAGGAAACGTGCCCTATTTACTTTGGTAGCACTCATCGTTTCCATGTTATGACAATAAGGGTAAATCAGTGTGTGGTTGTTCTAAATATAAAAGGCCACTGTGTAGGCTTTGGGGCTGGGTGGCTAGAGTTGTACTGGTGGTCTGGTTGGAACAAGGCTCTGGTAGTCTGGTAGCTTCAAGGCATCTGAGCCACTGACATTACCAGAGTCTGTATCTGGGGTGAAACAGAATCTCTTACCACAGCAACAAAAGTAATGGTTTAATTTGAAAACCATATACCAGTCATCATTTGTGTTCTTCCTTATTTTCTGTTTCAGTTTGACTGGAAGTGCTAATGTGAATATGTAGTCTTAAATCCATTCAAGCAGGTACACCTTAAAGGAAAAACATATCCGTCATCCAAGAGCCTTGATATGGACTCCAGAGACTTCAGTGCCTAAAGACTGTTAACTTGCTGTTATTGTACTTGGAAGTTCCTAGCTCTTGATTTCCTGTTTGCGGCTGAAAGCATGCAGGGAGCCTCTCCATGCACTCCAAAGTCCACGTGGCTTAGAAACACACTGGACTACAAATGCTTGTCAGGTTTTTCATGACTTTTTATACAGGACTATGAATAGACCAAAATCAGTGAAAATATTGAATAAACAAGCATATTATATTACATTCCGTTGTATTTCAAGCCTTGGTCTGAAAATTTGAGTGGAATCTCATGGGCTATCTTCCGTGGTTATACTGTATATTTCAAACCAAGTGACATATATTTATTATTTCAAACATGATTTGGCCATGATGATTATATTTGGATGTCTGTTTGTACTGAGAAGCAAGAGGTTTTGTTATCTGTTTAGGTGAAGAGGTTTCACAGTTTGGACTCAGGCTCACCAGGTCACATTTGAAATGTTGAAGCTTCCTGTCAAAAAAGCGTCATCATATTGCAATGCACCCCACCCTGTAACCGGCCCACAGTCTATTCATAGGCCGAGACTGTGTGGCTCATAAAAGCAGAAAAGACACGGGATCTACTGTATTCGGAGGAATCCGGGAGCATGATGGAGGAGGTTTGGACAATGATTTGTTACAGACCCGGCGAGGCAGGCCCATTATTTGCCAATTTAGGACAGTTCACTTCCTTGTCAACATCCTGGTCTCTGGCACAATCACTGTCTCATCCCTCTTTGTCTCATTATTGGAGCTGGTTGGCAAGTTAGGTCACAGAACAGGAATAACTGATGAGTAGCACCTCCCTCGCTTTCTCCCTCCCTCCCTCTCCTGGGGTATCATTTGCTGGGTCTCAACGCAGAGGAGGAGGGGCAGGATGGCGGATGATATAAGCGCAGAGTTTTAATGAGGGCTGGGACGGTATAGTCATCTACTTATCTGTCACTCATACTCCTTTCATCCTTCCCCTCCCCCCCAGCGAGACGGTGAGATAGGGGGAATGAGCTGAGGGGCGGAGTGGAGGGCCGGGAAGGAGGAGAGAAGAGAGGGATGAATGGTTAGAAAGGGGAGAAGATGGGTGTGTGTGTGTGTGGGGGGGGGGGGGATACTGTGCATGTGAGGCACATCACTTATTTATGGGTTATAAAATGTTCTGCCCTCCTCTCTGTTTCCTCCTCCTCTCTAGTCCAGTCTTCCTCTCTCTTTTTTCCCCTCCTCTTGACTTATTCAAATTGGAGAGAGTGAATAAGGAAGATTTGTGATATGCCTTCCAAGACCCCGGCCCCTTTAGCACTGAATACGAGGCAGAGGAGTGGGAGGAGCCGAGGTTTAGTTACAGTGTGAAGAGTGTGGCATCATTCTGACATTTATTGTGTCTGTGTGTGTGTGTGTGTGTGTGTGGGGGGGGGGGGGGGGGGGGGGGCATGCATGTGACAGCCTATTAGCATTCCCCTTGTGCACTGCTCGCTTCTCTGTGTGTGTTATTAATAAAACATAGATATTCTGAAGGAGGCCATACCATTAATTTAATCCATATAAATTCATTCATATATCTGCATATTTATATCAACTTTTCCATTTTAAGGAGGCAAGACATATCAGGATTAGGAGATTCTCATTTCAAAGAAAGCTGAGCTTTGACTGGAAGGGAAATTTAATTCAGTGTAAAAACAGAAAAAAAAATCACATTTGGTATTAGTGTATTTGAGATGCAAGATTTCTGAAGCAATATTTTGAATCACCTCCATTTTTCTTTTCTTTCTGCATCACAGTATCAGTCACTGCACATCATTACACAATCAGTGACATAACATCGGCAATGATTTCAGTATTGGCACAAATATTAGACTTGAAGAAAAGCATGTAGCCTGCATGTGTGTTTGGTTTGGGCTCGGTACGAGTCAAATCCTGTTGTGGGAGCGAATGTGTGCTCAGGTGTCAGCGAACAATCACCCAGTTAGTGTGTGTTTGCCCATTTGCGCAGAAGTAGACTTAGTGTGTGTGTGTGTGTGTGTGTGTGTGTATGCTTTTTGGTGAGGTTATGTATAGGGTAAAGGATGATGCACTTGACAGCTGTGCTCTGTTGTGGCAGGTGTGTTCGAGCTGTGTATGTATGAGTATAACACGCCCCTGCCTGCAGCAGGACCTGAGACTGTGTGCGTGTGTGTGTGTGTGCGTGTGTGTGTGTGTCTGTGTGTGTGCGTGTGTATGTTCGATGCATGGGGAACTTTCAGCTGTTGTGCAGCTGTTGTTTGTGTGCTTTACTCGGGGGCTGAGGGTGCTGTTGGAGTTACAGTGGGCACTATCTCTCTCTCTCTCTCTCTCTCGCTCTCCCTCTCTCTCTCTCTCTCTCTCGCTCTCTCACTCTCTCTCTCCCCCTCACACACACACACACACACACACACACACAGAGTTAGGTTGTTACAGTATTACCCAGAAGGTCTTTTGTATTCCTCTAAGTCTGTTTCGATATGATGAAATGGAGACACAGGAACAGGTGTTTGTATCATTAAATATCAGTAATATCTCTGCAATATTAGCAATGCAGCCATGGATCTGCTACTTCTCCTCAGGTTGGAAGAGCATGTTGTTTTTAGAGAACTATATTATATTAAAGGAAAAATCCACCCTAAACCACACTGTTAACAAAACAGCTGTTGGCGATGTATCTTGCATTTCTGGGTCCATTTTGTTGTTTGGTGTATTTTTCTTGGCCAAGCGTAGACAATGTGACATCATGTGGAGATATTTCCAGCGCAGCTACAATGGAGCTTGATAGCAGAAAATTCATGCTGGGATATGCTCCAGACCCCCCCTACCCACCCTCGGGACCCTGAATAGGAATAAGCGCTTATGGAAAATGAATTAATGCATAAAACATCAACGGTAAACGTCAGGTTTTGGTGTCAGCCTCAATCAAAGAACAAGGGCTTCTTTCTAGATTCGCCATTTTGCATCAAGGTTCAACAATCATACAGGGAGAAATCCATCGTAGAAGAGGCAGAGAGAGCAATCCACAGGCAGTAGCCTCAATAGACCAGAATGCAATGCAGCCACAAGACATGTTGTGTTTTGATTAAGGAGAAAGTCATGTTGGGGAATGACTAACTGAAGCAAAACTAGACAAGTCAGGTTGAGGGAAAGTGGGTACAACAAAAAGGTAAAATACATCACTTCATCACAAAATAACAGATAGATGTTTGCTCTCTGGACTCAGATGAATATGATTGATACAGTTCCAATACTACTGCAAAGCTAATAGCTTGCCTAACTGTTCCATCAAGTCAGTTGTGGAGGGGAGAAGTGGCAGCATTATAATGCATGATAGTACATGGAATAAATGAGTGAGTGGAGGGGTATTAGTGTGATCTTCTGGACAGTCACACACAGTCTTAGCAGTCCTCCCACCAATGTTCACAGGAACATGCACATATGTATGCACACAGAGAGTTACTATTCATCAATCATGCAGAATGCTGATAACTACCTTCATCTGATAAGGCCTTTGAAATCTGTGCCAAAACTCAAATCCGGGATAGTAGCGTACAAACACGCGCACCCACTCAGCGCACAAACATCAAAGACAAAGATCCATGGCAATGTTTATTGATCTGCAGGTCTATTTTTGCTCCTCTGTAAATCAGTGGAGCATAAAGCAGTCCTCTGTCAAGTTTCAGCTGGAGGGAAACAACAGGGTAAACAGGCAACAATATTACAACAATGTATCTAACCAAAACAACCAGACGGAAAGGGTGTGTGTGTGTGTGTGTGTGTGTGTGTGTGTGCGCGCGTGTGTGCGCGCGTGTGTGCGACTGCTGAATTGCAACAGTGTGTGAGTGTAGGTGAGTGTGACATGCATTTCAGAGAGGCATAAAGCAAAATTAAAGGGCATTTTGGAGTCCTTCTGTGGAGAACAGCTGTATCAATCTTTGAGTGAGAATACAAAGTGGCATGCTTGAGCAGTTGCCATAGTAACTCCAGGTTTTGACATTGCTGTGACACAGGTTCCACCCTGTAAGTGTGTGTGTGTGTGTGTGTGTGTGTGTGTGTGTGTGTGTGTGTGTGTGTGTGTCTGTGTGTGTAGTATGTGTGTGTGTGTGGAGCCACAAAACACAAGTGGAGACCTCTCCTTCACATGTGTATGGGACACACACACACACACACACACACACACACACACACACACACCTGTGAGCTTGCTCCATTTGGAAAGTGTTTGATATATTATACCAATGGTTCCCAACCTCTTTTAACCGGTGACCCCATACTGTGGTGGGAAATATTCTGTGGCCCCAACGTCCAAAATAACATAAAAGGTATGGAAATTAGAGTTATAGAAATGAATGAATTATTGATGAAAGAATGAATTATTGTAATGAATTGCAATGTTTCTTTCCTTAAAGGAATAGTGCACTGTACAGTGTCCAAAAGCTTCAGCTGATAACTTTTCATTTCAAAGTAATGATCAGATGATATGTGTAGCCTAATGTTTTTTGTTTTAATTTTGAATTTTGAATAGAGCCCATATCAAAGGATCCTGTGATCTGAGTAAAGATCTCGCTTCCACAGTCAGACAGCTTGGACTCACCAGCAGCTTTGTTGTAACCATTAAACTGTACAAATTGCTAGGCTATGAATTGATTTTGCTGATTTGATGCATCTGAATAGCCAAAGAGGCTCATCCCGGTATGGAAAACATACGCCCCCTGGTGACGTCACGCTGACGAGAAAGCGAGCAGGAAGTTGTTTCAGCCAGGTATTTGCATTAGCAAACTTCTGTTATTTTTGCTTTTAATACCGATTTCATATCAATGCATGTCGCAAATATCTGAATGCCTGATTTAAAATCACTGTTGCTGAAAGTTGTATATGAGAGAATAATAATAAGCTACTTCTGCGTCTGAGTGGAAGTTGTCCTGCCACGTTCATCACCTTTTTACTGCATCGCTTTGGGTCAGATGAAGTTAGATTAAATTAGAAATGTTGAATGGCCGCACTGAGGCAATGTGTCGGGGCATAAAAACACACAGAGTTACAACCAACAGACAACTCTCATCTCAGAAGTTTCTTTTTTCCACCAGCTGACAACAGCAGCGACCAGAAACCCCCAGGTTGTGCTTTCCCCGAGTTATACACTAATATTCCCCTTTCTATCGGTATGTAAAAACCCCGTGTACTTTCAAACACGATAGTCGCTGATGAGCCAAATGAACTGCGTGGAAAGATTTCCAGCGCTCGGTAATGAATTGTGTAAATGAGCAGCATATGGCAGGCAGGCAAAGCTGCTGGTAAACATGCAGAGCTCAAAGTCTGGGCGGTCAGATGAGTCAATAGGCATATTTCACTGCATGGAGATGTGTCGTGTCAGGTTTTTTATGCTGTTAAATGCAACGTGACAGATTTGAGAATGCTCATCACTTCAAAAAGGTTCAGGAAAAACTGGAGTCCTAAGTTCCTAAGACATTTTAGAGGTTTACTATACAAATACAAATCACAGCAAACCCATACATCCCTCGGGTAATTATACTATCACTATAAATGAGTTTTATAGTGATAGGGACCCCCAAATAGACACACATTAGGCCACAGACCCCCTTCTGATAAGATTTTGTCTGAGGCAACATCAGGCTGGAAGATTTAGTGTTGAATCGCATAACTGTCCACACTGTAAGTGGGGAGATAATAGTGGTGAGAGTCAAACCCATGATTAGAAATCTCATTTAATTTAATTTAATTTTCATTTTTATTTTGTTTCGACGTTTCAGCTGAAAGGAAACAGCAGGGCAAACAGACAACAACATTCCAACAAGACAGAAACGCCCTTCCTCTTTTGAGAGATCAAAAAATGCAATTTCAGGCCTTTCTCTGATAATTTTCCTATAGTGTTTCAGGGCTCAAAGTAGGCCACATGGGCTACAGGAGTTAGAAATACTGTATGCCGTAGGACTGTACATTTTTTTTCACCTTCTTCTCCCCAGTGCATTAAGAATGGACCTGAGCCGCTTTGACATCGATGCTCCCCGGTGGGACCAGACTACATTTACCGGCCGACTGAAACACTTCTTCAACATCACAGACTGTCGAACTGCACTGCTGCCTGATGCCACTCTGGACCAGGCCAAAGAACTGGTGGAGAGCTGCAGGTGGGGAGATGACGCTCACCTATCCATGGCATATGTCTGCTGGATCAGTTGTAATATGTTGTTTGTGTGTGTGTGTGTGTGTGTGTGTGTGTGTGTGTGTGTGTGTGTGTGTGTGTGTGTGTGTGTGTGTGTGTGTGTGTGTGTGTGTGTTAGAGCGGGCAGTGTACCACCCGGCACCACAGAGGAGCAGTTGTTCTACGCTAAGAAACTGTACGACTCTGCCTTCCACCCAGACACCGGTGATCGTATGAACCTGATTGGACGCATGTCCTTCCAGGTGCCTGGTGGTATGGCCATCACTGGCTTCATGCTGCAGTTCTACAGGTGAGAGCCACGTTCACAGCAGGGTGGAGAATCACAATCCAAGCTACACTACTGTAACCATGCGTGCCGTGTGTAGGATGACGATAGGGATGTGTGTGTATGTGTGTGTGTTTATTTGTGCTGTTCTGCAGGACAGTACCGGCAGTGGTGTTCTGGCAGTGGGTGAACCAGTCTTTCAACGCCCTGGTCAACTATACTAACCGCAATGCTGCATCGCCTATCTCCAACACGTAAGTAACGACACTGGTCATAACATCAGCCAGCAGATCTCCCGTTATTACATGAGCCAGAAATGAAGGACACAGAAATTACCACAGTTACCTTTGTCAAAGCTGATGTACAATTCTTTCATAGCTACTCTCATTATTCTCACTGTACTTAACAATAGTTCTCCCTAAAATTAAAATTCAGTCATTATCTACTCACCCCCATGTCATTCAAAACTCCACTGAAGTTTGTAGCATCACCAATCACATGGCGAGTTAGCCCCCGTAGTTCCATCTCAGCCTTGTCCCAAACTATTGACGTTAATGCGGATATCTCTTTCACAGCTCCAAACAAGCATAAAATGTCCATCAGATTTTGCATACACCCATACAGCACTCTGGTGAAAGACTCTGCTTGCTACTGTAGGGAGCGTGGGACCAGAGCATGGTCAGTGAGGAAAATACAGGAGATAATGGGGAAAATACTGGTCTTGTGCAATTGTTTGACTACAAAACACTGGATGGAGATTTTATGTTTCTTTTGGAGCTGTAAAAAGATCATTAACTTCAATAGTTAATAGTTCAGTAGGAACTACAGGGCTAACTCGCTGTGTGTTTGGTGGTTCTACAAACTTTTCGACTGAGATGAGGTAAGTAGATAATGATATAATTTGGATTTTGAGGTGAACTGTTCCTTTAAGACGTTGTATCAGGGTATCACATATTGATGTGAGTGATGTCTGTCTCTTTTCTCAATGAAATTACTTTGTTTTAATGCACTTTTCTGCACTTTTTTAATGCACTTTTTTTTTAACAGGCAGATCGGAGTGGCTTATGCCACAGCTACAAGCACTGCTCTGGCCACAGCTGTAGGCCTCAACCTCTACACCAAGGTAAGGACTTGACAACAGCACACTGACGCTGGACCCATAAAGCTGTCCTTCCTCATAATAGTAGTGTAAAGCTTCACAAAACCTCCTCTCAGTGTACACCGGTTGGGTGTGTTTTGATCTGTGAATCATGCTTTGATATGAATTAATTGTGCTGGAAAATAATAGGAAGCATATTTTCATGATGACGTTAACTAGTTGATATTAGATTGTTACACATTGTCACGCTGTCATATGAAACTTCAAGGTAATTCCCCGACAAAACTCACCCCCGCTCCCTCTAACACCCCCTAAAGGAAGCGCTGAGACATGAGAAGCCAGATTCTTTGATGACCCTACGCTGTAAATGCACACAGTTAACATCAAAACCCCAAACCACTCGCTGACACTGTCTGTAGACTAACTGCCCACTCCCTGTCCTTCCTCATCCCTCCCTGGTTTTCCCCCTCCTCTTACCTCCACCCTCCCCTCCCAGAGAGCCCCCCCCCTGGTGGCCCGCTGGGTGCCCTTCGCAGCAGTGGCGGCAGCTAACTGTGTCAACATCCCCATGATGAGACAACAGTGAGTACCACTGCTGTGTGTGTGTGTGTGTGTGTGCGTGTATATATATGTGTGTGTGTGTGTGTGTGTGCATATGTTTTTTTTTTGGTGAGCTCAAGTGAATGTGGACTCATTATGGGTGTGTCTTTGTCTCCGTCCGTAGGGAGATTCTCACTGGCATCGCTGTCACAGACGAGAACGGCAATAAGCTGGGACACTCGAGGGTGAGGGCTTGTGAAGCAGGCACTAATAATTCACCCCGCATATTTATTCAAGCTTCCTTTAATTAGACCCCCCTCCCTCCCTCTCTCCCTCCCTCCTTCAATCCCCCCCTGATTTCCATCTCCTCCGCTATAAACTAACAGAAAGCTGCCATCAAGGGCATCACACAGGTGGTCATCTCTCGCGTTACCATGGCAGCCCCTGGCATGAGTAAGTTGTCAGGACAAAAGTCGTGTTAGTGTTACCTTCATGTGGACATCTGGCTCTCAGCGGTATCTTGTTTAGCATTCCCTCCTTCAACTAACCCCCCCTTTTTTTTTTTTCTATCCCACTCTTCCACAGTCATACTGCCCATCATCATGCAGAGACTGGAGAAGTATAAGTTCATGCAGGTGAGCTGTGTGTGTGCATACAATTTAGTGTGGGTTTGTATTACTAGATTCTTCTGTAGAGTAAACAGAGAACTGATTTTACGTTTTTCTTTTTCCAGAGGATCACATTCCTCCACGCGCCTCTGCAAGTGATGATGGTGGGAGTGTTGTAAGTGAACAAAGCCGCGCTGGTTAATTCTGCATACAATACATTCTCATTTATCTGCCGGACAGGACTGTGGGAAGCGTTGGGCTTAAACACTGCATCTCCTTCTTTTTTTCCCCTGCTCTCTCCCATGTCTTGCCCTGTGTCTCTTCCAGCCTTATCTTCATGGTGCCAGCAGCCTGCTCTCTCTTCCCACAGAACTGGTGAGTTAAACAACAGCTGACAAATGAAGAAAGGAAAACCCTTGTAAATCATCAATGTAGAGCTAAATGCTTTTTTCTGTCAGACGCTTATAGGTGATCAGGAAGGTCTCTCTGTGTGTGTGTGTGTGTGCGTGTGTGTGTTTTTCTAGTTCCATTGCCGTGTCCAAACTGGAACCAGAGCTAAGGAACTCCATTGTGTCTCAATATGGAGACAAAGTGCAGTATGTCTACTTCAACAAGGGGCTCTGATAATCTTCTGCAGATGAACCGGTTACAGCCCCCCCTCCCCCCAGCAACCCTGAAAATGTATTTTGTAATATTTCCCTGGAGATGATCTTTTCTCTCTCAGTGATTTAAAGTTTACAACTGTCTTACAAAGAGCATGTTTACAGTGAGGATGTGCTGTGCAGATGGGATCATAATGTGTATGCGCAGATGCAGAGTTGACAGTTGATATCTGTCTTTGTAAAGCTTTAAATGATATCAAATCTTTTGCTATGTCACGGTACAGCCAGTCCTGAGTTATCTATTGTTGCGGTTTATTGTCAGCTTGGCTAATGGCTTCACACTGCAACTGACTTGAAGTAGAAGTGCTTCCCAGGCATAGATCCATATCTATTGACATATCTTGCTCTCAGCTCATGGTTCTTTAGTTTTCCCATCACTTTCTTCATCCCATTGATTCATCCTCTCAGATTCAGCACTTGGTGTTTTAGAAAAATGCTATGCAAATAGTCATTCAGTATTGATTCAAACTCACTTAAGCTGACTGTTTCTTGAACACATCTGATTTACAAACTACCTGTGCTGTGCCTCATTTAAATTCCAGAGACTGCGGTAAGGGAGTGTGTGTTATACTTAGGTGACCATGTAGATACATGTTTCATGATTGTGATAGGATAAAAATCAGTGCAGTTAGTGTGACTTCATAAGAGATAAATGAAACTAGAGACAATCCAAAGTTGTTATTTTGATGCAATCTCCAAATGTACAAAATATGTCACACTACAAGATCGCCATCTCGCATAGAAAGAATAAAAAGTATTTTGGAACTACCAATTAGGTGCTCTGGTGAACTGAGAGCATTTAATGTATGACAAATATACAATTTCAATATTCATGTTTAAATCATCTGAACACTGCGGACCCCCAGGCCTATCTGTAGACAGAGACCAGTTGAAATCACACTTGTCTGGAAACCCAATTTTCAAAAATTATCTAATTAAAAATTGCCATGCGAAGTATACACACAATGTTTTGTTTTACTATGACAACAGTATAGCTGCAGACACGATACCAGGATCCACCGGTGGTAAAAGACGTTTCTCCACCACTGTTGCAATAAATCCGTCTCAGCAGTGATTGTATATTATACAGTATAAAAGACTGAACAGCATTTAGTAACAAAAACAAAGTTCTTCTATCAATGGCTGTTCTACCTGCAGTTTAATACACTGCAAAGACCAAGGGCTCTCAAAGAGAGACTGAAGAACGGTGAGGCGAGAACATCGACACCCCACGAGATACAAAGCTCACAGTTCAATACGCCTTCCTCCAGCAGCATGTTCAGCTTTGACCACACTCTGCATTCACTGAGCTGTGGAAGTAGTAACTGTGTAAAGTGTGTCCATCTGGTACAAGAGGATTGTGGTATTTCTTATAACCCATCGACGGCTCTTGGGGCCTAGAGCTTCTGCTTCTTCTTTGCTGGTTTGATGGGGATGATCTCTTCCTCTTCATCCTCGTCTTCATCCTCCTCGTCAGAGAGGTCGGAGTCTGCAACCTCCGAGGCTGTGGGAGGAGAGAAGATGACGTTAATCGCTGCTTTAGATGGCATGCAGGTATTATATTTATATGCAACTACAATGCTGGTAAGGACATTTTTTAAACCTTTGCCTTTGCAAGAGCGATGACCACATGCACAATGTGTGCAGCTGCATGCACTCAGTCAGTGGATTGTAGTAGGGGTAGAAAAAAATTTGAATATCCTGATCGTGGTTTCCTTGGAATATCTATAAATTTATACCCATTCTAGGATTTCACCTAGAAATGAATTTGAGGATTTTCATTTGCAAGTGTTATTGATTTAACACTTGCAAGGAATATTTCAGCTTTTCTTGCAGTTGGGTCAAATGAAAGAAAATCACAATATTTTCCGAAACTGTAACACTCAAGGTATCTCAGAACCTTAAGAAGACCAGTTTTCTAGCATCATAGTCCAGCTATTCTAATATTGTTTTGGGAGCACTCTGGTGATTCAAACCTAAGCTTGTAATACATGTGCTTTGAGTTAAATACAGTGATTGACAAACACCTAACATAAGCCTATTGTCTTTGGCTAATAAGATGATTTTTCATAAAATGCACTGCGTAAATTGTTCACTCTGTGAAGATGATGCTAGATTTCTTTATTAACAATACCGTACCAATAAATAACACAAGAATGACCAACAGCCTAACCAGTAGCTGCACTTTAACAATCCACAACTTTGACTTGGTCAAATTAAAGTGTGGCTTGCAGAATGCTAGGCAAGTTGGATGTGTGTTTGGATGAGTGAAATTAGGCCCCAGCCCTCTCTTACCAATGAGGTGTAAACCGCTGACAGTGACCGGTCCTGTCCCAGACTTCAGCCGGATCGTCACTGGAGCCTTCAGCTCAAACTCTCCCAGACTCACCTGGAGAGAGGAGAGAGAAGATGAGACAGCAGAACAAAAGCCTCTGTTTAAACTGTTTTCACTTGTGGCACATTAGTGTGCCTAGAGAGACCAGTCATCATACTGTACCGTAGGCAGACAGTTGATATGAAGGTTAGCAATAGGCACTGAGATCGTCTTTCCTTGGTGGTTCATGGCTGTCACCTCCACCACATTACTCTCCTCCTTGGCTCCCTCTCCCAGACAAACCTACAGGTAACACAGATTAACTCAGTTAACATTCAGCCAGCCTTTACTCACGCTTAGTCTGCTCAGCATATGATCTGATTGCTGGATTCATGTTGTAACTATATCAGAAATAAAGAGGAAACTGAAACATCTACCTAAATGTTAAACAAGCTTGGGTACTTGTCCTTTTTATCGAGGGAATGATTAGATAAACAGAAGACTGCCTTGTAACCACTGCATTAAAATGTGTGCTTGATGGTTGTTTAGGGACAATAAGGATATCATCTTTTGCATCCCAGGTGATCTGATGATACAAAATTACTGGCTAAAACATGTAATTTAGTTGCCACTGCCAATACCGTTCTTAGCTCAAGGAAGTGCTCCAAGTCCTCCTCTTCATCCCCTTGGAAAGTGTAGAAGGGAACTTTAGACGACAGCTCGCAGCCTGAAGAGACAATGTTGCATTTTGTTGCAAATGTTTCACGTTTGATTTGATGTAAAGCATTGGCTAATATTACAGCAAATGTTAGATTTTTTTTTTTAAAACAAGCACGTTTTTCGCTGTCTGATTCACACGGAGAAAACCCACGTGTGCGACAACCTGGCTACAACAAAATCATAGCTAGGTCTGTGTTATAATGTTCTGTGTTAAAATGTTCTTACTGAAAAGGTAGCTCTCCAACTTCGACTGGCCAACACGTCCGATATCCGAGGAGTCATCATCGTGGAAAGACATTTTGTCTAAAATTGGGATTTTCTACGGACACTTACGCTAAATGAAGCCTCCACAAAAAATAACAAGCGCGTCGCAAATTACGAGCGTGTCATACGCGTCATCACTGTGCGCTATCAGGGACGGCGAGGGAGGTGTGTCATTTGAGGGTACAAACTTGCATCCTTCCTCTTTCATCCGGCAAAAACAGAAACGACTGATAAACAAAACAGAAAGTTCACTAAAGGGAAAGAGAAGGTTTAAATAGATTATGTGAACTGGACAAATATCTTAACCTCTTCAATCCAAACAGAAATTTCTGTGCAAAACAAATAAGAAGAGGAAGGGGTAACACTTATCATGGTTTATTAGTTTTGAATCTTATCTTACATACAAATGTTACATAAATTGTTACTTTTATGACCCCCCCCACCCCCCCTTCCCCCAACCCTAAACTCAAATTCCAACAATGTATAATCAAAATGTACAATCGAAGCCCTTTCTTTCAGTTACAGCCTATGTCTATCAAATCAAGTTGGCAGAGGAGAAAGCTCTAGACAAACTGCAAAAAGAACCTTTTTAAAACAAGCGTGAGGACTTTGCCGTCATCCCAGGATGAACAGCAAGTCTGATGTTGAGTTTCACGCCTCACTGGGACACAGCCAGGTGGGACGGCTGGACAGAACAGGGCGGTGGGGCATCCTTTTAAGAAAAACAGAATGCTGGACATAATTTCAATAAACAGATATACAAAATAATAACACTATGATTAACAGTGTTTACAGACTGTCTATGTCCTAGAGTATTATGCACATAGAGGTGCGTGGCATGCTTCTTCCTCCTATGTAGCATAAGATGAGGTTATTCTAATGGCTGCCACGGCAAATCCAATACACTTCATGCACATCATGAATGTACACAGTATCAAAGCATCACATTGGCAGGCAGCTACTGAAGAGCATGAGCAACAGATGATCCTCGTGTAACCAACACTCCATTTACGGTCAAAGCGCTTTTTTTTTTTTTTCTTTTTTTTTTTTTAACTCAAAAAGAAATGGGAAATGCGTCAGAGTATAAAACATTCAACAGAGAGATACGAAAAGGCCTAGGAATATTAGTTCCAGACCCCCACAATTAGTACAATGGTGTGGGAATCAGTGCCACTTTGGTGACAGGATTTAATAACCTCAGCGGTCCTAAGTGCGCTGCCCAAGGCTTCACTGAGAGAACATACATTCAAGAGTGTGCAATGTTGTAAACAATGCAGGAAGGAATGCAACCAAATGCAACTGAGAGATGTGACATGATCGCTCACTACTACCGTGCCAAGCAAAAGATATAGTTTAGCACAGCACACCTGAACATGTGCTAACACTGCAATCTCTTGAATATAGCCCAGATTACCTTCTGCTTTACAGTTCAGGCCTTGGTTTAGTGGTTATCATGAGGAACTGAGCAGCTCGTTACAGTGGGAAGGTTGAAGCTTAGTTGTAATTGTCGACAGGATTCCTATGTATTTTTACTCATCAAATTCCAATGTGAATATTTGCCAGCCTCCAATTTCAAATGTTACATTTTTCTGCTGAACAGCTGATCGGAATGTGTGAATGCATTTTTCACTGGGCACAGCTATCACTTGGGGCTTTTGTAATAAGGAAATTTTTTCGTTTTCTTCAAAAGGTAATGAGATATACCAATGGGCAAGTTTCACATGAACTACTTAACCAATTGAAAACACATTTGTGAAACAACAAAAACATAACGTTTCCAAAACCTTTAGAAAATGTATCATTTTCCATAAACTTTTCCACACCATCCGAGTTTTTCTCTGACCGTGGGAACCCTGTGTCAATCAGTTTAT
The DNA here is from genome assembly GCF_046629955.1 of Centroberyx affinis. NCBI lineage: Eukaryota > Metazoa > Chordata > Actinopteri > Beryciformes > Berycidae > Centroberyx > Centroberyx affinis. Next base: position 314,400 of record NW_027280290.1, on the reverse strand, counting down.
GCTTCCTGAAAGCGGTCTATGCTGGAGTGTGAGATCAGGTAGGCTATTGATAAGACATTTGACAGTTAATGCCAGGGAGTTGCAGGCTGCACGACCAGAATTTGAGCCACAACGCTGATGTGTGAGTCACAAATCTTTGGCTGTAACTGACTGACACAGGTAAGAAAGCCTTTAAGCAGAAACAAGCCCCTGAGACACTGGGCTCTGCAACATAAACCTAAAATTCAAAGGCAATGAACCAAAAGGCAATAGTTAAAAGGGGAAATATAAATGAAAAACTGTTGAATTATAAAAAAAAAAACAAAAAAAAAACAAAAAACAAAAAAAAAACAAAAAAAAAAACAAGGTATGGCCAAAAGCAAAGTGCTGGAAAGGGATTGGCTGAGAACTATGTTCATTAACCAATAGAAGCTTCTCTCACTTTTCAAATTCAGAGGACTTTCTAGTTGAGTCTTCAAAAGTCTCAACAAATGCTTCACTTTGCTGGTCTGTCACTACCAACTATTTAGGGCTGTAACAAACCACAAAAGCCATATTGTTCACCCTCCATATGCATGCACGTGGTATCTTATGGCATATAAATGCCAGATTTTTTGTTAACAGACGTGCCCCTTAAATCAGGAGAAAATGGTAATGGTATACTTAAGGCCTCTTTCCCCAAACCTGTTGAAGAGCCAATGGAAATACCATGGTGTAATGATGAAAGGCAAAATCTCACATAACACCTTACAACCCGTATAATGGTGTCCTACTTTTGTCTACAGCTGCATTCTTTGTCAAAGCTGGTAAAAGCAGGACCTAAGGGTAGTAAGGCACTACGTGAGACACAGGCCGCCTTCATTTCACAGCTCTGCCTCCCTCCATTTCAGATACAGACACTTTGCGTTATGGCATGCGGGCCATAATCCATGTACCGGCTACTGGACTAAATCAGAAAGGCTTATGGAGTTGTCACCTCCTGCCTCCTGGAGGTATACGAGTAGAGGTAGCCCAGAATTCAATGCTGGAGGGCGACTCTTCCACGTTGGCTCAAATCAACTGACTTACTGAGACTACAGATCACTTCTTGGCCCTTTAGCTTTGGATTCTTTGAATCCAACAGAGCCATAACATCTAGGAACAGCACCGGGAATCTGTGCGACTGCTGTGCTTCTGTACACAATCTTAAAAACAGGTTATCTCGGGCTAGCCCAGATCGTAATGTAGTATAAAATCATCATGGAAGTTTGTCTCATGAAGGTAGCAAACATGTTCAAGAGCCTTGTTGACTGCTGCTTGCTCTCCCTGTCTGTGTGGAGCGGTTGTTGGAGCAGTACACTTCCTCATAGGCTACGTCCCATAATGATGACATCTTTGGGAAACCCCTCCATCTTGGCTACCTCAAAGCAGCCCAGCTTACTATAGAAGTCCAACATCCTCTTATCACTTTGACGAACCTCACAGAATACACCGTGGGACCCTGGAAATGAAAGACAAAAGCAGATGCAAACAAAGGCAGTCAGCAAAAGAGGGGGATTTTAACACCATAAATTCCAGTTACTGACAGCCATCATAAACAGTAAAAGCTCACTAAAGCATTGCGTTTAACAGAATGTTCTTATGATTGCATAACACAGCTGGTCTAACCATGTATAGTTTTTATCCAAACAGTTAAATATGTTAGTGTGTGCTTGGCGCCGGTAACACATGAAAAAATGTCAGAAATGAACATATGCTGTCAGTGTTTATTAACAGTTGAAAATAGTGAATTAATATAAACGATCCTAAAATACACTAAATACACAAAGGAGAGAAAATTAAATGACCAAGGCTCTGAAATTAAAAACAGCAAGGCCAATTAAGCAGAACAAAAAACAAAACAGATGGGCCTGTTCCCTATTAAAAAACATAAAAATCCTGTATTCAATTACTGTCAAATGGCACATGAGCATAAATAATGAATACAGACCTATCCATAGCCAATGTGGAGATATGCCAAATAATTAGGCTATTTCATACGAAATCCTCAGCATTTTCCCAAAACAGAATTCTTTAAAAATGTCCTGCACAGACACCATGCGTCGTTTAGACTTAGGTTCTTTTAATTGTGTTGAAGACTTTGGATTGGCTTTTCCACTGCAGGACTTTAAAACACGCCTAACTTTTCAATTAATGAGTGATGAGAGTTTCTTCTTTTATTCAACAAGGCTACAGAATGTTCTATCCCAGTTCGTGAGAGGCGGACTCAGTGGCCATTTTCAAAAAGAATCTAAAAATATGTTCATATTGGCTATAGTTGATCTCTCTCTTCGTCTTGCTCATACACTCTTCCTGTAGTTGTAGTAATAGTAATAGTAGTAGCAACAATGGTAGTAAAAGCAGCAGTAGTCCTCATAGTTGATGATGGCTGCCACCTACCGTTGGCCTTGATGGAAGATAGCAGACATCCCATCATGCTTTTAGCCACACTGGGGTCAGTGACACTGGCATGAATGTCAACCTTGATGAGAGAGGGGAAGTTGGAGAGGAACGACTCTGGAAGACCCTCCTCCTCTTCGTGGAAACTCAGCATCATCTTCTACAAGGATGACAGATAGACAGAGATAGTAATGTAAAACTGAATTGCATGAATTCAAAAGTGGTGACACAATCACATGCCACATGGTATAAAGATTATGACAGGTAGAGAGGTGCATTTTGATCCTACCTCAGCCTCTGAGAGGTCCTTCTCACAGTCAGGTTTGTGGTATTTCTCTTGCATGAAGGGAATCCAGTTCAACTTGCACTTCTTGATGAAGGGCTTGACATCCACAGTACCAAGAGCATAACCGCAGATCCCTTCCTCGTCTTCTAGCACAAAGCCATAGTCTGGACTCAAAGTCAGGAAACCTCCTACTAACCTGTGAACAGATAGTGAGAATTTAGTGAGCCATATGATTAATTTGCACTGCAGAGAAAAGCTGCATTCGAGGCTCTAGTGAGTGGTGACTGTGAACATTTACATTTTTAGAATACAACTCCATGTCTTACCTGTCTCCTATGAGGTCGGGATCCTGGTCAGGGAAAGGAAGTTCTTCCATTCCTTCAGAGTACATCTCTTTGCAGATTTTATAGACAGAAGCCTGCAAAAAGACAGACACAACTCGCATTGGAGGGTATGAGATGACACACACACACACAGAATAACTTAACCCATTATGACACCCTCCAACAGTGCATTTTTAAAGTCAAATTAGCTAAGCCCAGAAAATGCCACACATGTATATATAAAGAAGCTATCTAAAGCTGCCTTTACATTCAGGCACATAAGTCTGCTGACTGTACAGAACGGTTAAGTGTAGCAGCATGGCACATTAAGCGCAAAGCATGCATTGTTTAAACTAGGCCGGCTCTGCTGGGAATACTAGTGACTGGCCAACATAATTTCAGCAGTCATACATGTAATGCAATGGTTCTAAATATTTTTCATTTGTGATGCTCAAAAACAAAGGGATGTCTGCTTTCAAGTCATCACCCCCCCCCCACCCCACCCCCCACCCCCCACCACACACACACACACACACACACACATCTCACCTCATCTTTGGGAAAGTATGGCCTTATGGAATAGATTTTGGAGGTTGGCATTGAGGGTGGAGGTTGGTAGAAAAGATCGTTTGCCCCATCTATTGGCAACAATCGCTGTGGGTATCAAAACAGACAGGTTCAGTTTCCAGGTGACCAGGTGTTGTGCTGGCCTTGGCTGACTGCCTCACAGCCTATTTGCTGCAGTTGAGCTACTATCAGACCAAAAGGACTGACAAATATTGTAAAAAAACCCCACATCATATACAGATGTAACATAAAATGACCCATGTTCCTTTTTGATCTGACAGTGGACAACAGCAGCAAACATCACACAACACCTTTCTGACTTTTGCTAAAAGAACATAGCACAACAGGCAATCCATATTTGTTTTCCAAATAAAATGAAACAAAATGAGGGTAGCGTTTTGGTCTGAGTAAGGTTTTACTGGCTGAAGGAGATGCTCCTTTCCCTTTTGTTAGGCATCGCAATATTTCGCTGCGCAGGACCCTCCTGTTGAGAAAAGTAATGATGCTTGCGCAGAGAGACAGAGAGAACTCCAGGAACAAAACCAAAGAGGTAAATGAAATAAGCGTTATCTGAGATAATTCATTCAATAGCGGATCGATTGCCACTATGAGTCTTGCTACTCTCCAAAGTTGGAGATATTATTTCTAGGCTGGACAAGTGTGTTTGTTCATAGAGTTTTCCATTTGCGAACACGCTTGCGTTCTCGCTGGCGCTGCGATGCTTGTGCTTGCGCGTGCAAAGGGTTAGGGGGGGGTAATTTTTGCGCTGTGCTTTCCTGCAAAGAAATGAGATGTCATGAAAATAAACCTAGCCATGCTTGCTTGCGCTGCGTGCGCTAGGGAAAAGCAGCATCTCCTTTGGGCAGTCGCTGAAAGAAATCAAAATAGAGAGTCAATTAGAAAATGCCGCGCCAAACATTGGCTGTAACCTCTTTTGCATGGATGGGTGTCAGGTCACCCTTTCCCCTAAGACAGATTGATGTATCCCAAACTGATGACAAATGTCTATAAATACACTGAGGCACTTTCTCATAGCTCAGGACATGGACTTATTTGGGGTACAAGGGAAGGGGATGAAACCACATTTTTTTTAGAGCCCGAAACATCACAATCAGCTCACCTTAGACAGACCAAACCCTTTCATACCTGCGCACGCAATACCATTGTATTCTTTACTCATAACACTCTTTTTCCATTTGATTGCTGTGAATTCAGTGCATTGGATACCTGGAACTCTCCTGCTAGACCTCCCCTAAAGGCCCAGGGCTCTTGGTCTCCACTAAGGAATTGTGCTGAGGACTGACTACGACACCCTGTTAGGAGCAGAGCCAAGCGGACATTGTTACCACAAGATGGGGCTCTCTGACACAGATGATGGGGTGGGGAGATGGGGAGGAAGGGGGTGATAGGTATCTATTAGCATAATCCAAATAAATGAATCAATCGAATTCTGAATTCAGAAAAACGCAAAAGGACTTAGTTTGGAATAGTTAAATTATCAAAGGAAATATTTTATGATGAAATGGGGCTCAAGCAACTAAAGCTTACGTGTGTGCAACTCAGGAGGAATCTGGTGCAAGATCTAAATTATGCTTAATGCTTTTTTTAAATGCTTTTTCGTATGCTTAAATAATCGCTTAAAAACAAATCTACTTTTTTTCCCCTGTGCTTTACACCCTGAAGTTTACTATGTCAATGAAAAACTGTCAAAAAGCTTTATATAACATGTTATGATGGTCTTGCAAGAATCTAGCTCCTTCATGCAGAGGGACAATGACCAAAGAGAGGATGCCATTTTAATGCCATTCTACCCATAAGGAAAGAACTGGTGTGCCTTGGTGTTTCAGTAAGGGTAAGTTGCTTAATTTTAAGAGAGCAGATTGAGCTCACAAATATTATACTGGCTATCAGAAGCCAAAACCATACAACTCAAACTCTAAGCTGTAAGCTTCAGCTGCCATCACCCCACTGATCTCAGCCCCTCCTGTGAAGTCACATTCTCATCTTATCTGCCTTGTCACATGACTAGGGAGCATGAGTCATCAAACCAGGAAGACAGAATGAGAGGTAGTATGAACACCCCCTGTATCAGGGGGCCTCTCAACTTCCTATTCAAAGCCATGATCAGGACAGACCAGAGATGGGGTGCGCTGCAGGGACCCAGCATATAAAGGGAGTATATCTAAAACACTTGGTTCTTAGTGACTACATACAGTAGTGTTGCCGCTAGCAAGTTAGAGCGGCTTGTCACAATTCTCTACAGCTACAAGGTGGCATCACGTCTCAGTCTTGAGTGGCTATGCGCAGTGGTGACGGGGAGCCCTGTCATGTGACCAGACAAATGCAGCGCGCGGGTATGACACCTAGCACTGTTGCTTTTAAGTATCAACCTCACCCTGACACCTTAGACAATTCCTCTGAGGAGCTGGCACAACACAGCACACAGATGCACCCACGGGGAGGAACTCAGAACTTGCTTCACTCAGGGTTCCCAAGTGAAATAAGGGACTAAGAAATGATCTCTTAGTGGAATACTTCCCCCTGAATTATCTACCAAGTCTGCTTAGTCTTGATGCGGTCACTGTTAGGCAGCAAACCTGCAACTCTTGGTCTTGCATGGTCCAACCAACATGGCCATAAACATTTGTGGTAGCACACTGACCATAACTATACAGTCAAAGCTATCCGTGAGAAGAATGAAGATCATGTGTCACAGTTAAATTTCAAAGCCAGGTGTGAATTCCCTTGAGTAGGTGCATCAGGCTGGTCTGAGCCATCTCTATAAGCCTACTGATAGAAACAAAAAACAAGTTAGAGAGAAGCTGTCAGAGAGAAAAATTTGGGAGTTAACACTTATCACTCAAAGCTATATCGCTGCGCAAAATGTGACTTCATCCGGAGGGCTGCTTCCTTTCCTCCAAATCAATCTTTTACATTTATCGGTCTGATATAAGAAAAATAAAATAAATCCAATCCAAACATGTACAAAAGAAAGAGACAACGTCTGCACTGTGCATACATCGCCCACTGTCGATCCAATAGCAGTAGAAACTTGTACTGAGGATTCTTCCATCTGTACATAGTGAAGGGAGAAAACAGTAGAAAATAGTCATTAGTAAGTGTTCGCAGTACAAAAACCAGGGAGGTTGTGACTAAGTGCCGGCTGCACAGCTTCAAACAAAGGAAGGAGATGAATGGAGGGGGACTGGTGTAAAAACCTGCAGCAAGGTAAACTGTTGGGTACTGCAATTGTGATAAATGGTTTTCATCAAAAATAATCATATTCGTAGGGATATTCATCAAAAATCTGGGATTCCTGCTTAAGGAAAATCCCACTGTTGGTAGAGTGGTTATAATCAATTTCTGATGCATTATACCAGTGGTGTGCAGTTTTGATGTGGCTTTGCCAGTGTGGGTATGCTGCCTGCTGTGTACTGTAGGCTAGAGTCCTCAGCTTTACCATATAGCCCGACAAGACAGAAACCTGCGAATGAAACTGCGTTACAGGGAGTAACTTACAGGCCATGCTGGTGCTTTAGACTATCAAGGAACACTCCAAAAAACTGGAGATGTCATCACAAGACTGAATGTCACTCAAACTGTATCATGTTGCATCATTTGCATGAGATTTTGTATGAATAAATGTGTGTGGTGTGTGTTTCAGGGAGAGAGAGAGAGAGAGAATAGGAATGAGGGAGAGAGCAAGAGAGAGAAGTGTTGATAGAATATCCTTTCTTATATCAGGTGAGAGAGCCCACCATCATACAGTTTGAGCAAATCATTCAGACGGTTTATATTTACATAAATAGCCTCATTACAGAGGCTACTCAGTGAGGCTGTGACACCAAACTGTCACTGTAATACATCCATATTGTTCATGTGAAAACCAGCTGAGCGAGCAGCAACCATTTCAGATGGTTCTGATTTGGTTTATGCACCAGAATGGCCTTCCACAGTCAGGTAGTCAACTTGCTCTCCAAGCTTGCGTGCGCGCTAGGGCATGGAGGGGGGGACAGGGACTTCCCCCTGGTGCCCATCCCCACAGACAGAGAGATGGAAGCAAGTGTGTCTGTGTAGGAATGCAGCAGTGATGTTACTGGATACACAGCAAGCAGCAGTAACCCTGCTGGGACAGCTGCCACAGAGACCCAGTTTAGATATCACCAAGATGGAGCGGCTTGTTATGGCTTACATATGGAGGATGCTAGCAGTGCAAGCGGCATTCAGTCAGACAAAAAAAAAAAGGCAATAAACAAATGTGGAAACAAAAGAGCAATTAATAGACTCAAAACTAGTATGAGGCAATGTATCTGGCCTGATCTGTTCTAAGCTGATCTTCACTGGATGCCATCCATTAGAACTGGAGGTGTAAGTAGCTGCTCAGATTCTCACCATGTGTACAGCTGGAGGCTAAGATGTTTAGGACCATATTTTACTAATTGGGTCTTACAAATAATACTACTACCATCTGTTAAGCAGACAGTGCATCATGTGTGAATGAATATATATGTGCATGATTAAACTAGAAAGCACTGGACTAGAGGATAAGTTCCCTGCAGCCCAATGATCAGGCATTAAAATGCTTGTTCTTTAGATATTCTGAATATCATCTCATATCAATAACAAAAATAGTGATATGGTGAGTTTGCGTGTAAATGTCTCTCTGAGACTGACTATGGTCAGTATTACCAGATTCAATCAGACTATTGCTATGCTTCTACTCTGTATGGGTAAGGGCCTTGTGTTCCCATTCATACATACCTAGCCACTGGACAAAAGACTTGACCATAGAAATGATGCTCTTGATGTCCCAGATGTAAGGGTAGAGGTCATATAGGATGGTTCGGTTGACTGAGTTGGACAGACGTGTGAACATCTGGATGACTGAGCAGCACATCTCCTCGAACTTCTCTGCCCTAGATTGCCACTCCGCTACCTGCAGCACAAAACAGTGGTTGGAAATGAGAAAAAAGTTAGCATAGTACAACTCTATTGCTGACTCTTTGTAAAGGGTTACAGAGGGACAACTGTGTAATCTATTTACCCAAATACACATTTACTACAATATGAAGCTCTATGGTACAAGTATGCTTCATCTCCCGTCACAAGCACACCACCCAATGGGCAGTATAGGTAGTACACATCCACCATTTTGTTTTGCAGTGCCTAGCATCATCACCAGGCCGGTTCTCTGTCAATAATGCAATAGTCTTCTCAGTGAGGCATAATGCTCGAACCCACCTTCTCTGGTTCCTTGCCCTTGCAGTTGACACTGACAGTGCTGCTGTTGGCCCTCAGCCAGTTGAACTCCTTTAACATCTGCATGGCCTTGGGTCCGTGTTCGTAGGGAAGGTAGAACAGTTCTGCCAGCAAACTCAGGTCCTCCAGTGTGAGGGGCTCTACTGTGAACAGGGGCTTCTCATCGGGCCCAGGAACAAACAAATCCTGAGGAAACAAACAAGCAATAATGTGACTTTCTAGGGAAAGGGGTTTTTGTATTAAATTGCAGTGGATGCACACATGCATGAAAGCAAACACACACAAACACATGTGGCACCTGTTTGAGCTGCTCATCTGTCTGCATGGGGGCGATATCACTTCCAGAGTCTTCCTGGATGGACTCCTCAGGAGACTTAGACTCTGCCAGGCTCTCCTTGTCTGTATCCATGGGCTTTAGGTCCTCAGCCATCTTGTCAGTCAGGATGGGGCCAACATGTTTGTCCTCTGGGTCAGCCTCGGCTTCCGGCTCTGGCTCATCCAGCTTCTCCACCACCATCTCCATGGGTTCCTCATCTGAATCTTTCTTCTCCACCTCCACCTGCACCCCCACAGATAGGGACAATGTAAAAAATATTCTCAAAGCCTTTTTCACAGATGCTTTCCTCTTAAATAAAATGCTTAGGAGATCTGGAAACAAGTACAGATTCTGTAGAGTCCCACAGCGCTTTGATAGAAATTGAGGGGAAGGACGTGACCAGAAAGAAGGGGAAGGCAGACACACCATATAAGGAGACACATGAATATGAGGTGTGTGAAAATTTGCAGCCAAGGGGTAAATATTCATAAAATTACATTTTCTTTCTTATTTATTTCCTCATATTAATTACATACTACTCAATAAAGAACAGACATTATTTGTAGCACAATGTTTTCTCTGTACACCGTGACCAAGTTTAATATCACACAGGTACAGAGTGAAGTATGTCACACCTGTCTGATTGACCAGAAGTTGCCTCTTGATGACCATAGTGCCGTGGCTATAATTTCATTTTCATACATTTCTGTCTGTGAGGTCTGTAACATAACTAGTGAACCTCACCTCCTCCTCCTGCTGCTGTCTTTTGGCCATGGGGTGTGCGTGTGGATCGGGGCAGAGTGACGGCACGGCTGGAGACATGATGGGCTGCTGGAACACAGTGGTGACTGTAGTAGAGGAGCAGAGAGAAGGGGCACTCAGGGAGGAGACGTCTATGGTTGAGTTTTTGGCACCGCTGTGTGGCACCTGTCGGCCTGAAAGACAAAGGGTAGAGTCTCATCGCATTGTGTTCTCTCACCTAACGTAAAAATAGCATTTAAGACTATCCATGAAACATTGAGCCTGTTGTCAAGACATGATGCCAGAAAAGCCATGAGCATGGAGCTATAACACAGACCGCACCGCACATATAAACAGGCAGTATGGGAGGCAACAATGGGACTACTCTTACTGTTGTACTGGTGAGGCACGCCAAACTCCCCTAGCCACTCTGTGAGGGCCAGTTTAAGGGCAAGCTGAGGACTGTACAGCATGTCTGTCTCAAGTTCTTCGTCACTGCCCTCGTTCTCCAACTTGATCTGGATGGACACTGTGCTGTCCTCACCATCCGCTGGGAAGGGGACAGAGGGGGAGAGAGACAGAAAAATGACTAATATACTAATATACTGTTCTATTACTATACCAGATGATGGAGTACAACCTCATACTGTTTGAACAAACCACTTAAAGAGAGATCACACTGTGTCCACAACAAAATATTCGATTCACAGGTTTGGAAATGTTCCTATCACACTTACTCATGACCACATCCTTGCGCACCCCGTTCATATTGGACTTATACCAGGTGGCCAGGGTGTGGATGGCCACAAAGTTGGACTCAAACTCGCAGTTGGGGTTGGTGAGGACTCCCTTCAACCTAGGGATGAGCTCTGTGGAGCGGCCCTTGTATGGACCCAAGAAGAGCCTCTTCTGGTCATAATCATTGGCATGAATGTTGTCCCAGATCACAGGGGCTCTTCTCAGGATTTTAGACACCTCCTCAATAGACTCCACTGTGATATCTTTGGACACCACCTTGGGCCCTGGAGAAAGGACACCACACAGTGGGATCTATCACATGACTCTTTGACTTTGAGTCATTAATACTAATGTGACTTAGTATGGTTAGTAATAATAATGGTGTTGGCCAATTGCCAGTGGACTGCGTCAGACTGACCTGTCCATAGCACCTCAATGCCGGGCAGCAGCTTCTCTCCTACTGTGTGGAGGTAGGGAGACTGAGAGACACTTGGATAGCAGAATGTTCCACAGTACTCTGGATTTCAGGGAAAGAAAGAAAATGTATAAATAAAACAAAGTTCCCCATGTGCATCTGAGTTGCCTTTAGGGAAATCGATTAAAATGTGTGATGGATTCGGACAAGGGATTGAGCTACCTGTGGGACAGAAGAGGAAGGTTTCTGGCTCTCCCAGGTACTGGAAGATCTCATTGGTGATGGACACCTGAGCGTGTGCAAATGAGCTGAACACCTCTTTGTCAGCAGGGCACATGTTGTGGTCAATATCGTCAAATAATAAGGCAAAGGACTTGCAGCCAAAGTGAGAAACCTGAGAGAGAGAGAGAGTAAGGGACGGGGATGAAATCAAGAAAAATGGATATAGAATGACACTGGGTGTAAGAGGCATGCAATCTTCTAGATGTAGATTGTGTTATTACACATTTTGTATAGTATTGTGGTCCAAAATGTTGCCATGCCTGATCAAGTTTCCTCTTGAGTGTAGAAACCTCTTTCTGATTAGAGAAGGTGATGTCCAGTCCTGGGGAAATGGCATAGATGAACTCTATCCCATGCTCCTTAGCAGCACTGATCAGAGTCATAAGTTGCTCTAAGAAAGAGTTGGAGAAATTAATCATTGGAATGTATTGTTTTGCAGCTATAATGAATTATTTTAAAGTTGTTTTTTTTTAAATATTTCAATCATGTTTAAAACTGAGTGTGCCAGCTGCCTTTTAATTTAGGAAACATCATCATTTCCCTCACCCCAAGATAAAAGAGCTAATCCCAAACTTTATTTAGTGGACATCAAAAAAACATCTCACCTGCTTCTTCCACCGAGTACAATTCCCTCCAGAACATTCTGTGTTTGTAGTCATCTTTGGGTGCATAAAGGTATGTATTCAGTCCCCATTTCTGCTGCCTGTGAAAGATAATGTAGTAAAAGCTAAATATATGTAACTTTCACGTAACTGTGATGTACCAAATGTTACTTGATTGAAGTTATTGGTAAAATAAAACAAAAAATATTATCCTACCTCCTGAACAACTCTTTCCTTTGTTCCATTGTCCATGGTCGACCATAAAAGCCTGGGACAAACAACACAACCAGTTTCAATACAGTCTGCAGTGCTGACAGATCGTCAACCAAATTTCCTGTATGTTCAGCTGCCTGACTGCTTCAACTGGCCATTTGCCCCCAGGTGTGAGCTGGGGCTGGGACGTGTTTGGGATGCCCACCACCATTATACACATATGGCTCTCCAAGAATGTAAATTTGGCAATGTGATTTACAATCTGCATGAATGATTCACTTGATGAGCTTGTAACAAACCGTTTTATTAATTTGGCAACCGCTTGCCCCTTATAAATGATTCACACTCAATTTCTTCTGACTGACCATCTTCAAATGTTAACGTTAGCTAATCTGACATTAACGTTTCACTGAATTTTTGACATCTGCCAACATTAACCTTCGTTCCCCACCAAATATGACCGCTGCAGTTACTACTCTGCATTTCATTCCCTTATTTGTCGAATGTATGCAAATCACCACTGGACCAAATGTTGACTGCAACCGGTTACTCTGTGTGCAATATTACCTTCCACGACCCCACTAATGAATTTTCTGTGGCCCGTCGGTTCGACTCCAATGCTGGGTTCCTCCACCGGGCCGGGGGCCTCGGCACAAGCCTCTCCGGAGACTGGGCTGGGGCTCGGCTCGCCCTCGACTTGAGACGTCTCCAGCGTCTTATCCTTTTGAACCATTGTTTAAGATTTTCTTCAGTATAAAGTGACACACTGTTAGAAGAAACTTGAAACCGAGGGGTTTTACAAACTGAGACCTCACGCGCAAACCAGCCAGGAGGTTAGTGGGCCATTTCGCCTAGCAAAAACGACAGGAATGAAATCGCGTCAATATGTCTGAGTAGCTCACGATGTTAGCACGTCTATACCAACCTTGTCGATAATTTTCTCACGGCTCCTGCAAGACGTGATTTAGATTATCATCAGCTAATTTGGCACATCGTCTCTGTTGGTTAATACGTAAACAGAAACAACACATTCAGTAGTTTTTGTCCGATCATTATCGTTCTGGTAAATTTGCCCTGGTTTTTGTCGGTTCTTCCTGTTTACACCGATTGCGCATGCTCACAGGACTAGATAAAACCAGTCAAAACTAGATCTGTGTGACAAAACACAGCAAAGATGTTACAGCGAATAAAAGATAAGCAACACTTCCCCAGCAATATTATACAATAATACTATCATAAATTACAATTATATATTTTTACAACAATACAGATTCACGCTTGGCCACAAATACGTTACGAAGTCAAATGAAACATTTTTTACAAAATGGTGAAACAAAAGTGGTGCATGTTCACATGTAGAATGTGGGCAGATACGTTTCACGTTACGACAGGCAATGCTCTTATTCAGTATGTAAGATGTAGAATCAGAATAACTTGTACAACTGTGACATGTGACATGTAAAACTTCGGTACCAAACTCTGACATTTCCTTCAGTCCGCTTTTGCCATGTTATGTTGACCATCTCGAAACCTCCCGAATATCTTGAAAGCTCTGTCCATATTAGGAATTGAGCTGAGCTCCAACGCCACATTTCAAATAGAAGGAAACAGAAGCGAGGTGCTCATCTGTAAATGACCTGCCTGTGTGTCCTGTGTCAGCAGAATTAGCACCCTTTGTTTCAAATCACGAGGATGGAAATCAAATTTAACTAGCATAATTACCAAGGTACTTCAAATACAGCAAATAACTCCAAACAAAACTGTAACAAACTATGTATAAGTTGCATATGTTGGATAGCTAGTGCATGCTATGTGGCAGAGGAGAGTTCATATTGATAATTACCTCTTTAGCGCTATTATGCTCTACTATACTAGCTGTAGTATGTCAATAAAGCATAAGGACAATGCAGACTGGCAAGGTGTAATGAAAAACAAACAACTCATTATAGTTTTTGGTTTTTATTAAGGTTTGTAGTACATTTTAAATGTATTACACCCTCTCCCAGTGATTAGGGAATTCCATTCAACTAATTTTTCCATTTTAAAACGCACTTTTTCCTCCATACAATTCAAATCTGATTATACATTTAAATAAACTTTAAAAAAAATTATTTAATTTCATTTATTCCATTTTTTTTTAAACTCTTTTACTCTTTTCATACAAATCTTCACTTCAATAGAAGGTGTTAGCTTGCAGAAACAAAACAAAATGAAACAAAACAAAAAGAAAAAACCTAATACAACAAGTAAATCATGTAAAGGCAGCGTTGGAGGTGTGGAGCCAACCAACAGCTCTGAGGTAAGTGTCTGTTGCCTCCTGTGGCAGGCCTCCTGTTACCTCTTCTGGTTCTTCTGGGCCTGCTTCAATAAAGTGTCAAAGTCTAGTGCATGAAACTTGCCCTTCGTTGGCAATGGTTCGTACTCTCTATTAGAATCTGCAAGGAAAGAGAGACAAAGTCAACATCACATCAAAGTAAGAGGACAAGAGAGGACAGTGTTGTACATATTGTGTTTAGTTTGAGCAATTTCCAAAAGACTGACACGAATCTAGCAACTTGAATGCCATGAATAAGACTTGGTAACAAAAAAAAGTAAAAAGTTGAATCTATTCATCTTTTTACACTGTTAACTCTGTTTTGAATCACAGCACATGTATGATTCAGACAATCTTTGATGTATTGTTTGTTTTTAACATGCAAACAGCACATTAAAGCCATGCCTACCCAGGTCAGAGTAGCTGGTCTGGCAGAACTGTCTCCTTCCACCAAAACAGAGATCAAACGGCAGCTCATCAGGCTGGCGCAGCTTGCTTCCATTCTCGATGGCCGTGAAAGCGTCCTTTGTGTCATAGTATGTCACAAAACCATAGTTGTCCCTGCCATAGAAAAAGTCAAAACATGCATTTGAAGACTCAGCCTTTATTCATTCTCAGTCAAGCAGAAGTCTAGCAAAGGTTACAACAGATCTTTGCATGGTGTTGAGCTGTGAATTGCTTTTAAAAGAGCGACCTGGGGGTGTTGCCAGGAGGCTCCAGTTATGAACAAGCCTGGTGTTGCTTTAGCACTGTAGCTTGGCCTAGGAGGTCACGGATAGGGCCAGCAAGGTTCAAAGACAGTGCAAAGAGCTCTTATTAGCTTGGTTAAATCTCTTCAGTTAAGAAGTGGATCTTTGGCCTTTCATTACACCAACAACTGACCATTAGATTGAGGAACACTGCATGTATAGAAAGAGTTGTTCCTGTTCTTACCCATGATCTCTAAAGTGCAGGGTGCAGTCCTCAATCTCTCCATAAAAAGAGAAGCGCTCTCTCAGTTCCTTCCGGGTCATTGTGCCCCGGATTCGACCAACATAAACAACCCTGCGCTCCTCCTGAGAGAGAAAAGCAGTCAGTCAGATGAGTGAAAACAAAAATTGGTTTGTTATCATTAGTACATTGGTCTCTATGAGCAAAATTGACTTACAATGGCTTTCTCCTTGCGTCTCTTCACTTCTTCAGTATCTTCCCTTAAAGTGTGCCTATAGACAGACCTATAAGAGGGACTGAAAGACAAAACTAAATTAGCATTTCATGATTTTCAGAATTATTGGTAGACATTTATGTTACACAAAAGTGCTGTACACAAAAGTAGTAGTGAAGCTGTGCAAGAAACTTAACACCAGCTCATCTTACAGAGACAAAACTAAGCAATCTGTGTAATGACTATCGACCAGATGAACATTATGGTGTATGGCGCTGTACCTGCAAAGCCTTCTGCCTCTACTCCAACTGGCTCGTCCCTGAGGGGAATGAGACCGCGACCTGGAGCGACTCCAAGAGCCAGAACGAGAGGAGGAATAAGAGTACCTCCTCCTCCTGGGAGGCGAGCGGGAGACGGAGGGAGAGGAACACGAGGAGGAACGGGAGGACGAGCTGGAACTGCTCTCAGAGTGACGGGGACGATACCTAGAGAGGGAAAGGAGGAGGGTCGGTGCGGTGATCAACATGAGGAAATCATAACCCCCAGAAACGGGTACAGGATGTTGCATAGATGTCAAATATGTGAACGTGACATGTGACTGAGGGCCTCACCTTTTCTTCGGTGGAGAGCGTGATCTAGACCGAGAGGAGTGGGAGTCTGACTGGGATTCTGAACCACTGGATGCAGGACTGGGGGAATGATGGGATCCTCTCTTTCTAGGCCGGCCCCTCTTCCTTTCTCTGGGGCTAGACATAGGGCTGGGGGTGCGAGAGGCAGTCTGCTGACGGTAGGACCTCCCAGAAGCCCCTTGCCTGGGACTTCTTTCCTTAACGGTGGCATCAGTTTCCTGCCGAGCAGGAGAGGCGTCAGGAGTCTCCAGAACAGAGCTTCCCAAAGCACTGTCCGTCATGTGATCCAGGGTCTTGGTTAGTGGAGATTCCTGTGTTTTTACAACCACAGCAGTTGTGGTGGTCTGGAGAGAGGATGCCGGGGCACCTGGGGGTGGCTGCGTAGTGGTTGTGGTGGGCCGCTTAATGGTTTTGATGGTGATGAAAGGCTGCTGTTTGACATTCCAGCGCTTGCCTGGTTCACCAGAAGCCCCCTTGTTGGGGAGGCAATAGTCATGGTCCATGAATGCCAGGTCAGGGGCTACGGTGGCAGCAGCAGCAGTAGGTTTGCTGCGAAACTTGATCAAAGGCAGAGGCCGGGCTTCTATCTGGATAACTTTGGAGGGGCTTGGCTTGGAAGCTTCAGCGGCCTTGCTCTTCCCCAGCAGGGCCAGAGGCTTCCACATCTGGTGAGGAGGGGTAGCAGGAGGAGTCAGAGCTGAAGGGGAAAGAAAATGTACCACAATTAAACCCATTTGACTGGTGAGTGTCAATCAAAAGCATTTGGCTTCACACTGATGTTGGACCCACTGAGTGTTGTGTACCAGGAGTGAAAAAGTATCTTGGAGCCTGATTTAAGAAAACTGTACTAGAACTCCTCCAGAGCATTTATTCTTTTATAGTGTTTCACATCTTATTTACAATTATCAACTTACAGATAATTTGCACTCACAAAAGTAAATTCTTATAAGTAGTGACAAAAATCATGCTCCAGTTGATCCAAAACTCCAGACAAGATATTATGCTCTGTTACAATGACCGTTTTGTTTTGCTGGTAGCATGTGAGAGCATGAAAGCTGTGCAAGGGAAAAATATGCCCTAGAGGGAAAGACTTTGTATTTTCATTTGCTCCTTTATAAAAAATAAAAATAAAAAAAAAAGTCAAATGTCAATTAGGATAATCATTGCATTTTAAAGAATTTTAAGGTATTCTGTGTTATTTTAATTATTTCACTTATAATCGTATTGATACCATCGTAATTGTTGGTATTGGGACATCACTTGAATTAGTCTTGCCAAGCTTTTTAAAGATGTTTCCCCTGAAAATGTACCTGCAGTGCTTGAGATGTCATTGGCTCTCACACGCTCCACAAACGTTTTCTCTGGAGCCAACTCAACACTGCAAAGCAAGCACAAGGGTCTGTTAGCACATATATACACACACCTCAGTTTGTCTTAAGATGAGAATCCAGCAAAGTCAAGATGAAGAACATAAGCAGAGTGTACAGATCAGAACTGACAAGGCCATTACCAGGGCCAGACAAACAGCAGGGTCTGAGGATTGCGGTAGGTCCTGGCGAAAGGTGGATATTGGCCACCTCCACACACACCCATACACACACACCCACACACACCCACACACAATGCAAGTAGGGTCACTTGCAAAGAGATTCCCAGAGAAACTGTTCCTCCAACACTCACACAGAGCAGCATGGGAGCTGTAGGGTAACTCACCTAGAGTTTCCTACAGCAGCTGCTCTACCAGAGACCTCCGGCACACACTGCTCCTCTTTGGCTGAAGAGAGAGGGAATAGGGAAGGGAGAGGATGAGCATAGGAACAGAATGGACTGGGAAAGGAACAGAGAAAACTGAATGATTGGAGATTGTGTGGATAACACTTTTGCTACACCAGGTAACATACTGTAGACTAAATTGTACAACCTGCATTGCAGACATAAAATGCAATGGCCACACTGTCTTTGGCTGGGTCACGTCATCAGTACGTATATCACATGACAAGTGGTTGAGAGTACAAACTACGCTTTGGATATGAAGCATGACATGGTATTTCTCATGGTTAAGATGTGATAAAACAAGTAGCAAATGGTCAGCAGCTGTACATTAACCATAGCATAACATGGGAACGGTGGTGTGATCACGAGCCCACTGACATGAGTGTAATGGCACATACAGAGTCTAGCCACTTGTTCTGGTTGGGGCCTATACATCCGCCCAGACAAAGACAGCAGGGCGAGAGTTAAATGGATTTGCAGACAGGGCAGAATTCCAGCAGCTGAGCAGACAAGAGCACAAAGCAGCTTCTCTGCCCCCCACAGCACCCATCTCTTAAAGGGGAACATTTCAGTGGAATAAAAAACAGAAACTGTCATGTTGTTGCATCGTCAGAAGCTCTTAGAACTGGTCAACTCCCTACAACCTTTGAACCTAAAAGAAATTGTTTAAAATAGAGGATTAGATAAGCTTGAAGTTCATGTGAGCAGCCCAACAATATCTTTATATCGTAGGCCAGTTTTTTGGACTATGAACTCTGAGGTGTCCTAGGTATATAAAGTCTCTGCTGGTCCAAAATATTAGGGAATGGCCTTCTGGCTTGACTAATAGCCCACTGCTGAGCATATGCCTTAAATCTAAATACAACATTCTGCACAACAGACACTGGAGCTATGGAGTCCTTGAGGTGGCCACTTGGTAACCCCAGAAGTCTTTTACTCAGTCATTCCACCCTCTAACCCACTACTATCCAGAGATAGCTCTGCAATCCTATACACCACTTCCCGCCATTACGAAACCAGGGAAAGTGATACTCTGACCACATTTAGCCTAGTATTGAACTATGTGACCCACTAAGCACTTGGCCAGTACAACCACCCTTATACCAGCAATAAAGCATGAGCATCAGGCTTCTTTTCTTTCTTCATTCATCTCCTACATCGAATGGACTGAGCATTTCCCTCAGATGAAAAAGATTGCCGAGCAAGAACGAGGAAGATATAGAAATAGATGAATGGATACAGTAATATATTGATTTGCATCTTTTATATTGCTCACCTTGGGTCTCTTCAAACTGCTCCAGCAGGCTGGTCAGATCAGCAGCTTCAATACCTAAGAAAGGTCATATCAGTCAAAGATTAAAACAACAAAAAACACAGAAGGCATAAGAGAATGTATTTCTTCACATTAAAAAGGATTTTTCTGCAGTCAGAGTAAAAGAAAACAAGATGTCAGCCTTGCAAGAAAAAAAAAAAATGATCAACTTTAGGCTCACCAATCTCACTGGTGAAGGCCTCGATCAGTTCCTGTGTGGGACTCTTTGCCTTTGGGGGTTCTGGTGCTGTGGTGGGTCTCCCTTGAACTCCAGGCACAACAGGGTCAGCCTTTAGGCCCTGGGAGGGGTTAGAGGGATGAGCAGCATGGGAAGCACAGGGCTGGGTACCAGAGATTGTCGGTTTGGAGGGCTTGCTAGCAGACATGACTGGGGAAGTCACTGAGGTAGCAGCAGTGGGCTGAGGCACCTTCTGGGCAATAGCAGTGGGTTTCTGGGGGGCACTGGTAACCATCTGGGCAGACACAGTAGCAGCCTTGGGTTTGAGTGCCTCTGTAGTGGTTTTAGAGGAGACTTCACAGAGCACCCCAGACTGAGGGAATACAGGCTGAGAGTGGGGCCTTTCAACAACTCCACCCTTGTCTCCTGAGGGTGCAGAGGAACACTGCCTGTCTGCTTGAGGCATGAGCTGAGTGGCTGGCTGAGAAGAAGACAGAAAGCCAGAGCTCTGAGGCACACAAGGCGTAGCAGGGAGTGAGGTGGTATGTAGATGTGGGGGTAAATTCTTCTTAATGCTAGGTGCAGCAGCAGAAGGATTCTGGGGTTTAGAGGGTTTAGGAGTAGAAACTGGTTGTGGCACAGACACTTGTTGGGGTTTGGGAACTGGCATAGCAGTGGCAACCTTGGTGGAGGAGGCAACCATGTAGGCCGGTGGCACTAACAGTGCCTCTGGGGTAGGTGGTGCCCCAGGCCCCATGGGCTGCCAGGCAGCTTTGACCTCTACCATTTCCTTCTTCGCCAACGGGGGGTGGAGGCGGCGAGCGTCCTTGGGGCTGGGGTCAGGCAAGCAGGGGATGGGGGGCAGCTCTTTAGGAGGCTCTGGAAGGCTGGGCCACTTGGTGCTGTGGTCTTCTTGTTTCTCCACTGGAGCAGGCTTCTTCTGCTGTCTGAGCCGCCGGTACTCCTCCAGACTGAGGGGTTTGGGCTTGTGCTCTTGGACTGGAGGGGCCACAGGAGGGAGGACTTCACCAAGGGGCAGTGTCGTCTGGGGTGTGACAGGGCTAGGAGGAGCTGAGTGGCTATCTGAAGACACAGGGACTGCCTGGGCTGCAGGAAGTACTGCAGAGGTAGCTGTTGATAAGACTTTGAGCTTCTCAGGTGCTGGGGGTAACGGTTTGGATGTTTCATTAGCCTGTGGGGAACTCACAGCTGTGGGTGGACAATTAGGCTGACTCCTCTCAGGGCTAACATTTAACAGCAATGGGTCTTGAGTAGATGACAGAGATGTTGTGACTTTAACACTCGTGTCAGAGGGTAGTGTTAGGGTGGTGATTTCTGAGTGTGTTTCAGTTTGGCATGCATTTAGTTTCTTATGTTTTGAAGAGGAAGGAGTCGGAGTTGAAGCAACAGGAACCAGTGAAACTTTGTTTTTCTTCTCTTCCTTGATTGGTCTTTTTTCTGGCTTCCTAGGTGATTCCTGTACTGACCTCCGTGCTGAGCTGCTCCGAAGGACCCTTCCCTCCACAGGTTCAGCTTGGTGCCCTTTCTTACTTTTCTTTTTCTTTTTTCTCCTTGAAGGGCTTTTCTCCTTTATCTCTTCCTTGGGTCTCTTAATGACCCTCTCATCTTTCACATCTGAACTTAGGGCTGGGATCACAAGGCTTACAACCTTCACTGGAGACTCATTGGCTGTGGCATCTTCATCATCAACAACTATATGCTCTGAACTGTCAGATGTCACTTCTTCTGTTTCATCAGGAACTTTCTGTTCATTTTCTGAGGAGTCTTCTAGTAGAGGCAGAGAGACAGGGAGACCCATGTCTGGGATCGCCAAGATGGGCTCTCCATGTTCCCCCTGGTCCACAACCTCTAGCAAGATACCTCCTTCAGGCAACATCTGTTCCCCCTCTCCATCCTCCATACAAATAGCCATACAGTATGGGTGCATATGCCTGACCAAGTCCCCCAAGCTAACTGAAAGACCGTCTTCAACTTCACCCTCATGCTCAAGGGTGACAGGAAGAGGGAGGGTCAGACCTCCCCAGTCTAGCAGCTCTTTGTCTGGAGATGAAAGTTGTCTCTCTGGGCTCAGGGTGAGGGAGCCATCCTCCTCCTCCTCTCCATCACTCCGCTGTATAGAGCCTGCCTGTATCCTTGGGAGGCTCTGGGTGCAGAGAGGGAGACAAATTTCCAGTCACATTCTGACATCTAACAGTCTACTAGATTTTCTTCAGATTATGTGCAGGGAGATCTACCTTTCCAGTTGATAAGGGTCTTGTGCTGCAGATAGTGTCTTTCTCTGGAGGGGAGCGGGACAGACACAGCAATCTCCTGAGCTAGAGAGTGTAAGATGAAAAAAGCATTACAAATTACGCATAATGGATGAAATGAATACTTAACCACCATAAGGGTAAATTCACATTTATCACAATGGGTAAGATGTACTTTTACAACCACAGAGGGCAGCCGGTTAGGCTTCCATCCCCCTTGTAGAGCCCTTGTGAGGCTCCCTGACCCTGTAGGCCAGGTGGGGGTTGTGATGAGCAGGAATTTGTAAGGCACTTAGAGAGTTGTGTGTATGACAGCTGGGCACTAACCGGAGAAGGCTCCCTGCCCTTCTGACCCGACAGGAGGTCTGAGTCAGGCAGTGTGTCAAACGGGGACAGGTTCTCATCATCTACGTTATCAAGGATCTCCGTCAGGGCAGTTAGCAGCGTTGCCTCACTCTCCTCATCCAATCCTTTAGCCTAAATAAACACATGAAAGTTAGCTACAAGTATGCACAGTGCACACCAGTATTGGGTGTATAAACAAACTGTACAATGCTTACATATAGAGTGACCATAACCTAAAGTTCAACTATGTGAAATGAGTCTTGCCTCTGTTGTTGGCGCGTCCTCAAAGATGGAAAGGATGGAGGGGTCTAAGCAGGTTTGAAGGGCCTCCAGAGTTTCTCCAGAGCTCAGCCCATCAGTCTACAGAGAGGGAAAATAAATTCTGATTTTCTGGACAAAAATCAAGGCTGCATTCAAATAATGCAGCAGACAATAAACAATCCGATTCAGCAATGACCATCAGTTGTACTTCTAGACGCAGTCCAGGATTAGTTCCAGTAGGTGTTGCAGTGTAACACTGTCTCTAATTTGTGTCTTTAGGCATCATGATATTTGGACAATTATTATGTAATTTAAATTGTAATTGTTTTTTGGTGGGTGGGGTGGACTGACCAGTAAAGTCAGATCATGCATTTGCATTACGTTTTTCCAACTGTAGGGAGCCCCACATTTAAAAGAATGTAAAGCAAACAACTCTGATCACTGGAGGGGAATAGGTACAAAGACCCGAGGTATGAGGTAAACCTGTTCTAGCAGAGCAGGATTCATAACAAACCCACTGACACCCTTTTAGGACGTTATGCAAATAAAATCTGAGGTCAAGTCAAAGCAAAAATTGGAGTGCAAGAGGTGGTAAATGAAGGCTATTTATTTGGTGGTTGGAACAGAGAATAAGCCTTAACTCAAGGTTTGGCATTTGAGAATAGACTCTGAAAAGGAAACCCTAGAGGGCAAGGCAAGGCACATGTTTCTAGTCCCAGCTTGGAAGAGGAGAAAAACAAAATACCACGGCACAGGCATTTTCTTTTATCCTTAATACACAACACTGAAGGCATTGGACATACGAGACTCCCATATGCACACATTACCGACAAGAGTTAGTGTTTTGGCTATGAAAAATGAACTAATTAAATCAAAACACAAAACCCTTAAAAAAGGATGAGGGGACAGATATTCTGGTGACCAAAACTGAATTCACAATACTGGCAAGTTTGAAATACCAATGTGAACGCCTTACAGCCATTATATCCTAAATCACACAGTTCCCCATACACATGATAAAATAAATCGGCACGACATGATAAAGAAATCTACCATGTCTATGACAGAAATAAAAGTGGGAATAAAGTTTGAGTTTACATTCAAGACAATCACGTGAGGTAGGCAACTGTTACAACTGATAGCATGATGCAGTATAATATAAGGCAGTAAACTCATCCAGTGACCCACGTGTTTCTGTCCATACATTCATAGACAGTGCGCAGACATATTTGTTCCTCGCCTCACCCCGTCCGAGGCGGATACCCAACCCACGTGTAGCACTACAACAAACGCAACGATGTGCCCGTATCTTCTCTTCCACGTGAAATTTACAAACCAATAGTAACAAACTACAAACGAACAGGCACCATTTGTAATCAGCTGTTGATTTCAAAAATTATATAAGATATATATCACAACTAGACGGGAGAGAAGCAATTTACTAAATGCCGCCGGTTGCGCATGTGTAAAGGCACCCACATGTGATTCACCACGACTAAACCACATGTGGGATACACACAGATACGGAATGAAAACTCTTTAGGCTGCAGCACTAGCACGAATTATCACACCGACTCGGGTGATGGTATTCAGTGTGTAATATCAGGGGTCGCCATCATTTTTAAGTGCATCATAATCAAGACTGATGACAAATTCCTGCAATGTGCTGGCATTACGCCTATTGACTTCATTAGGCAAAATCACAGCTTAGCAACCACTGACAAGCAACAAACGGTAGGCAGGTGAAGTATTGTAAAAGTATAAATCAGAACTGGTGTGAACAATGAACACAAAGCTACTTGGTTGGTTTGCTGCGCTGTGCATTAAGTTACCACGTGGGAATGAATCAGTTGGCTGGCCGGCAGCACGCAGGCTTTGCACATTACCCAGCTGATTGGGCTTGGATGTTACTTGTAGCGATTAATTATACAATTGCTACATATGCCAAACCAATTACTATCACAAAACACAGCTGTCATTTCTCTTGTTAAAGAGATTGGCTATTAAAAAGGAGGAAAAAGCTACCTCGCTGCCTAGCCAGTCAAGCGACCCTCCCTAGCTATCTACGTTAACGTTAAACTAAAAAAGACACATTTGCGATAACGTGTTCGGCTTTAATTGATAGATTTTACAATAACATTAAGGCATGGGGTGAGTTATAATCATTCCCAAACCAGGAATAGCCTACTTTCTAACAAGTTTGCTAGTGACACCATGGTTGTATCCACGTGTCACTTTTCCATGCGCAGTGGACAGCTTGTACACAACACGGTCTGCGCTGGTGATAAACATTAGGCGCAACAAATAACAATGAAACCATACATCATGCAGTAGCGTCTAGTAGTTGTTCGTTACCTCGTCTAGTGTATCCGTACAGAAAAAAATCCATATTGCAGGCAGTTAAAAATCTCCTCGCCTGCTCCCCACCGCGCCGCCATCTTGCAAGTACTCTCTGTCCTGCCCCGACTAGTCGCTAAAGTAAGCTCGGTATGAAAGTAATGAATCGCGCATTGGAGGAACAAGCACGCCGGTGGGAGACACGTGGTCTGACATTCCCGGCAAAATGACGCAAAATGACGCATAGGGGTCAGAGGTAAAGCGAACCCATCTCTACCTACCTTTTGGTGGCAGTTTTATTTGTGCTGCAGAATGAAGAGGAGAGAATGCGCACCGGGCATGTAATGTATGATTTAATACAATTATAAAAAATACAACTGAAAGTTAAACAAACAGTGAAAATATAATACTCTAACAAACCAATCACAATCGTTTGCAAACAGCAACATATAATAATGAAATACAGTACATCACTTTTACCTTTTTACCATTTGTTGACATGGTTTCTACGCTCTCCGCCCCCTAACGTCACATCTTGGCAACTTTGTATCACATAAAATCCAGACCTTCCCGGTCATATACCACTTTACTGGGTGATCATGTGCGTATTAGTAATGACGACATTTCTGACGGCACTCTAAGGCAGCAAGAGCTGCATCAGCAGCAAATGTATGGATCAGATGATAATACAATCATTTCATGATCAGATGTAGTAATAGGTATGGTAATTTGGTATGGTATTCTTTACATTCATTGTCTGTGGTGTCACCTCTACCCCACACACATTTTTTTTTTTACTTTATTTTATTTTCGATCTCCTATGGCATCTTTATAATTATACAATAATTTCCCCATAGGGTATTAAGTATAGTTTATATTTATGTTATAATATTTGTATAGTATCATTCTAAAGTTTATTATAGGATTACTATAGTTGTTTTTGCTAAGGATAGCACAGTTGTCCATTTGTCATGATATAAATATCCAAATAAGAGCCATTCTTAAACTGGAACACCCACTGTAACTGATCCTTGGATACAGCAGTAAACGTGGGTCTCAGAAAGTTGCTCCACCCCTCACCAGGGGTGGAGCTTTTGGGCCCTGTGCACAGGAGGAGACTCTGGGCCCCCCTCCACTTTGCCCTTGTCCCCACACTATGAAAACAACTATGTCTACCCACCCACAACTCAAACACACATTAATTTACTGATAAAGTATCGGACACATTCCTAATTGAAATTCTGGGCTCTACCCTGATAGTGCTAATCGGCTGTCATAACCATACATTCACCAGTAGTCCTCTATTCAAAATCTTTCTAAAGAGGACAGCTTTGTTTTAGTCTGCACGGGAAAAACCTAGCCACATGTTATTCCTGCTAGTTCCTTGTTCCTGCTTGTTTGTCTTTGTCAGTTGCTCTGTCATATCTTTGAGAAAGTTCTATTTGCTTTACAGTTTGTAGATCTCTACCCCATCCCTGTTTCAGAATCAGAGTAGTGTGTGATAAAAGCATACAATATTTATACATGTACACTTGAGGTACACAAAAAGCATTTTAGTCCAGACACTGTAAGGGCCCTCCCTCAGCTTGGGGCCCTGGATAGTCAGTACCCCTATTTCCCCCACTGTGGTGCTCCAGCCCCTCACAATTACAAAGAAACTCTACAGGGAGCATGGCCTTTTACTGTCACTAAGTTAACACACAGAGAAGGTTCACTGAATTCAACTTAATTTTACGGCCATGTAGTCCATGTTTAAATCAGTGTCAGTCTGTGTGTCTGTGGTACATTTATATTTATATGTAGGCTACCATGAATTGCTGAAATGGTGCTTATTCAAATAACACTACCAGTCAGGTAACATATACACAACATGCAGCACTGGCTACAGCACAACCTGTACACATTCAATTTTATGGGTGATTTCTCTCCTTTCTGGGTCTGCCATGTGATGATGGGCCTATTGCTCCTTGTCACCTAAAATCAGAGGTGGAAAATTAACTAATTACAACTACAATTACAACGCTTACATCTTTCCTTTTCAGGAAAATACCATTGGTAGCTTATTAACAAGGAACCATGAAACCGTGAGCTGATAACGACTCATAATAGAAATAGAAACAAGCAAGATAACCTGAAAACAGTGAAACACAAAGATCATGCTGATAGATTCTGGTGAGGTTTGGGAGTTCAGACTTCAGACATCTAGAAATCAATGCACAGCAAGAAATTTTGTCTACTTACTAAAAATTACTTCTGAATAGAATATTGACTTTATCGTTGTGCTATTGCTTTGTATTCCTTTCAAAAATTATGAGGCTGCTGTACAGTTTCTCTGGGATTCATATGGAAGTTACTTCAATGTAGACACTATTCTATTTATGTTATGCAAATACAGTAATCATCTCAGCGAGGTAATCAGGGATGTGGCGGAGGGTAAACCTGCCTAAAGTCAGTTTACCTTCCTTTCTTTGCAGAATAGAGTCTGCCCAGCCTCACAAGCCAGATGAAGCTAGGTGGACTAGGTGCAACAACGGGTTCTGTTGTTTCAAGAAGGTTACGCATTAGTATTAGTTACTTTGAACTAGATATCTGATGTTGCTATACACGTCTCCTTAAGGTATTAATTGCTTGTATTTTTCAATGACCAGGAAACAAGGGAGGGAGGTTTTCCAGGAGTGGGCGACTCCTGGAAAACCTTAGGCATTCTTTGGATGAGTAAAACATGTATTTGTGTGGAGAAACTATTCCCTAGACTCTTGTTTATTTTGTGCCACAGTTAGAACTCACCTATTGGCCGATATGGTTTTGTTGATGATAGGTTAGTGTTTTATGATTTGTACCTCCACTCTTGAAATAATAACACTATGACAGGCATGGTTTTTGTCTGTCCTTGTTTGATGTTGTTGTAACAACTGACTTCTATTGAAAATGTGGCTCTCTGCATATTTTAGTACATATACTATCAGGGGCTAATTGTTCTGTTCTTGTACTTACAAACACCAAAATTACATATCATATAAGTAGTCTATATGTATAAACACACACTTTTATTTGGAAAGATTTGGACTTGAAGTGGCTCTATTATTATCATTATTGCAGTGGAATCACGTTATTCTCTGTCTCCTCTAGTTTAGGCTTAACACAATGCTCAGTAAATTGGAAGCAGTGGAAGCCTGTGTGTTGCTGTAGCTTAGACAGGAAGGAAAGGTGTGAGGAGCGAACAAGAAGAGAGGTTGAGAAACGGAGAGGTGGGGATTAAATTGGGTCAACTACAAAAGTGGTGGTGTTGTATTCTTCATTAGGACAGGTACTGCATGGCACAGAAAGGCCACAGGCAATTCCCGGTGTCCCACAGGCAGAAATGGATCAGAGGTGGGACCTGCCACAGCCACACACACACACACACACACACACACACACACACACACACACACACACACACGCACACAGACATTGTGTCCTTCAGTGTGATTCACAACTTTCTCTGTTCATCTATTTTACATTGTGTCATATTCTCATATGAGCTGTGTGACTCATAAAGCTATTATGTTTTCCTCTAGCCGTTTGGGGAAATGTTTCCCAACTTCGTCACGATATGTTACTTTCTCCAATATCTTTTCTTCACTGTGGCACAGTTCTTCATTATATTTAAGAGTAAATATGGTGAATTTGGAAGTGTCCTTACTTTGTTGTACAGGTCAAAGTAAAGGACACACCACCTTACAGACCCACTGCAGTGAAATGTTACAGTAGTTCTTCTGTCTTTGTGTGCTGTGCATTTCCTGGCATCAATCAAATCATCTCTAACAGGGCTAGGCAAATTTCAATGATTAACATAATGAGTCTAACTGATCGCTTTTGTCCCATGCTGCATTTCATTTGAAGAGCATGACAGTTTTAGCTACATGCCAACGCCTTCTCAGCTTCTAGATCATGATCCCAATTTCAGGTAAAAAGAGAGAAACACACTGCATATGCAGAGAAGGCTTCTGGCCAAAACGTTTGTGTAACTGTTCCCTTGGCTGTGCCTAAACTCAAGAGCACAAGAAGACATTTTTGCTTATGCATTGTTTTGTGTGCAGACCTCTCTCTTTTTATCTTTTGTGATTTTCATCTGTTTCACACATCTAAGTCTTGGAGATGGTTTCTGCGCGTTGGTGATAGATTTCTCCCAATTTGATCGGAAATTCTGAAGCCCTGTCTGGAACAGCATTTGTCATTGCCATCATGAAAAGATATAAGGCCCAGATTGATCTCTTAAAATCATCATGTTAGCAATGTTTCACACTGTCCTTTCCCTCTACATGGTGAGTGAACCACAACCATGACAGAAAAAGTACTCCTAATAATTAGAGACAATATCGCTTACTGAAGTCACTTGTTCGATTACTTGACCATCCCCTGTCGTCTCCCTCTTGTTCTCATTACCTTTATGATTTACCTGTGCTGCCTCGGCGCCTGTTTTCCCCAAGCATCTCCTCTGACACACAACAGGCCCTACCTGTCTCTGCCTCTTGCTACCTGTCATGTCATACTAGATTCAGTGCTGCCCATATTTCCTGTGGCGATTTTCTCCCATACATCACAGGCTGTATATACTGTATACCTGTGGGAACTGAAAGACTTATGGGCTTGTGTTTGTGTGTGTGTGTGTGTGTGTGTGTGTGCGCGTGTGTGTGAGAGAGAGAGAGAGGAACACCACTGTGCCCCAACGCACTCCCTAACTGCTACCTACCGCTGCTCTGGCGTTGCCATGGATACAGTGCCCTCTCTCTCTCCCTCTCTCTCTCTCCGTGGGTATGGAGGGATGGGGCTGGAGAGGAGAGAGGAGAGAAGTGGCTCTGGCTGCTGCCTCTGCGTCATATTCATACCAGTGCAGCTGAGAGCTGCCCCCCCTTTCCCCTCCTCCTCCTCCTCCTTCCGTCCTTCCTTCCTTCCTTCCTCCTCATCATCCAATTTGCACACTGCTACATCCCCTCCATTTGTGTCTCTATCTGCATCTCCTCATCTCACTCTCCCTCTGTCTGCCGGTCCAGCGGGTTTTTCCTCTGTGCGGCTGACCCAGGAGGACTTTGCGAGCGAGGCTTTGCTGTGCGTACAGCGTGGGTGCAGAAGAAAGAAAGAGAAGACAAAGGTAAGCGTGGAGATGGAGGATGTTTGAGTGTTTGTCTGTGTCTGTGTGTGTGAGAGAGAGAGAGAGAGGGAGAGACAAGGAGAGAGTGTGGAGAGAAAAAGAGAAAGAGAGAGAAAGGAGGGCGGGCAGAACAGCTTCAAGACAAAAGGCTGAGAGGTAAGCATTGATGACATGAACTCACCTGAGACAACAAGTATGCCACTTGAAGCCGTCTTTTCACCTTTTGCTGTGGGTTTAGGCTAAAGCAAGCTTGTTATGAGCATGTGAGCAAGAAAATGACTCTATCAGAGGACACGATACTAATGGGTGGAAGTGCGTTAAGTGTGTGCGTGTGTGTGTCTCAGTCAGTCAGCCAGCCAGCCAGTCAATCTGTCTGCGTGCAGGCACTTTGCTGTCTGTCAGATAGTGTTATGGAGCTGCTGCTGCGTGTTCCCACAGCGGAGAGGGGGGGGGGACACAGAGAAGGACCTTCATTATACTCAGAAAGCTTTTTGAGTGATGTGTGGATGTGTTGACAGACTGCGAATCTCTGTGTCTGAGAGAGTGAGAGAGTAACAGAGAGAGAGAAAGAGAGAGAGCATGCCTGACTGTGCAGTCAGTGGTGAAGTGCACAGCTTCAAAGCCTAATTGCTTCTGGAAACAGAAGCCATTTCCCAAATCACATTCATGCAACCCCCCCCCCCCCCCCCCCTTCTTTCTTTCTCTCCCTCCATCTCTCTCTCGTTTCTCTCTCTTCACCGGCAGTGTTTGAGATGTCTCTCTCTCTCATATCTGCCTTTGTTCAGAGTTCGCCATTTTACAGGAGCAAGATTTTCAGTTAAATGTCAGACGCACAGATCCCGACTTACAAGGCTCACAATAAACCGAATGGTGACAGAATAGCGGAGATGAGAAGGCTGCTCAGAAAGAGGCAGACCTTGCTGAAACAGATAGAGAGAGAAAGAGAGAAAGTGTGTGTGCGTGTGTGGGGGTGGACTCAGAAATGGAGAGAGAGAGAGAGGGATGGCAAGACAAGTACAGGGAAAAGAAGAGAGGAGCAGGCCCGCGGGGTTGTTCATTGTGTCTTGGTCCTGAGAACAGTGTCTGACACCATGTATGACATTTAGCTGTGATGCCTCTGCCGGAGCGCTGGCGTGTGGGGAATGAGCCTGTCAGCTTTCGTTTTATCGGAGACAGTTGTTTGTCTTTGTCAGTGCATTGGCTGTGAGTGACAGACAACAGAGATCTGAGGTTTGTTAGACTATGCTTCAACTCACTTTGGGGGCTTGTTTGGTGTACGGCTATGAAGATCTGTGGATATACTAGACTGGGAATGTACTGTGTGTATATGTTGCATGTGTGTGTTTTTTTGCTGTCAATCTAGCCAGAAGTTGCCAGATACTGTAATGTCTATGTCTGTAAGAGATTTTTACTTTTTCTTGTAATTCGTGGCAATGATGCAAAGACTCTGCTCAATCTGTTTTCCATCTGAGAGGATCAGGTAACTGAGCAACAAAGACTGCTCATGGGACTAAGTTATATGGTCATATGTTTGTGTGGCGAAGTGATATTATGAGTGAGATTATGAGATTGTTGGTTCTGAGAGCAGACACACTCGAGCCGGGGGAAGTTAAAGGGATGAACGAATAGGGAAACCAGAGAGGTTGGCGGAGGGAGCGAGGGTGGAGGGAAAGAAAATGAAGTGAAGTCACATCAAGTAACATCACACAGGGGGAAAGGTCAAGGTAACATCAAGAGGGCGAGAAGATTAAATTGACAGAGTGACGTAAAATTAAAAAGCAAGGAAGAGCAGAAAGAGGAAGAGGGAAGTAGAGGGAGAGAGAGAGAGAGAGAGAGAGAAAGGCTGTTGGGCAAACAGTCTGCAGTCAAGCCAGACTGTTTACATGCAGCTCCTGTTGTTTGTGTGCGTGCGAGCTATGCGAGCGTGTGCGTGCGCGCGTGCACATTTGTACGTGCGCGCTCTTCCTCCCTCCCATGAGTCTCCAGTGTCCCTGCGCTCCAGGTGGGCTTTGCATTTTTAATCGATACTGTCTGTAGTGATTAACACCAGCGTTCTCTCTGCAGCAGAAAAACAGAAGGAAGGAGGGGGGGGGACGGAAAGAGATGGATGGCAGATATGAGAGATGGAGGACGAGAGAAATCTGTCATACACGAGGCAGGGTGTGTCGTGTGCGTGTGTGCATGTGTGTGCATGTGTGTGTTTGTTTGGCAGTAATGACCCTCTGCCTCTGGGCTCCTACTGAGTATGTTTATCTCCCACAGCAGCACCAGGCAAAAATAGACGATGCATCACTGCCACACACACACACACACACACACACACACCTTGTGCATTTTCTCTTTTTCCTCTCCTTTGCTCTAATTGCCTCCCTCCTGCCTTCTCCTTTTCTCTCTCTCTCTCTCTCTCTCTCTCTCTCTCGCTCTCTCTCTCTCTCTTTCACACACATACACACTCATGTCCACACACACTCCCTTGCGTATTACTTACTCTTGTCTCACATACCGTTACTGCTCTTTCTTCCTATTTCACTCCTCTCTCATTTTCTCTCCCACTTGTATTGCAATATGCCTATTAATGATGCAGCTAGAGCACCAGCGCCAACTTCCTGCGTCTGACAGAGACGAGAGAGCGAGAGAGAGAGAGAGAGAGAGAGCGAGAGAGAGAGAGAGAGAGAGAGAGAGCGAGAGAGAAATGTAGTTCTGGTGTACATGCCCTGCTTTCTACCACTCCCTCTTACTCTCTCCACCCCTCTGTCTGTGTTGTTTTCCTCAGAGTTAGCCCATGCGAGCGCCGTGTGGACTGAGCGCAGCTGTTTCGTTCAGAGCAGAGCCCAACATGTGAGAAGATGTCTGTTGGAGGTTGTGCTTGTCCCGGTGAGTGCCTAGTCTCTCTCTCTTGCTCTCTAGCTCTCTTTCTCTCTATCTCTATCTCTGTCTCTCTCCTTCTTCTTCTCCTTCTCTCTCTCTCCCTCCCTCTGTCTCTGTGCTCAGTGCTGCTGTCAGAAAGATGACTTATGTAAAAGTGCTGCAAAGCGGCCTAGGGCCAGTGTCAAGCTGTGTGTATGTATGTGTGTGTCAAGCTGTGTGTGTGTGTGTGTGTGTGTGTGTCTGTGCGTGTGTGTGTGTGTGTTACTCCTGCTATACTCCAAACACATGTCCTAAAAAGAGGTTATAGACTGTAGCTACCACACTTTAGGATTGAGTTGTTCACCAGAGCCTCTCAGTCACGCTGGCTTGCTGTGCAGCAGATCAATGGCTCTTTGAGTGTTGCCACATGCAGAGGCATTGAGATATCAATAACTCCTTCAATTCGCTCACTCTTTTCACTCCTGTTCTGAGGTTTATAAGGCCATTCTGGGTCCGCTTCCTGATTATGTCTGCTCTTATATCTCGAAAACACTTGGCAGAAATCACTGTTTACTGTCACAGGAATTGTTTTTCTTATCTGTTCCAATGGGTCTGAACTGAATGAGGCAGAAGTATCTTACTCCCTGCAACATGATTTAGCCAAAAAAGCTGGTCTCCCTTGGTGAGTTTAAACTGTTAATGAGGATTCTTGAAGAAGACTCAATAAGAATCTGTCTTTGTTTTTAGTTAAGATTTAAGTAGGTTTGGGAAAGGAGCTTGCTGGTTAGATATTGGACCTCTGCCTGTTGGAGCTCTTGGAGAAATTCTACTCTGCTCTTTGTTTGTTTGACTGTATTTTGCTATGTTATTTGTCTAATTATTTTATGTTGTTGTTTTGATGCTGCTCTCCTGTCCAGGTCTAACCTTGGTCTCAGTCAGACTACCTAGTTAAATAAAGGTTAAATAAAATATAGTTTAGTCACATTGCTGTGGTGTATTATTGGTATTTCATATCCGCACTCTGTTTTTGTGCTACAGCAACAGAGCCAGAGGAAGGAAATCTCGCTGTGTGTCTGTCTGCACATGTCAGTCCTTGGCAAGTGAAATGTTTTGACAATTTTATCAAGAAGATCTCATCGTCTGTTTTCTCCTGTAGAGTGTTTTGGATCCTTTTTTTGACTTTTAGAGTGATCTCTCCTCAGAGGTAGTCCGAGAAGAGCGGGCAGTCTGCAGAGACGCTGGGTTAGCGATTGTCTTGTGAACAGTGGGAGGCTTGCAGCGCCAGGGGATGAGCACTGTGCAGCACAGAGGGAGCGACTAACAGATAGAAATTGAATCGGAGCATCTGCTCGGGGGGGATCTCAGAGAGGGTAGATTGAATTAGGGTGTCAGTATCATTTTAATGGGCCTGCTCTGATTCATTGGCAGTATCAGATGGAATAATATTAGAAAGGACTCCGCTTGATGTTCTGCTCTCATATCTTTCCTCTTCACGACTATCTGGCTTTCACACGCTCATTCTCTCTCTCCTGTAGTTCTCCTTTATCTGTGCCTCCTTCGCGCGCTGTGTTGACAGGCTTTACTGTGGAGCAGAAACTTTTAATGACATCCACATGTTTTTGAAGGATGCACAGGGAGAGAGGTCCACCAACAGCTTTGTCATGTACATGTGGCGCACTCACATAGGCAGGCACACACACACACACACACACACACAGTTCACGAGGAGCCTGCTGAGGCAAGTTTAGGCCAGCGGATTTTTCAGATACCCACAGTACAACATTGCTTTCATGGTTACTCTCTCTCTCTCTCTCTGTGTGTGTGTGTGTGTGTGTGAGAATCACTGGTTGCATTTGAAGGCTGGTTTGTTTACATTCTTTCATGATGGTGGATGGAGGATCCTCCCCCCTTCCTTTGTGTGTGAATGTCTGCATTGGAGAAACAAATGACCTCTCTTATCCCCACATCACGTCCTCTCTGCCTCTTCTTTCCCTCTGGATGGATCAGAATATGGGAATATAATAGAGGAATCAGAATATGGGATCAGAATATGGGAATATAATAGAGGAATCTGCACTGAGTGTATATGCATGTGTGCATGCATGTGAGAGTATGCAAGCCAGGAGGAGTAAATAATACAGGAGAGTGTGTTTTTGTGTGTGTGTGTGGTGTGCGTGTGTGTGTCTGTCCTCTCGTCTGTCTAGTTCATTGACATCACTGTGACACCCCGCTGTTACTGTGGCTTTGCTGTGAATCAGCCTTTGAAAGGCTTTGGTAATAGAATGGAGGAGATCTGTCCTAACACAGTGGAGCCAATCACATCCTTTGTTCAGACTAAATGGTAAAAATAGATTGCCTGTGAGCAGAAGACACCCCCTCTCTCTTCCTCACATGCACCCGCTCAGGCAAGCTCTCCCCACCGCTCACCACTCTCTCTGTCTCTCACCCATCTCACTCTAACCCCTCCCTCCTATCACTGCTTCCTCTCTCTCTCTCTCTGTAGCACTCTCTCATCCCCCTTTCAGTGCCTATTGCAGTAACAGTGGTGTTACCTCATGCAGAAAGTCACATGGCTCCTGACTGGAGAAAAGTGACTTAGAGCAGAGCCAAGATGGCAGCCAAACAGCCAGTGCTGTTTTGATTACTGTTACACAACGACAAGACTGTCACAGCCTCATGCTCTCAGTGCGCCTCCTTCTCTTTCTTCTCCTCCTGACTTCTTCACGTCCTTCTCTCCTCTTCCTCTCCTCCTCTCTCCACCCTCAGTGAGTCTCTCAGATGTGCTGTGCTAGATCAAAATGGCTCTGTGCAGAGGCAGAGAGAAAGAAAGAAGGAATGCGTGGGAGACAGAGATGTTGGGGAGGCAGAGAGAGAGAGAGAGAGAGAGAGAGGGTGGGGGCAGGATGCAGAGTGGAGACGAGCTGTCGTGGTGATGTCACATCTGCTGCAGGCTGACAGGATGGCAGAGGAAAGCTGGCATGTGCCACACAGCCAAGAAAAGGAGGGGGGTGGGGGGGAACGATAGGAAGAAGATTTTACATCAAAACAAACCTTTATTCGTGTGAGATGTGCAAGCTGGAGAGTCTTGAGCAGGTTTTGAACTGAGAGAGAGAGAGAGAGAGAGAGAGCGAGAGTGAGGGAGACGGCTTTCAGAAAGACACAGTGACTGCGCTGAAGACAAAAGGTGTGAAGACGGCCGCAGCGCTGTGTGCTGTGTGTTGTGTCTCTGTGCCACCTGCTTATGTGCGAGTGTGCGAGTGTCTATAGGCTGTATTCTCTCTCTTTTATGGATTCGGATCAGTGACCTCGCTCATTGCATCCACAGTACGCGTCTAGTGGGCTCCATGTCTAGTAATGCATCTTTTTTTGGTCCCAGCAGCGAGTGTAAGAATAGAATGGACATTTACCCCCCACCCCCCACCCCTTCCCGAAACCACCACACACACATACACACACACACACACACACACACACACACACACACACACCCTCCCTCTTGTTATTCTTCGCTTTATCTTTAACACACACTGCTTAACTTCCTCCTGTCAACCCACAGTAACATCCTCCTTGGAGCGAGCGGCTGCAGTGTGTTTGTTCTGTCTGCTGCCTTGTTGCCATCACTACCAGTGAAGTGCCACCACGGTTTTCCTGACAGCCTCGTGTTTCCACCATGATTTCTAGCGAGGCAGCAACAGGAATCTGAGCATGATGTTCACAAGCAACTATGTCTACAAAGTTTTCCCAGCGCTGGTTTCCTCTGTTGCTACACTCTCTCTCTCTCTTCCACAAGTGCGCTCTCTCAGAGTGAAGCTCTTGGAAAGTGTTTACAAGGCGTGTTTACACAAGGCCAGTGTTTGTTGAGTGTGAAGCGGTCGGTTTGACATTTTTACAGCTCACTCCAGTCTCTTTGTCAAGGTCAGTTTCTTCGAGCATAAAGTTTGTTTCTGAATCAAATCATCAGATCAGATTTATATTTTATTTTACTTGTATTGGATCAGAATACACACGCACACAATGTTACCTTCTCTGTCAATACATAGCTGGCAGTTCTCAGGGTGAATACAATGCAATCCATGTTAGTATAATGTGACCATTATTTCAGAGACAGAAATGGGACTAGTTGTAGTTGGTATGACTGGCATATTCTGACTCCTGGTTGTATTTTATCACTGTCTGCCAGCCCAGCAGCCGGGAACTCTGTGTGTGTGTGTGTGTGTGTGTGTGTGTGTGTGTGTGTGTGTGTGTGTGTGTGAGTACATGCTGAATTTGACTCGTACTGACTACAGATGAAGTAGGGTTTAATTCTGATTCACAGCTGAACAACTCTCGCTCTACAACCTGTGAAGAAATGTTCCATTTTCCTTCCATATTTAACAACATCCCATTCTGTCCCATATTTCCATTTTACCCATCATTAGTAGGTTTATACTATAATAATAATGCAGGTGTCCTTTAACTGCTTTAAAATATCAACAACATTGTGCCTGTAAAATATATTGATTAAATTCATTGAAAAAGCATACAAATCTAAAGATCTGTGTTTATGGTAAATATGA
Source organism: Centroberyx affinis (assembly GCF_046629955.1). Classification (NCBI taxonomy): domain Eukaryota; kingdom Metazoa; phylum Chordata; class Actinopteri; order Beryciformes; family Berycidae; genus Centroberyx; species Centroberyx affinis. Next base: position 277,161 of record NW_027280290.1, on the reverse strand, counting down.
TAGAATTTATAAGGTTAGTGTTAGGTTTTGGGGTTTTTTTTTGCAAGGGGAATACTCCAGAATAAAGTTGTATACGATTCCACTGATTTTCAACCTGGGGGTTGGTACCCCCTAGGGGGTCGCAAGATAATTTTTGGGGGTACAAATATAATTTATGGGATAGGAAAAAACATTTTCTACTATTACTATCACTATCACTTATTACTGTGTAATTTTTCTGATTTTTCTCAAATTTTTGCTTTTTTTTTCTTCTGAAATACTGAATAGTTTTCAGCCTCTATGCCTCAAATGAAACAATCTGAAAAGGGAAAATCATTCATACGCCGTATATGCAGCCTGTGACAGGGGGTGGTGAGAAGCATTACTTTGTTTTAAGGGGTCATGAGCCAAATGGGTTGAGAACCACTATTCTATTCTATTCTATTCTATTCTATGTTTGCATGTTGACCCACCTGGGAAAGCAATAGAAGCTGCAGTGCAGCTTGAGGAGGGTGTTTGTCATGTTTGCCAGTAGAGGGAGATACTGTTCTATCTAGATCCCTCTGTCTCAGCCCATCACATGTTCCTCACATGGGACACGCAGAAGATCTTGGAATTGTTATTACTATCAAAAGGAGATCCAAGTTCTGGGTCTCTGTTGTCAGAAACAGCTTATTTTGTTCCTTTGTATCTTACTCCTGCATTTCTTTATGCTTCCTCTCAGAACTAGGAAGACTTTTACATTTACACATACTGTACATTTACATTATGGGTCCTACATGCCAGAATTGTTGAGTTGCAATGTTTTCTTAATGTTTAAGGTACAGGGAACAAACTCAGTTTTATGAAATATTCTCAGTTTGAGTTTTATGACCGACTAACTAGTTTGAGTTTTGTCACCTCACCGACATTACTGGGCACATCTGACCCCTTATAGGGCGACATGTTGTACAGCCACAAGCTGTGGCTGAAATGCTCTGTGGAGGACTGGGGGTTACAGGAGTGACAGGTGTATCTCCTCTTGCTCAGACAGAGAAAGAGTGTAAACTCTCAGCCTTTCAATGAAATTCACCAGCTGCACTCCTAAGCCTGTAAACTGACTGGCAGCTCAAGTGAAAGCCACAACAATTGAGCTTTAAATGCACTTTAAAACCACAAACGTTTTATTTGTTTGTGTACATAAGTATTGCTTGTAAACATTAGAGTAGTCACTGAGTGAAAATAGGGCTGCAAATTACACCCTTGCATAATCTAAGGCTATGAAAGGCTCAGGATTGTGGTTGAAAGGATTTGAGTCTTATCAACCAGGTCAATCATTTTTCATAAGCCTTTATAAGGATGTCTTGAATAAACCTGCCTATTTGGGCTAGAAGTCAACATCACAGATTTGCTGAACAGTGCAAAGAGACCATGTGAATCCATGGATTTGAAGAAGGGTATGATAATCGAGGCAAAAAGAGAATGTGAAATGAGGATTTAGGACAAAATCTTATCAAATGGTGGTCTGTGGTCTCATGCACGGGATTCTCTATCTTTTAAATAGATACACAGTAGACCATTTCATTAGATTGTGTCCTAAATCCCTATTCCACATTCTCTTGGAAAAGAGGAGTGAAACCTAAGATCAGAATAACCATCCCTGTATATTCTCTCATTATGTTGACGTCTAATTTAACAATTCCTCATTTTGCTGGGGACACCCTGGGACCACTTTGGGACTCCTTGCTGTATTTGGGGGTCCTTGCCATGAAAAAGTTAGGGAACCCCTGCCTGCTGCAGCCGTGGACGGCTAGTGATGGGATGGGAAGGGAAGGGATGGGATGGGCGGAGGGGCAGGAGGCGGGGCCTTTGTTCGTCTCGGCTGGCAGGAACAAAGGGTCCTGTACTGTAGACGGTTTAGTAGTAGTAGTAGATAGGGAACGCCGTCCCCGAAACAAATGCCGTTTAAAATATATGTAACGCTATTGCAACTTGACACGAAACCGGGGAACTAGTATCCGCGTTTTACTTTCCACCGCTTCTCGTGTTGTTTCGGACCGGAGGACTGCATTATTAACCGACGGCGCTGGAGATTTCTCCATCCAGCAGCTCCGGCTAGCAGCGAGGCTAGCTGGCTAGAAACACCGAGCGGAGGTGTTGAGCAACACCGCGTTTCGGTGAACCTTTCTCTGCAGGTAACTTAACCTTACAGTCAGACTACTTTCGTAGCGCCACTGTTTCGCAAAAAACGGTTGAAACAAGTCGTATCCAATAACGGGAGATGGTGCGTGGATGTCGGCGATAGTTCAGCAACTAAGATAGCTTAGCAATGGCATCCGTCCTCTGCAAATGGGTAATGAATGCGGCCCTGCAGTCCAGTCCTCGGCTTGTCCTGTGTCTTTCCTCTTAGCTAAAGCGGCTTGCTAGCTTCCCAGTTAAATGTTGGCTTTACGCAGACATAATAACTGAACAGCAATATGCAGTTCAGATACAGATGTATTGGCCGAGAGCCACAAATACTGTTCAGCCACTGGATTCAGTTCCATTGTTTGCATGATTTTGTTTGGGCGGACAGTTTGCACTAAGCTCACACACCAGAGTCTAGATAATATTAAAAGTTAAAGTTGTTAGCTACTGCATCTGAGTCCTCTATCTAGACTGATTCTTTCTACAGACTAGTGGATGCTTGGAGACTGGTGTCATCATCTGTATTTGTCATGTGTAGCCTGCCTCTGGATGCTGTCCTGATCCTGTCTTTCATTAAGACGTAATGTTTGGCCCCTGGAATTGCCATCACATAGATGCCTCAGTTAGATTGCACCCCAAAATATACAGATAGTGTATAGATTGGGTGTAAGGCTGATGACTTGGCTTGTATTTAGGGTGTGGGCTGGCACTTACTAGAGCTGAGAATAAGCTGTGTATCAGAATTTGTACCGTCTGTGTGTTAGGTATGTGCATTTTTAATAGATAAAATAAGATTGCTGTTTTGGATTTATTTGATCACAAATTATGAGATTATGAAGGTGTGTGTGTGTGGCGGGGCATTTTTGCAATGGAGATTGTATTTTGTATAATGTGCACCAGATTGAACAAAGGCTTATTAGATTGGGTTGAATGCTGTCTGGTGCTGATGGGTGGTGGTGTTGGGGGGGTGGATCTGTAGGTCAGAGGTAATGCATAGAGAACCATTGTGAGCAGGTTCACCCCCATAGTAATGGGGAGGAGAAGTTGACCCGGTGGGACTCTCTTGGGTATACTGAAGCCAGGAAGAAGACGACGGGGTGGGAGGGAGAGTAAATGAGAGGGGGGTTGTAGTTGTTAGATGAGCAGAAACTGGGCTGTGAAGGAGGACAGACAAGACACATTCGACCCCAATCAAGCCCACTTTCTTTCTGCCTTTCAGTATTTGCTTCTACTTTGACCACCACCATAATAAGTGTGTGAAGTAGACCTATGTAGCCTATGTGCGATGAATTTGATGTTAGAGATAAAAGGTTCTGCTGGTGTATAAAATATCCCTGGTTAGACCTAATTGCATACAGCTTCTGCCTGTGTGAGGCCTGCTATTAGTAGAGATATTGGTGGTTGAAGAGATGTTTTCTCAGAGCGCTGTGTTTCTGCATGAATGCCTTATCTGGGCAGACAAGGGTTAACAACAGCCGGGGCAGGGAGTGGGGGATGGGTGGAAGAGGCAACTAGAGGGGGAGGCACACACACACACACACACACACACACACACACACACACACACTCAGTGCAGAGGAGCATGGTTGGGATCACATGAGATGGGGCTGTATGCTAGTGAGGAGGGTTCCCTATAATGGTGCGGATGGTACAAGAACACAAAGAACATGCCAGACCTTGACTCTCCACAATCTCCTCTGCTTGTGTTCCCCATTTCACTGATTGTGTTCTCAGATTTTTCTAGGCTAATAAGTATTAGATTGCCGTTTTTCCCCCTCGGGTTGATTTGTTTTTTTTTTTTGTCCATTTACCAGATTAAAGATGCATTAGATAATGAAAGCAGCAGGAAATTGTTTTGGCAGTGGCTTTTATTTGAATAAATCTCACTAAAATCAGCCGACATTAGATTACTTAGATGATGCTGTGATTTGAATGAGCTAAATCTAAGTAATCTAAATCTCTTCTAAATCTCTGCTCTTTTTTTCCTACTCTGTGCTTGTGTGCAGGCTGTTCGTCAAAGTCATTCAAGCTGTACTCTCCTAAGGAGCCCCCCAACGGCGGCAGCTTTCCCCCCTTCCACCCAGGCGCTATGCTGGACAGAGATGTGGGGTAGGTCTGGACCACAAGCCAGAGGGCTCTTCATTCTGCTGTTATACTGTCAGGATAGGGAGAGCAAGTTCTGCCTGAAGAAAAATATGTATAATACTTGGGCTCCAATGAACTTTTATCCCCACGCCATTTTATTTTCCCCCGTTTTGGGATTTTTCAGTCCTTTTTTTCTCTTTTGAAGTCTTATGAGCACCTATTTTTGTGTGTTTTATAGTGCAATTATTTTCTGCGGACATCAAATATTACTGTTTCATCGCTGCAAAAGATGTTGCATCTGTGATATTGATGTTGGACTCAAACCAAATGGGAATAGACTAGATAGAAGCAGACTGATTTAAAATGTGTGACCTATAAAGGCAAAAATAGAGGGGAAGAGAGAGAAGCAACATTCAGTTTAATTAAAAGTGTCAAATGAGTACTTTCAGGCACTGATACCCACATGCTCTCATTACATGTTACAGTACTGATTAAATTTATACCTGTTAAAATGACTGAAATTGTGAATATTTTAATGTTTTTCGTTCTGTACCTCTCTGTTCCATGGTAATGTTGATTTTTAATCGAATCACATTTTTCCCAAGTTTATATTTTTGCATTTGTTGAGCACATAGCACAAGCCTAGGGCCCTAAAATACAAAATTTGGCACCAGACACTAAATTATTCTGCAGTGTCATGCAGCCACATGCCTACACTTCCTGGGGAAATGGTTGCTGATTATTGCAATTTTTCTTTTCCAGGCCAACACCCATGTACCCCCCATCATACATGGAGCCTGGAATGGGGTGAGTGCGCTGACATTGAGACTTTTATGTTGAACACACATTTGTGATTGTTGCAGCTCAGTAGTAGTTTATACAGCGTTTATTCACAGGCCACCTCGATTTGTGTATGAAAATCTAGGCATTAAATTTGCCTGTAAGTAACCGCAGTTTGAGTTTGCCTTTGGCTTATACCATTTGTTTGCACTGTGGGTGTGGATCAGCCACTGAACCAACTCCAAGTGCAGAGTGTTGATTCCTCTGTTTTCTATTTCAGGAGACCCACACCGTACGGGAACCAGACAGACTACCGGATATTTGAGCTGAACAAAAGGCTACAGAACTGGACAGAGGTGAGAGGCGGTCCACATTCTGCATAGAGCGTAATAAAAACTCGACTCCAAATTGTGTTTCTGTCCAAAAAGCCCTGGAGGATTTGTTTTCTCAATATTTAAGTTCAATAAAATAAATGTCACACAGTCTGCAGCTCCTGTGAACTACTTTCTGTTGCCATACTTGAAGATTTCCCCTCCCAGCTGCTGTTTGTCATGCTAGGGATTTTGTGGGAAATGAAGCCTGAGAACTCACTGACTTCATTTACATTCAGGCTCTAATAGGATTATCTGACCAACCTGGCTAAAAAGTAATTGGAGTGCCAACTGAGCATGCAAGAGGAAGCTGTTTTTCGCTGTGGTCTGTTTGTCGTTTTCTGTGACTGTCGGTCTGCACACTACAACACATAGGTGCATGTTGTCCTCTGTGCATTGGAGGGCGTCTGACTGCACCCAGAGCTCCATTGCAAGCTTTGTGTCCAGCAAAATACTTAATTTCTAACGAGCAGAGAGTTTCAATTAACAAGTTTGACCTCTAAACGTCAGTTTTGTTCGTACTTCTCCATTGCATCAATATTAACCTGTAACCAAACAAACTTTATAGACATTGGCATGCATCCATCTGGAGTGTTACACTTCAGTCTTCATGAAATCTGAAGGCCACCAAGGTTTTTTGTAAACTAATATTCTACTGACCAGATCATGGGGTGGAGGCAAAGTTGTAGAAGTGGTTTTTGTAAGGAAATAGAATTTCTTCTTTTTTGGGGGCAGTTTGTAGTGTAGTGTTTCTGGCCATAAATTTGTTTTATAACTTCCTTGCCTTCCCCCAGCAATCATAACACCCATTGTTTTTGGCAGTTGGACACTTCCTACTTGGCTTTCACAGGTTTGAAAGTCAACAGTATTTTTTGTTGTTGTTTTTCTGATCAATGACTTGGTGAGAATGTCTTAATCAAGCTTTACGTTAGCTCTCTTAACTGGGCTGAATATTCAACCAAATTGGGATTACATGAGTTATTCTAACTCCATTCAGCGTTTCTTATATGCTGATTTCTTTTGGAATAAGGTTAAATTAGTTTTATCAATGAAATATTAGTGGCAGCAGGTAAACCAAGTAAGTGGGAACTGCACTTACTCCACTTAAAACACAAAACATGTCTACTCTTTGTAATGGTGACAGTCATGCTTTTTGCTTACGTTAGAATTAATTGACATAACTTCTTGTATATGCATAAGTAAATCTGATCTTAAAATATGTGTACCATGATTGATTTAATTGAATTAAACCTGAATGATTGTTCTTCCTCTGCTGTAGGATTGTGACAATCTCTGGTGGGATGCCTTCACCACAGAGTTCTTTGAGGATGACGCCATGCTCACCATCACCTTCTGTCTGGAAGACGGACCCAAACGATACAGTAAGATCAAAAGAAAAGATGCTGATTGTTTATTTGTATATGGAAATTCTGGTCATGAATATTAACTGAAGGAACCTATTCACTTCAGTAATGTATATGCCCTAAATTCATATGTCAAATTTTCTTATGCTGTGAATTCATTCATATTTTTAGTTGCATTATGTTGTATACCCCTTCTTATTCTTATCCGATTCATGGCTATATCATATTCTTTGCTTTAATTTCCCTATGGGGATCATTAAAGTTTCATTTTATTCCTAATCTCATGTTGTTCGCACTTACATGGTGACAAAAGCAATAAAACACCAATAAATGTCTGTCTGCAGCCATTGGCAGGACACTGATTCCGCGATACTTCCGAAGTATCTTTGAGGGGGGCGCCACTGAGCTGTTCTATGTGTTGAAGCATCCAAAGGAGTCCTTCCACAGCAACTTTGTGTCTCTCGACTGCGATCAGTGCACCATGGTGACCCAGAATGGCAAACCTATGTTCACACAGGTACAGTTGCCATCACACTCCATTAGAAATACACACTCTCTCTCTGGATGACTATCAGTAGTCTGACCTCTAACCTTGTTTCTCTCCTCTGGGCCAGGTGTGTGTGGAGGGCCGTCTGTACCTAGAGTTCATGTTCGATGACATGATGAGGATCAAGACGTGGCACTTCAGCATCAGACAACACAGAGAGGTCCTACCAAGGAGCATCTTGGCCATGCATGTAAGTCCCAGACAGACGCACGCACTTCACATACATATTCTAATTCATTTGTGTTATTTTTGTCATCTCACTTCTTTTTCCTCCCAACATGCAGGATCCCCAGATGCTGGATCAGCTGGCTAAAAATATCACGAGATGTGGGCTGTCCAACTCCACACTCAACTACCTCCGTGTAAGTGAACTCCTCCTTAATCACATTTTTCTTTTTTTGGATCAATCATTGGATTAAGTTGCAACTACACATGTACTTCATCTTATCCCTTTCATTTCTTCTCTTTATCCATCCTCAGCTATGTGTGATACTGGAGCCCATGCAGGAGCTGATGTCCAGGCATAAGACCTACAGCCTGAGCCCCAGAGACTGTCTCAAGACCTGCCTCTTCCAAAAGTGGCAGAGGATGGTGGCACCTCCAGGTAACACACAGACATACACAAACATGCATTCCCTTCAAAATCCCCATGACATTCATAAGTGGTTACCTCACATTCATTTAGCTGTGGTGCCCCCACAAAAAATCCAATTGCAATTAGAGCACAATTGTTCATGATATAAATAAGAGGCATTCTTAAACTTCAACACTGCCTGGAACTCATCCCGGAGCGAATCTGGATCTCACAATCAAAAATATACTCTTCCCCTACATCTACAAGAAGCACTGATTTATACAGATTAAACTACTTAATAACAACAAGTCATCGTCTCTGTTTCTCTACATATAGCTGAGCCAGCCAGACAAGCGCCAAACAAACGGCGGAAAAGGAAGGTGTCCGGTGGCAGCACCATGAGCTCTGGCGGAGGCAGCAATAACAACAGCAACAGCAAGAAGAAGAGTCCAGCCAACAGCTTTTCTCTGTCCAGCCAGGTACCTGTAAGCATACCATCTACTTGACCCTCTATCTGCACCTCCAAGTTTAGCAGAGCAGGGCATGGCATGGTAGGGTAGGGCAGAGGGTGGAGGGGTTGAAACTTGTGGGTATAGAGGGGTGGTAGTGGCAGTTGTTAGTGGGTTTGGGAGCGGGTGTAGCAGGAGGTCCAGGATAGAGCTAGCTTAGAAGGGCTTCTGGAGGTGGGATTTAGAGTCAGGCGGGAGGGGGTGGTGTGGCTGATTTTATATAATCCAATTGAGGATGAGAAAATTTAGTTAGTACTTTCTAGTGTCCATAGACCCCCTGATGTGAACCAGTGATGGGCAGTCCCTGGTCCTCTGGGGCCACAGGCTTATGGGTTTATATAGTGGAGGTGTAAGTGACCTCTAAACCACAGACACAGGCACAAGATAGTTCCATATCTCAGTAATGCTTAATGGGTTTGGGGGCCATGGGGGTAGGGTTACCTATTCCTGCATTTGTGGTCAGGAACACCTTGCTCTGATGTCCTGAGTTAGGTTTTCTCTCTAAATCCGCTGTATCAACTTGATTTACAACGTACAGAATTAACCACTAAGCCTATCAGAGCACATGATTCACACGGCACTGCTGTCGTTGCTTACTTGGTTGCTTGATTGAGTGAACGAGACCCGAGGTGGAATGAAAACCCCCCGTGATGCAGCACTCAAGGATCAGGGATGCCCACTGCTGGCCAGTAGGGAGGACCCCTCGACCCCAGTTCTCGGAGCAGGGGCAGGGAGTGAGGGCGACATGGCCCACTCAACTGTCTTGGTCAGGTTAGAGGACCTGTTTGATACCAGAGGAACGACACAACGTCTTGTTGTAATTGCGTTCAGCAGTAGAGGACGTTAATACCTCAGAAATGGGGTTTCAGTTTCATTTGTCACCTCAGTCATTGATGGCACTAGATCCCTAAAAGGTTCGCTTTGAGTATCAATAACAATGCATTTCATCACGAGTTACATTCTGGGGCGATTGATTAGAATCTGAGTTTTTTCTAATTGTAATCTATAAAATTGGAATTGAACCGAATTAGAACGCACCTAGACCATAGGTCAAAGATTTACAATTTCAGCCCATCCGTGCAGTCAGTCATTCCGCGCAGCCCCCTGTAATATGGGGATAATGTGTACCGGCCCTTGCTGTCCCCTTTAGGACGTGATGATGGTGGGAGAGCCCACTCTGATGGGAGGGGAGTTTGGTGACGAAGACGAGCGTCTGATCACGCGGCTGGAGAACACGCAGTTCGATGGGGCGAATGGCCTGGAAGATGAGGACAGTTTCAACAGCTCACCTGCGCTGGGGGCACACTCGCCCTGGAACAACAAGGCTCCCTCCAGCCAGGAGAGCAAGAATGACAACTCCCAGTCTTCCCAGTAGAGCGCTGAGCTCCCGACCCTGTCCCAACACTTAAGCCTACTGGGATCCGCCTGAGCCAACACACTAGGGGAGAGAAGTCAGGGAGGGTGGTCTCGAGCACTTGTATGCTCACTATGGACAGTTTTTTGTGTTTTTTTTTTTTTTTTTGCTTTGCTTTGTTTTGTTTGCCTTTTTTTTAAGCCGAAGGGAGAGCAGTTAGGGGAAAGGAATAAGTTGATTGACTGAAAGAGCAGTGTGCTGTCACATGAAGGACAGGTGGAGGGTGTCAACCTGCTCATCTCCCGCAGAATCCCACTCTCGCTCCCTCACATTGTGTCAGATGCTCAGTGGTGCTCAGCCTTGGCCCTCGTTTGCTCGGCTCCATCTCCTCTGGCGTGTCAGTCAGTCCTCTTAGAGGTGTGGTGAGACCGGAAGGTGGCTGTGTGTGTGTGTGTGTGTGTGTGTGTGCGTGCGCGCGCGTATGTGTGTGTGTGTGTGTGTGTTTTCCCCATCATCGCTCACCACAGCGTTTGAGCCAGAGTTGGTGTGTCCTGTTGTCCGAGTGCTCGCCATGGCGACCATGTCAGCGGGTTCTTGTTCCAACCTCGGGTCTCGCCGTGCGTTTCCTTGACGACGCACCACTTTGTTTCTGTTGTGCTCATGTCACAGGGAAGAAATGCTTAGCATTTATTTAACTTTTTTTGTTCCAGGCTGTAGAAACTGTGTGCAATCTTAGTATAAAAATTCAACGCTCGGTTTTTAAAAACTCAATTATTTGTTTTTGTAGGACCTGGTTGGAACAAAAACCTGTACAGTGCCGGAGCTTGAGGACCGGAGTTGAGAACCACTACGCTAAATCTTAAACACACACAAACACACACACATACACACACAAACATTGACACACACTTATACAAATAAACACACTGACACACACACACACACACACACACTCACCAACACCCACAGCATAAAACATTGAGGTACTGGAGAGAGGTGGTACGCAGCATGTCTGGACCAGAGCACCAGACGCTACAGAAGTGTGTTTTTATTTTCTATGTTTTGGATTTGTTTTGAATTTTTTATTTTTGTAAACAATTTCTAAAAAATAAAACAGACAAGCAAACAAACAAAAACACCCCAGAATATTCTTTGCACTGTTTTCCACTGTAACTCCAATCTATTTTTCTTATGAATTGATGGTGTATTTTTGTTCTTTCTATTACTGCTAATGTAAGAACTGTAAAACATCTGAAACCTGTGGCGGGACAAGAGAACCTACGGTATATTAATGTATATTGCTGTTAGATCATTCTTATTGTGATGGTTATAACTTTCATGTAAGTCTCTGCTTGATATAATGTCATCAATCTGTGTCAGACATCACATTGACATCATGAAATCCATTGGCTTTGATGCTAGAAAGACAGGTTGGGGAGAACAAGGCCAGTGTTTAGTACATCTGGTTTGATTTGAGTCCAAAGCAGCACACTGGATAGCAGTTTCCCCACTAAATTGTCATCAAGCGTCTGGTTTGGATCTGTTGTCTTGTCATTGCAGAACTGTTTGCTTTGTCTTGAAATCTCTATCTGGGGGTCCTCTCTTTAGAAAACATGTTACAGAAACTTCTCAAATTTGCTACATTTTAAAAACAATTTTGACAGGATTGTAAAATAAGAAAAAAAAGACTTTTGTATTAACTTAAGTTTCCCAGGAATGTTTTTAATCACAATTAAGAAAGCTACAGACCAAGGAGCTACATGTAAAATTCTTTAGATATTGATTACACTATGCTGTTTGTTTTATTAAGAATCATTTTGTTGCCCCCCCCCCCTCCTCATGTTTATGTGTCTGTGCTTGTATATTTTTAGGTAGTAGTTTCTGTAAAAGTTATTCTATGTATTCCTCCCTACAACCCTGAGAAACTCAATCTAATGTAAAGAGATGAAAAGCCTCTTAAAAGTTTTTTAACATGATTTTTAACGGTACAATCACTGATAAAAAGAATTTTGGCTTCATTTCAGCAAACTGTATTTATTTTTCTATGTACTGACATTCTGTTTGGGCCCAGCTCACGTGTACAGTACTCATGATAATATGTGGAGGAATTTGGGGAGCTGCTTTGTCAGATAATGCCAGATGAGGTCGTTCCAATACCAGTGTTTTTTGACTCCTCGGTTATCCTGGCCTTGATGAGAGTTAATACTTATTACAATTCAATATGTTAATGTATAGGGATATTTAATAGCCATTTTCTGCTCATTTATCACTGTTGTGCGATTCCAGTCTATCTGAAAATGTGCCGTACACACACTGAAAACCCATATATGACCACTTTAGGGAGAAAATAATATGTTAACCTCTAAGTTGGCCGTTATTCTGTGAAGTTGCTCTGTTGTGTGGTGATGCATCCTCTGAAGAAGAGCCTCCATGTTTCTCCTCAGATGCTGGAATATTGCACATTGGAGCAGCTTTTAATACAATTTTTATGTCTGCTTAACCCTTTAATCAAATGTGATTTCAATGGGTTTATGAGGTATTTGATGTACATTTCCACATACACACGAAACCTATAACTGGTGAATGAATACAAAATGGCAAGTAAATAGTTTAGTAATGGCAGAAGATGCTGACCATTTGTCTGAGGTATTAAATCCTATATCTTGGGGGGAAAATGTGTGTCAAAAACACTGGCATTGTCCTTTAAGCTGTTGCATCAGTCTTTCCTAATTCAGATACATAAAATAAAATTATAGTATGTTGGAAACTGTTTTCTAACCCATGGGCTTCAGCGTCATGCCGAGATCTTAACTCACTGCTTTGGGGTAGTAATTTGCAGACTTTACCACCAGGTGTCTCCCAGAGCAAAACAATAAGACTGAGCAGACTGTCGCAAATTCCTCCATCTTCATTTGTAGCAGAAATGCTGTCTGTAAATCCACATTGAGCTGCAGGCTGTTGTGTTTTAAACCTCTGATCGTTGTCTTTAGCTCCCCTAGTCTACTTTTGTGGTGTATCAGTTCAGCAGGCTGACACAGAATGGAATCTAGGGGCAACTTCAACACCACCTTATGTTCCCTGTAGACAACTTTGACACTATTTAGGGAATAAGGTCTTACCACATGAGACAGAGATGAAATGGCAATGCACCCATAGCTGGCTCCTGTAGCGCCTCACCATAGGGGCGATTTGATATATATATTTTGCCTAGTTTCTGTCATTGATAATTCATGTATGGTATCAATAAAGATGAATTTTCACTGAAATACTCCAATTATGCTCTTTATTTCAGTCAGCTGTAATGATTTTTAATAGACATGTCCTTACACATAGACGAGAAAATAAAAGATCACTGATTTTTAACCTCATGAGGCTCAGGTCTCTTCTCAGCTAAACATGGGAAAACCATCCAATCTGGTTCAAAGATGTTTGGGTAAGTCTGACCTCAGTAGATTGGTGTAATCGCTTTTTTATTATTAAATTTAAACATTCCCCCTTTAGACATAGTGCTCCCTGTCATGCCCAATGGAGATAGAGCTATTCCCAATGCAATTTACTGAATCTTCTTATGATGTATTGAAATCCCAACTGAACCTGACTGGAATGTGAGCAAGACACTGCAATTCCTGTTCTTGAGGTGAAATACAGCACTTTGTCAAGGGAGCGAGTCCCCATTCTGAGAGCTGCATGTCACCTATTTTTGTCTGCCAAGGTTGAGGTAATGTAGGAGATGATGGCCATTTTGGGTAGTGAGAAAAGAGGAATGGAAACAGGAACTGTAATGATGACAGAATTGTGACGATAACAATAATTTCATAACAGCCATAGATGGCTGCTTGGACCTGATTAGGTAGAGTGGGGTGGCTGTTTTCTCTGCCAAGCCTGTGAATCATGCAGGCTCTACAGATGTACTGTTTGACAGAAAACGGCAAAAATGTGGGTGGAGAAAGCGCTGAGTGCAGACTCTTTAGTGAGAAGATAAGTGATTCGGATGAGATATTTAGGCCTGGGTTTCTACGGTGCAAGGTACAGGAGGCACCAACACATCACACCCAACTTCCTAGCAACAGCTGTCTGAAACAGAATGATTCTGAGAAATGATTTTAATTACTTAGAGCATCTGTATGAACATTTCTTGTCTCCTTAGATGGGGGCGTAAAAAGGCGTTTCAAGTGATTTCTCCAAGCTATTGTTCTAGGAATGTTGAGTCAGTGAGGAAAAATCCTTGGAAGGATTTCAGCTGTATTGGCAGCATTTCTGGCCTGGCCAACAAGATGTTTGATGGCCTTCGCATGCTCGGGCCACTGGATCAGAGGTCAGTGCAGAGGCTGCTGGGAAACCAGGTCACAGCAGATTAAAGGATCAGCCCGTAATTGATGACTTGGATTGTTGAGGTGAACCAGGGATGAGCAAGTAGTGATTGGTACCTGAGAAGGCAAACAACAAGAGAGAATTCAACATCGGCTTCTGTTTCCAAAGGTAGGCACGCATTCATTTTCATCTGTAGAGATTAGAATGGGAAATAAGAACCATGCAGAATGTAATATCATCTTTCATATCATGCAAATGTGTAATCTCGCAGCCCTACAACAGAGGATTCAGTGTCAGAGCCGAGTTTCACAGAGAAGTCAGTATCACAACGTACCAAATTCAAAGTATATTTAGACTTCACAAACATTGGTGAAGAGATCTCATGAGAACGATCGTCTTAGTCTCTTCATTCCCACTACAAAGTGGTGCTCCTGCAGAAGTATGGGTAAGCCTTCTGTAATAACACTATACAGTCTCCATCTTGTCCCAACATGGTTCTTGTTCACCTGAAAGTATCTAGTTGCTAGGCACAGCTCAATCTCTCAGCTATGGCTCCACCAATAAACCCACGGTTATATTCCTGTCTCACCTTGTTCGGCTGCAATTCTAAATCTTCCTGGCTGAGAGGACTGATAGTGTGGAGGGAAAATGTGACTTCTTAGCCTTCTTAGCCAATAATGCCTGTTAGAAGATGTTTTTGAGGTGTTCTTGGCAATCATTTGGTCTCATCTGTTCTCATAAACCTGTTCTCTAGTGTGTTCATCCCTCCTATCTTTTCCTGCATATTTGGGCTGTGCCGTTACTTGTTTGAACACCTTACCATAGCAGATGTGGAATGATAAATTGGAGTTACAGGAGGGCGGGGTATTGTAGCTGTAAACAACCTCTATTGCCAGTTGAAACCTTTTACTAAAATTAAAATTACTTGAATGTCCTTGTCAATTATTAACATGTTTGATTGATTTTTATTGACTTGAGTGAAGTTTGACAACGTTTACAACCACTATGTTTTGTCTAAACTGTCAGTCTCCTAAACTGAACTAGTTTTTTTTCACAAAATCTCCTCTCTCACTTCCCTCTTCCCCCTAATCCCATGAAGTAAAAGTATGTTGCAATTCAGCCACTATTTGTACGCTGAATGTTGTTGCAATTTTACACCCAACCCCCCGCTCTCCTGACAAACACACACACTTAAGAATCCAGAAAACAAAGTGGAAAAAAATCACTTTTTGTTTGGTGGAAACCCTCTCAATTATTTGCTTTGTTGCCACCCTCCCACTCTTTCCCACGTCACTCCCTCCCTCTCTCCCTGCTTCTCTCTCCAAGACCCTCCCTCTCTCCCTCCCTCCCTCCTCCTCCGCCGATCCCCTCATTCTTAGTGCCAGTATTTCTCCAGGCGCAGAGGCAGTCAACTTCAACTTCACAGCAGTAGCAGAGCCTATCAGGTTTCTACGGGACTAAACAGTCACACCCCTGCAGGCCTGTGTAACCTACTCTAATACTTGAGGAGACCAGCAGACAGGAGAGACTGTCCTTCGCTGTCCCGACAACCAAGGTGAGTTGTCCCTGTCCCGCTGGAGAACAGGTAAAAGCTCCTTTTTCCCATGTCCTTCTCCCTCTTCTTTTCCTCTTTATTTGGGAGTCTTTCCTTATCCTATCCTCTCTACACTGTAAACTGACTCTTATTTCTCTGTCTTCCTGTCCTCTACTGTCCCACCCACACCCATACCGAGACTAGAGGAAAAGTAGCTGAGCTGCTCAGACAGTCACAGTTTGTTTCCAGAGCTCCAGTGAGTAAATACCCTCAGGCGGCTGTGCTGTGCGCTGGGTTAAAGAGCTGACCGTGTTCTCCAGTAGCAGTGTCTTCAGAGAAAACAGCCGGCCCGTTCTCTCTTTGCTTTCAACAGCGCGAGGAAGTAGGTGCATTCAGTTTATTTGGCAGCTTAGCCTTGAAGAATTATCTGCTTATGAGAGCTGCTCTTACAAAAGGCATACAATTTGTGAGAGTGTAATGAGAGACGATTGAATTTGCTGTTCTGATAGTGTGGGGCAGTTTCATGCTGGTGTCTCTTTAGTCTGAGAGTAAGCAATTTCTCTTTTCACTGTCTGCTGTCTTGTGAGGCGAGCAAGGTTGGCTGGGTCTGGATAAACAGTGGTGATGCAGATATATGAGGCTTCAGTGTTTACACTATGAACATGGCTCTTATACCACAAGGAGACAAGGAGAGATTGCAGGCTGGCATTGTATTATATTAGTATTTCATGTCTCATCTGCTGTAAGACTTTGCCTGTAACTTAGATGCTAGATGCCAGTATGTACTGTACTACATGACTGCCTCAGGCTGATGTAGGCAGGACTGCTGTGTCAATATTTCTGGATAAGCAGAGCATGAAACACAGCGTTAAAGGGCAATGTTTTTCTCAGAAACTAAATACACACAGGCTTTAACATTTAGATATCCCCATTTACAAAATGCCACTGTTGTGTTTCTTCTGCATAACAGCGTCAGTGTTTTTTTTTTTTTCTCCCTCTGCCATTCTGTATCGAACTGTGCAACGACCTCTTTCTCTGTGACTCACTCTGTGGGTTTTTGTGGTGTTCGCATCACAGATTCTACTTCTGTATCTGGTATGAGTGTGGCGGATATGTGTCACTGTGTTCAGCCAGTCTGTTTCCCTCCTTTTGTCTCCAGACGCACCGAGACAGAGGCCGTGCCATGAGGTGATCGCTTGATAAACCTACTTTTCTCCGGCCAAGTCTTTCCCCAGCCAGTCTCACCTGTAGGCATGGGGCCATGTGAGGGTATGAGGGGATGGAGGCGGCGAGATGGCGCTGGAGCGTTCAGGGTCGGGGTAGGAGTGCTGCTCCTGGGGCTCAGCCTGGCCCAGTCCACCCCTCCCCAGGCTCCCTGTCCGGCAGGTGTGGCCCCGCAGAGTCTCACCCAGCCACAGTACCAGGACAACACAGGAGTGGATGCTGGAACGGGCTTCATGGCCGACCTGGTCCAGTCCTTCCTCCACACGGTCCAGCCTAACCCCTTCCCTAAAGGTCGGTGTCGCTGAGAGTCTCCCACTCTGTGTTACACTTTTTCTCACTCATCAACCATCTAGAGCAGCCGCTCTCAACATGGAGTCCGGGCACCACCAGGGGTCCTTGAGGGGGGTCCATGTAAATTGATGAATTGTTAAACTTCACCATTATTTCATTTACAAGAAGTTTACACAAGTAGAGAATGTAGAAGAATGACTATTTTGATCATAGTTTCACTGTTATCTTTCTACCTACAATAAAGATAGTCGTGAATTCTGGACAAAATCATTTCAAACAATCAATCACATATTCTCCAATTTGAGTCCAAGAGGCAAAATGTCATCAAATGGGGGTCTGTAGCCCTAATGTGTACAGAAATTTGGTCCTTGATATGAAGAATGTTGGGAATCACAGATCTAGAGTCCCTACTGGCAGGTTTAGATGGACAGTACACTCTTTTTTGCTGCTGGGCAGGCAGGTGTACAACCATAATGTAAATCACATAGAAATACTGTGGCTTTCACGCCCTGTGCTGGGAAAAAACTCCATACAAGGGTAAAGGTGAGACCTTAGTGACACACTCCTTCTCTATACACATCATACCCATAGAAAACGATGACCAGTTTGGCTAATCAGTAAGTGGGAAGGGGGAAGGGGAATGCTTGCATTTGCTCAGTCAATCTTTAACCCCTCAGGTGATGTTTTTGGCCTAGTGTTTCCTTCAGTAGGGAATGAGTCAGGCTCATGTTACACATATAGTCCCTCATATAAAAGGGAACAAAGCAGCACTGTGATGTTCCTATGACGTGTTCTAATTGCCCTTTAATCTTGGCTTTTATTTTGTTTTGTAAATGACTCTAAAGTGCTTCTGTATTTTGCCAGGTGCTTCCTGGTTGGTATTGATTTCATTCAGCAAACATCACACACACACACGCACACGCACACACACACACACACATACACACACACACTGCCTAACAACCTTTGCCCAGTTGAAACTCATTTTAGATTCATTGATAATCATTTGTTGGCTACAGTCAATTGAATGATGGCTATTGTGAAGTGGTTTCTCATAAAGAGCTATTATGGCAATAAATTATTGATCAGTGGAATTTTTATACAGTTCATCACCTTCTTCATTAACTATTCTGTGTCAAACAGGGAACTTCACTGCCTACACTCATCCTTTTAAGGCGTCCTCCACATTATCATAAGCTTTGCTCACAACATGTCAGCCAGGGCTACACAGAGCAGACATTTACTCCCTTTCTCTCTCTCTCTCTCTCTCTCTCTCTCTAATTCCCTCCCTCCCTCACTGGCTTGATGCCCTAGTGTCTGGGCTAAGAGGAGGATTGCAATTCTGCTCACCAGCCTGAGAGCTCGCCAGTTGGACCTTACCAGCTGGTGAACCAGTTTCCCAGTGCTATGAACTTTTTAATGATTTTGTTCATAAATCTAAAACAACTTTGAAAAAATAAATTTAATCAATGAATGGATTTGTTAACAACTGTGAACACACACATACACACACACTCAAACACAATTTGATTCTATGTTTTGTTCTCACACTCAAGCAGCTCATTGCTTATGTTCACTCACCTAACATTAGTTCACACCTTGTGGTAATTTATACAGACCACAAACCCAGAGCTTAATAATAATAGTAATGCATTTTATTTATAACATATTTAAAAGCAAATTTGTGTTGGAGCAATTTAAAGAGGGCAAACACACAGCACCAAAGAAAATGAAATGCAAAGCATTTTGCCAAATGCAAAGCTGTTTGCCAAATTTTTCCCAGGCTACAATCTGCTGTGAGTCAGACAGATGGTGAGGAGTAGACAAAAAAAACGAGAACCTTCACTTCTCCATCTTAACAAACACCTGAACAATACCTCGTCTCAGTTTCCTTCCACATTCAGCAGCTGTGTTTTGAGAACAATGGCCGTAACAAAAGGTTTCAGCGAGACAATAAACTACAGGCATCATATTCTTTGTAAAAAGCTCTCTGAAATAGGCTGGGAGAGTATTCAGCATGGACAAAATATGAGACTCTTCACCCTAAAAAGTGTGTCTCTGTGTCTTCTGATTTCATACAAAAGCATGAGCGCATCTTGAGCCACAACAAAGTGTCAAACTTTTCTCTCTGTCGCTTCCCTCTAGATCTGATCCTGAAATTCGCAAAGGATTTTGACCAAGTGCAGTCGGATCCAGACGTCATCAAAGAAGTGAGTGCAAATGAGTGTGGTATGTGCTAGGATGTGATCAACTTCTAGACGTGTGAACTTTGCTTTTAGAAAGCCACAGACGTGCCCTCCTGAGAACCCCTATAGCTGGTAACCTGAGAACCATTAATGTAAAGCTTCCTTGTGTGTGCGTGTGTTTCCCAGTCTACTGAAGTTACTAAGGCTCTTTCATTCATTCCAACTGTGGATTCAGTGTACCAGAGTGAAGTGAAACTATAGTGCACCGATGGCTCACTGTGTCTGACGTCACAAAAGACCACAAAGAGCGGCCTCTGTTACGCATCTTGGCCTTGAAATTGATATTTTTGTGCCATTTTACTAGTGACTCTGAAATAACAAGCGTCATTTGTCTGTGTGTGTTCAGGTCCTGCACTATCAGATCGGTTTCTTGGTGTGTGCAGCCATAGGCGTCCTGTACATCGTTCTGATGCCCATAGTTGGTTTCTTCTTGGCGTGCTGTCGCTGCTGTGGCAACTGTGGTGGGAAGATGTACCAGGAGCAGACATCTGGCATCCACTGCTGCAGAAGAGCTCTCTACTGGAGCGCATTCATCACCACACTCATAATACTGTGAGTCTGTGTGTGCTCATGTGTCTCCCGGAACAGTGTATAATTACGTGTTGCTTGAAATAAGCATAGAAAAAAGCACAATATGTGTGCCTGACTGCGTGTGAGTCTCTCCTTTGGATATGCAACGATATGTTTTCTGACAGAAAATTAAGTGTGCGTGTGTGTACATGTTTACAGTGCAGGAAACATCTGTATGTTCAGAAGTAACGAGGCCCTCAGAGTGAGTGTGGACCAGAGTGCAGTGGAGCTCAACAATACTTTAGACAATCTTCAAACCTACCTCGCTGCTGTGCCTCAGGTAAGAGAAGCCACCTCAAAACCAATTTAAGTGAGTTGAGTGATGATGGGATTACATGGTCACAGGTCGGCGACCTCATTGTGGCAGCATTTATCGATACCAGTTGACTGATTGCTACTTTTTTTGTTTTCTGAAACTGTTAACCTGCTTAAACTGTTAACATAAATAACCTTGTTAGTGTCCATTCAGGATTAGTCACAGAAAGCACTCAATCTACCATCAATCTACTGTGAGTCGGCAGCTTTTGTGTGTGTTGCAAACAGACCCTCCCTTCTCCCACAATTCTCCATTCACCCCGCTGATTAAGCACTAGCCCTGCTCCCTGCAGTGTCAATACATTTATCTCACAATACAAGAGAGTGAGAAAGGGTTGGAGGGAAAAACAGAGAGGGTCGTGTTCTGTTTGTTTTTTTCATTTGCCAAGCTGCCATGTACGATTAGATTAAGTAATTCGCCCTTGACATTTGTTGTATATCTTATTTCAAAGCGTATCTCACGTGCATGCTTTCAAATTGTGTTTTTTCCCCTGCCTATCTCCAGCAATTTGACCGTGTGGTGAATGAGAGCTACAAGACCACACATGAGGTTAGCCAAAACCTAAATGGTGAGTGTTGGTAACTAAATGTTGTTCATCCTGCGCTAATGCTTTTCATTCTAAATGTATTTCCTGTTTTCTGGGCATACTTAACCCTCTCATATCTCTTTGTCTGTCTGTGTGTGTGTGTGTGTGTGTGTGTGTGTGTGTGTGTGTGTGTCAGCCATTGGCCCTCAGCTGGGTGCAGAGATCCAGAAAGGCTTTAAAGGAACCCTGGATCCAGCCCTGAGCTCAGTTAGAGTTATGGACCAAGGTACAGTACATATGGAAATGCATGTGTGCATATATGGAAGGAGATCAGTATCAATAATCACACAGGCTAGATTCATGTTCATGTGTGTGCTGCGCAGTGTATGCGTGCGATGTATCTCAATTCTCACACATGGGTCCTTAAAAAAATCTGATAACGTCTTGAAATAAATGATAAAAATTCACAAGGCCTTGAAAAGTATTAAAATGCCCTAAACACAGTTATTAGAGGTCTTAATTTTTTCAGCATGCATTGACAGGTTCCTTAGCACTGCATGTCCAATCTTAGATTAATATAAAACAGTGGTATAATATGCAAAACACACATCTGCTTTACTTAATGAATTCATGTTTCTTGTAACAATTATTTTCCTGTTGTCCTTTTTCTTATGCTGCCCATTTATAGTTTCACAACTTTCATTAGCTAGGCTCAATCAGAAATAGGTTGGTTTTGCCAACTTTAGTTTAGTTTTTAAATTGGTCTTAAATTCAATTCCAGGTAGCATTAAAAAGGTCTTAAAAGTCTTACATTTTGCTCTCTGAAACGTGCAGATTCCCTGCCTGATGTTTATGTGTTTTTGTGTGTATGAGCAGAGACCACCAGCACCAATGATCTCCTGAGAGAGTTGAACTCGTCTCTGGTCTGGCTGCAGTCCAGCGTGAACCTCCTCCAGGCCAATGTCAGCGCCGTTAAAAACCGCATCAACCAAACCATCCACAAGCCCAGCTGCACTGGCTGTATGGCCCTCCAGCCAGACCTACAGAAACTAACAGTGGATATCTCAGTCACTGTAAGTACTGATTAGTCAGGTGACATAGAGTCTTTGTGTGTATATAGGATGGAATATTCCTGTTTGCTTCTTGAACTGATTAGTTGATCAATTGAATGGTTGAATGACAAAGGCAGGGAGTTGGCTCTAAACATCCACTCTTGTGAAACTCCAGTGATGTTTGCAGAAGAGTCAGGTTTGATTGCGTAGCTTAACTCCCACTCTTGCAGGCCTACAGACTGAGAATCAGCCGTCTGTCACTGGGTGTGAACAAAAAAATTACCAACAAGCAACAGGAAACATCAGTTTAGCAATCACGTTGCATTTGGGGCAGACTGAGACACGTGGCAATAGCTCACCAGTAATTCGCTTTGTCAAGAACAGCTGATACGTCCTCCTCCTCCTCCGCTTCTCTCTTCTTCCTACACTCTCACTGTGACACATACTGATACTGACTCCTCTATTCTCCTCTACTCTCCTCTTATAGTAGTTTTTGGTTTCAATGTCAGCCCATTCTATTGTGGCCTGTTGGCTCTTTCATAAAGGATCTTACAATGAAAACCTAAGTATAATGTGCTCGCTTTGCTGATGTCTGCTGCCCTCTTCTGTTAGTTTGCTATTACAACATTCACATTTGATAACTGCTCACAAGGCCTGTTTCTGTGTGTGTGTGTGTGTGTGTGTGTGTGATTGGACGGGCTTGTCTGTGGGTGTCTCTCCATAGATCCCCAGTCTGGGTGAGTTCCAGTCAGCAGTGGACGAAGTCATCAAAGCTGATCTCAAATCCCAAATCAAGGAGGTCAGTGGTTTCTCTTGAGCAAAAAGATGAAAGTAACAGGATCGAACTTCACCGTACAATGCCTGCCCTGTTATGGAACATATTGGTACAAATGTATAGACAGAGGGGAAGAAGCGTGGAGGATTTGTAACCAAAGATAATGTAATATACTCTGGAAGTGGATTCGCAATCAATTGAAGCTGTGTTATGTGTGTAAACAAACATTATTTTCTGGTTGCTTTTTGACAGACTGTGGTATGGAGCGTCATAGAAAGACAGAATTCAACTCTGTGTACACGGACACTTGAATGAATGGAGACAAATGTGTTTATAAGCCTATGGCATTATGCGATCTGCTTGTCTTTATTTCAGGTGGAGGATTATTTCAACAGCATCCCCCAGAGGGTCACCAATGACACCAAGGATGTAGTTCAGAGTGAGTGAGCTTTTGTATATGTCTCTTGATAAACAGATTTTGATGAAGAAGTCTATGCTTCTGTGCACACATATTAAAAACGTGTGTGTGTGTGTGTGTGTGTTTGTGTTTTAGGTACGAAGCAGCAGCTGGAGGAGATACAAGCACAGATCTCCCAGTTGACCAAAGACATCCCTCTATCTGCTCTGACCAACGTGTCAGACACACTGGGTCAGCTGCAGGCAGAAATCAGCAGCGTCACTCCAGAGGTGGAGAGAGCAGAACATATAAGGTAACGAGCCTGGACACACACACACACACACACACACACACACATACACATACACACACATACAGGGCTGATGGGAGAAAAAGGCACATACGCTGTAGTGATGCAGTGAGATCACCACATCATTAGTGTGTGTATAAAGTGTGTATGTGTGCACACTTCTCCAGATGGGCGGTGTGTGTGACCCTGTGCTGCGTGGTCCTACTGGTGGTGGTGTGTAACGTCCTGGGTCTCCTCCTGGGCCCTCTGGGACTGACGCCTAAAGCTGACCCCACAGAGCGCTCCTGCACCGCAGACTGTGGAGGCACCTTCCTCATAATGTGAGTACTCACACACACACACACACACACATACACTCAGTTGTTTACAGGAACAATCCACTGAAGCCAAAAATGTATCTGAACGTCAATGTGAACGGTTTTAAAATGTATTTACTTAACTTTCAGTACTTCTCCTGAACGGTAGTGTAGCCTACTTGTACCTGTATCTCCATTTTATTGCTTTCTTGTGTTTTGGCACACACTTTTATTTAAAGTTCCATCTGTTTTTAATTGTATCTCTGTTTGTTTGTTTGTTTGTTTATTTTTAGTTGTACCTGTTTATCTCTTGTATTACCTTTTATTCCTATTTTTTATTAAAAAAAATTCGGCACACACTTTTATGTAAAGTTCGATCTGTTTTTAATTGTATCCCTGTTTGTTTGTGTGTTTTTCGTTGTACCTGTCTACCTCATATATTACCTTTTATGCCTATTTTCTATTATTGCTGCTTTTGCGTTTAATTGTATGTAAAGCACTTTGTAAACATTGTTTTTAGAAAAGTGCTATACAAATAAAGTTATTATTATTATTATTATAAAACCCCATTTGATTTACCCAATCCAGTTCAGCTGTGATTTTCAATCTGTTTCATAATTTGAGCTCTTGTTTGACCTCTGACCTGGATGTGGTTGCAGGGGTGCAGGCTTCAGCTTCCTGATCTCCTGGCTGTTTATGTTGGTGGTGCTGCTGCTGTTCCTGCTGGGCGGGAACGTTTATACACTGGTCTGTCAGCCCTGGGACAACGGAGAGCTGCTAAAGGTAGACACACACACACACACACACACACACACACACACACACAGGCACGTACACACAAATAAAGTACATAAACACTCTACAAATGCTGTGTTAATATTCTGTGTTTTCTCCACAGTTCATTGATACTCCAGGCCTAATTCCACAGTTTGAGTTAGGCCCAATGCTGGGACTGAAATCCAACCTCACTCTCACTAATATTTACAGGTATGTAACCCCAAATCCCCACCTCTTACACAGTCACACACAGAAATGCATACACATGCATGCATATACACACAGAACTGTCTACAATTAGTCTTTAGTCTGTTTAATCTTTGTCCACTCCCGGCACCTAATGCAGACCTGACTGTCCTAGAAGGGGGGTCCCTCTGTCATTTTCTTTCCTAATGAGGTTTTTGTGGAAATTTTTCCCTGTTCTCATTAAGGGTCTAAGGTTGTTGCTTTTTGTTTGTCATTTATTGTAAAATGTGGCCGTGTGAACCCCTTTGTAACTGTGATATATACAAATAAATTTGACTTGATTGAATGTCCTGTCTGTCTGTCCGTCTGTCTACAGTGATTGTGAGAAAAACATGCCTCTGTGGTCGACACTCCACCTGTACGAGCTCGTAGACCTTGAAGACCTGCTCAATGTGTCTAAAGTAAGTTTCCTTGTACTGTTTTTTTCCATCGGCCGTTACTTAGAGGCATACTTCACACAATAACTTTCCGTTTATTTAAAAAGAAAGATTAACTTTCTAGTGTACGTCATGCATTGCCTGTGCCGAAGCATCATTTGTAATCTCTGTCTCTCTGTCTCTGTCTCTCTCTCTCTCACACACACACACACACACACACACACACACACACAGTACACAGAGGAGATCCAGCAGCACTTTGAGAATACAAACATCACCCTGTCCACCATCACTTTTCTGAGCCCCGAAGTTCAACAGCTGCTCAGCAGCTTCTCTGCCGAAGCTAAAGACGTTGACTTCACTACTGTCACACAGCAGGTAGCCACTACACTGTATATGGGCTTACTATGTGTAATTCTATTATCATTACTTGTGTATATATGTAACATATAGTTTTGATCCAGTGTGTCCTGTTTGTCTTCCTCAGATCAACAACATTTCCAGCATTAATCTCAATACAACGGCAGATAAACTTGATGAGCTCGCCAACGTTCAAGTGAGTCAAGAGAAATTAACATTACACATCTCCTGCACATATTTTATGTTTGTTCGGATACATTTAACCTTAAAATGCCATGCTTTTCTGTACTAAAAACAACATACAAGCACTTACTTTGTCGCATGATTCCTAAGTCATTACAAATATCTTCTGATGCCCATGTCCTATTGACTAACCAGTTACTTGCTCACTTCTAGACAAACAGTGAAATTCAGACAGAGCTGAGAGGTGAGGCCATGGAGCTGAGGCAGATTCAGATCAACATAGACACAACCATCATCCCACAGCTGGTGAGTCCTGCTGCTATAGTCTGTCCTGCCTACACTGGCCATCCATCTGAATGTACAGACATTTAAACATACACTCCTGTGCTAATTTTCCCTCCCAGGAGAAGCTCAACTCAACTATAGAGAGTCTTCGATCCATTGCGGGAAAAATCAATGTGAGTACACCGACTACTACCTGGAACGGCAAGAACAGAGAGCACACACACTCCTCTCTCTCTTTTTTCTTTCTCTCCCTCATCCCTGGCTCATTTCTCTCCTTTCCGTCTATTCCAGGGAACAGTGGGGGAGGTGTTGAGCAAAGCGGGAGCAGCACAAGACTTCCTGAACACAAACACAACACAGATCGTCAAGACTGTGAGTAGAGCCACGAGTCACATGAGTTACACGAAACTGTGCTCCAGTTGATCCTTCATGCCTCTGGTCGGTCAGTCATTTAGCCAGGGGGCGAGGGGGGCGAGGGGGGGTAAAGTGGTTCAGTTAGTACGGGTGTATTGGTGGTTTGAACACCGTGCTTGTTTGTTTAATATCCACGTGAGTTATTTATACATAGTTTCTTGAATTGTAAGTAATTACTAGTCTCTTTGAACTGAAGTTTCCAGATACATTGCAGTGTCCCATTTTTGCGCCAGATGACTGTTTAGGTCTATTTTCCAGCGCTTATCACAACGCTATTGCAATTATTCACGGGTCAGCTCCAGGGGATTTACCCAGAATTCCACTTGATGAAATGGCTGGGAGTTCCACTGATCCTCATGACTTCCCACTGTAAAGTAGGTAGAAAATGTGTGGAATTTACTCTCTCTCTCTCTCTCTCTCTCTCTCTCTCCCCCTCTCTTTCTCTTTCTCTTGCTCTGTCCATCATAGGAAAGCAGAGAGTTTTTGGACTGTCAGATAGCGTACTTCATTGCATATGCTGACTGGGCCAACATCACGGTAAACTTCATTGCGCTGTGACATATTGTGTATGCAATTGTCAAAATATGTGTCCAATGAGTGTGTGTGTGTGTGCGTGTGTGTGTGTGCACATGAATTAACTGCCCTGTGGTTGATGTGTACACGCTCTCTCCTGTAGATCACGCAGCAGCTCGGCCGCTGTGGGCCCGTGGCGGGAGCCGTGGACTCGGCAGAGATCATCATCTGCTCACACATGGTGGAGTCTCTGGTGAGAAGCAGATATTGTTACCTCCACCTCCTGCTACACATCTATATCCCTCATTGATTTGTTTTTAGCAAATCAATGAAGTCCACAGACTAATCATATAAAAAACAAACTAACCTGCCCACTATCTCGTCTGTCAAATTTGATCAAATCATTCACTGTTGGTATTCCTTATCAGTTCAAATACCTTATAATATGGCCAGTTTAACTGCCTTTTGTTCATAGTATCATTTTGCCGTTGTATTCATCCATCTTCTGTCTCTCTAGAATGCCTTCTGGTTCAGTCTGGGCTGGTGTATGATCTTCTTCATCCCCAGCATCATCTTTTCTATCAAACTGGCCAAATATTACAGGAGAATGGAGCAATCTGATGTCTTTGAGTGAGTAGCGCACACACACACAATGTTCAGACATGCATGTATATCCATTTACACACATGTTGTGAAGAAGAGTCACATGTTTGATTCATTTGACTCTGTGTCCCTCTCTGACCGCTCGTTACGTCTCTGTTCCCAGGAACCACATCATGATGAACCACATCCCGCGGGCCCAGATGAGAGCCTACTGAGAGGAGAGAAGACTGAGTATGTGCGGTACAGCTTTAAGACTACAGACATGACGGTGTCATCACTTAACAAAATGAAAACAAATGGTCCATGACTGCTGAGTGAGACTGAAACTGGGGGACCTCAAACCCCCCCAAAAAAAAAAATGCTACCAGGTTGACACACATCTAGCCCACTGCCTATTCCAGTTCTCACCTGAAGGTGGAGAAACAAGGCAAATTACCAACAAGGAGAAACAAGAAACAAGGCCAACTACCGCACTATACACGCATTACACACACACACACACACACACACAAAATCTCTGAATTTATCTCAGGGGTGTCGCAGGGCATAAGGGAATCTACAGGGATTTGTCTCATCATTTCAAATAAACATTTGATATATATGTTTTTCATTTATTGTATTTCATAAATATTTTGTATCTGTGTAATGAATTGAGCCATTATTGGGCTCTGAAAACAAGGTGTAGTTTATATTTCATACTGTTAAGATGCTTTTTGTGGAATGGTTCTGATCTCACTGATACACACTGCCACAGCCTCACAGTCTACAGTCTTGTTGGTGTTCAGTACTCCATAAACGTAGGAACGCGTAATTGTGCCAACAGGCATTTGCAATGTGCCAGCCTCTGTCCATTCATGACTGTGGTTTAATCCCGGGGCTGTGCCAATGGGAAACACATTTAAACGACTCTCTTAATTATACTTGGCACTTGTACTGGAAATTCATGCACCCTATTTCTATATAAATCAAACAATTCATGAAATGAATAGCTGGGGTCGCTATATCACTGCATACTGTTTGCATAATGTACAATGCAGCTATAAAATGTTCTTTTTGTCAACATTTTGTTTCCAAAGATATTTTTGTAATAATTAGTGATCTTGACTGAAGTGATTAATGATTCTGTGATGATTCAATTTTGTACTTGACATAAAGAGTAGTTTGTGTTTATGTTTGTGTTACAGCACTTTATATGGTCTTTTTGCCCACTGTGATTAAATGTTGTGAACATTTCTGCCAGCTGTTGTGAAAACTACTGTGAGTAAATTTTGTCACTGATCAACTCTGGCTTCACTGTGCATTTTTCTACCTTTTAGCCATAGCATGAGTTGAGCCTCAGAGCTCAGTCTGTTTCTATTTCCCACACATACCATAAAATAGCTTTTCACGGTGCACATTCTTAGCCAAGTGTGTCCTTTGGCCCAGGGCTAAATGAACCTTTTTACACTGCATCAATTGGTCCAGGACCAAGTTTTACAACTGCAAAATTAATGAGTATACAGACTATGTACAGCACCATAGTACATCTGTGGTACTGACATATAGACCTAATTAAGTTGCAGTTTATTTGAATGTGATCTCAGCTCTCTGGTTCCCTAGTTAATCAGCTATTTAATCTCTTCTATTGGGAGTACAGTAATGTTAGGCTGTTTGGCTTGCTAGTTAACACAAGCAACTGAACCGTAAGCATAGCTGTATATTACACATAGGAGTACTGCTTACACAACACTGTGATTTATTATAAAAATGAGTTTCCAGTCATGTGACTTCATGTAAATTCATTTGCATACATGAAGAGCGTAATAATGGGAGTTGGCTGAAAATTTGCAGCTAAGGTGTGAAGATTTATAGTTTAAATTTCTACAATAATATAACCATTGCTTCCTTTTATTAATTAGATACTGTTTAATAAATAGCAGACATCATTTGTAGTAAATTATTTTTTACTACACTGATGAAGTTTTATAATGCAAGAAGTGTAGTGTCTCATCCTGGACAGCTGTCCTGACTTAGGCTTTGGAAACCCCACAGTGTCATGGTGATGGCACTGAGGTGAAACAAGGCAACAGTAAACAGAAAAAGCTGCATTCCCCACAAATGGCGCAGTCACCCTTTGGTCTAACATGTTTTCCAAATATTCGAAAGGTCAAAGTTCAAGTCTGTTTTGTAGTAATACAGATACATTTTGTAGGGCATAGTATATTTCTTTTGGCATTTGTGGCCCAAATTGGTTAATTGTATCCATAATGCAATCACCCCTTGCACTCATCAGTAAACAAATGAAAAATGAAACTCCAAATGGTGGAAAAACCAATATGGTTTTGATGGTCCTGGAGGCAAATCCATAGACCGATCCATAGTCCCATCTATAGATGAAATCGTGGGAGACAAAAACAGCAGGGTGGGGTACTGAGTACAGAGACTGTCCATCAGCTGGACGGCCTGGGCCCAAGCTTCTCTGGCTCTGACCTCCCTATGGTGGGGGACAAGTGAAATGACAAATGTCTCCCTCAGGGGATCAACAGAGTATCACAAAAAAGTTGGGGCTAAAGACAGCTGTGGTTAGGTCATTTTAGAACGTGAAACATTAGTTAACCCCAGGCTAAGAGCCCCATTAGCTAAGTGTTAAAAAGGATCTATAATGCAGTTAGCCCTGGGTTAAGTGTGATAAAGATGCAGTCATCACACAGCTCAGCAGGACACAGTCAGCTGTTCAGACACAAGCCTTGCTTGTTGGGACAGAGCAGCAGATAAGACCGGCCAACATCCTTTAGATTGATTATTGTTTACAGGATGCAGTCTAGAAATAGAACAGGTGAATCAATGGCATTACAACACCAGTTTGTCTCAGAACCTTGTAATACGAGAGGCTGGACACAGAGCAACCAACTCAGCAGCAACAAAGAGTGCGTCTGTGAGAGAGAATGAGAGTGGGAGTGACAGAGAGAGAGAGAGAGAGAGAGAGAGAGAGAGAAAGAAAGAAAGAGCGAGAGAGAGAGAGAGAGAGAGAGAGAGAAAGAGAGAGAGAGAGAGAGAGAGAGAGATTCAGATTGGTTGAGAATATGGGGGGTGGTCACGTCAGGTTAGGTATCAGGATGGAATTTGACCCTGATGACAGTTTCTGCATGCCACTGCAGTTTTTGTGCCCTTTGGGAGGACTGTGTCTCTTCTGCTATCACCTTCTGCCTCCAACACTGATGATATAGGAATAAGTGCCCCCCTCTTTCCACTTCTACATTTAATTACAGCTCAGTTCCACCCCTGTGATTATACCCTCACATCCTCATGGGGAACCTGCCGGTTTGCTGTGAGTACCAGGTGCACGCGCACACACACACACACTCACACACACACACACACACACACACACACACACACACACACACACAGTGTCCTGGTCCTCTGGTCCGGTTAATAAAGTTGGCATCCCATTGCCTGTGGCCATGTCAGTTAAGAGGAGGCCTCTGCTTCAGAAGCTTGGGTAAAGACTGAACATTCCTCTTACAGCCCTAACCAACACACAGCAACACAGCACAACAGCCACTATTCTCCTGTGCATTTACACACTCAAATCCTCTCACTAGTTCACATACACACATACACACGAGACTGCAGCTGTAAGTGGATTTGCCCGTGGAAGGGATATGGTGAGATCCAAGTTAAAACTCAGCAATGGGGGCAGTGGATCATATGTTATGAATGGAGACTTGTGTGTGTACAAGACTGCCAACTTGCGCCTATAGATCAGTGGAGTGCTCTTCATTTTGCAATCAGATTTACTGGAAATAATTGAATAAACTTAGCTATACTGCCCGTGACATTTCAATTGTGTACAACTGAATAGTGTGTGATGCGTCAGCTAGATCTGTTGTTTTACAGTTGCAGCCATGGAGTATGCTGACAGAACCGAACAAACCAGAACTACAGCAATTGTTGGGAAGAGAGGCTTGGTTGGTATGTGAAAATGACACATTTCATAGTGCCATAGGGAGCTGGCTGACAATTTCTGCATCTGATGATCATACTGTTGGCCGACAGTGTGCTGCAAGCTGTGAACACTGTGTAAAACTCAAGAGACCATGCAGAAGTTTTTACCTTCAGTTTAATAACATACAGAGTTCATTCATAAATACTTACATATGTTTTTCAAATACCGCAAAAGGAAAGCATCACCAAAAACTCTGCAAAGCCACTTAGATGGGACGCTTTGTCAGGCAGATATAGGAAGAATTCCATTTGTTGACAAAAATCACAAGCAAAGTTTAAGGCAAACTAACATTTAACAGTTGAACAGCCTTGCCCCCAGGCCTGCTGGCCTGTTTGGGGAAGTCAGTGAGTTCCCGGTGATTGTCAGTTGGATTGAAACATGTCTAGTGCCCACTGCAACTTGTGGCTCTGTACTGCTTGCAGTCCCACTGTCAAGGCCACTGTCATGCTTGTTCAAGTATACCAACTTGGAAGGCAACTATTAATAAGTCAATGGAGGCAATCGGACCAGAGTAAACACCAAGCAGTAAGCTACATATCGAAATTACAATGGTAAAAAAAATCAGAAAACACTGGCTGTAGAGGACTAGAGCTGTTCCCCACATAGTAAACTGGTTACAATAAAATACTGTAGTCTACAACAAAGAGAATAGATTCTCTAGCCCCCGCCACCAGTTCCTTCTCCAGAGTAATGGGTGAGTCAAGCTGAGGAGACACAGCAGAAATGTGACACTGCTCTGTAAATGAGGAGCAGCACGGTGAAAGGCACTCTGATTGTTCTGCGGCATTTTGGAGTCTAATTGTGACTGTACACTGTAGAGACTTCACAGGGCTTTTTTTTAGTCTGTGACCCAAAGCTGCATAGTCTAGGTTATTCTTTATACTTTTAAGTAATCTTCAAAAAAAAAAATTCTGTTACAAAATAAATACCATTTTGTTTTGAAGGTGGTCCACAGTTCAGTACAAAAACAACACAAACATTTTAGTTTAACATCTGCAGTGTAGACTACTGAAACAGAAACAATTAACATAGGCTTCAAAGAGTAAGATTTACAAGTAGGCACTTAAACATTACAGTTCTTAATGGACATAGCAATTAATCAGAACAAGTTAACATTCATTTCAACACATATGTCACAAGTACGGTACAAACAATACTGACTGGGTGGGGCAGAAGTGCAAATGCAGTTTCAGAGCATGGAAAAGGCTAGCAGGGGGAAGACAGAGGGCCTAACATCTCTAATAACATTACCCTCACTGGATCCATGAAGGAAGAGATGACCTTATGCTGGGTGCGTGTGTGTGTGTGTGTGTGCGCATGTGGGTGTCACGACGCGCCTTGCCCCACCCACACTAGGGGCCTAACAGAATTACCTTCAAAATTCAATTTAAAGTAGAACTGTGAGTCACTTTTACTGAGTATTCTAGTTGGAATGTCCTGTGGGTTGGACTAGGAACGAGCAGAGTGGACAAGATGGAGTCAGGAGAGACATAAAAAGTGAGACGCAGAAGCTGGACAGGCGGACTATTTAGGGTCTGGTTTACAGACGTTATAAAGACTAGGCCTATTATGTTATGGTTGAGTCCGCGGAGACCAGGTTAATGTTTGAGTTTAAGAGCTGACTAACATTAGGAAGAATAGAAAACCAGAAGTCAGTAAAGTAACCTTGGCAAAGCGTGGCTGTAGAAATACCTCACTTAAAACAAACATTACAGAAAGGCCAGTGTTCCTGATAACAGTCAATACAATAGATTGCCCATTGCATGAACATCTGAAGCACTTTGACATGATCAGCTGGCTAGAACTAGTGAAAGGCAGCAATGTTTGGCTACAGTTAGCAGACATCAACTACTTTTATGGCTATGATGAAGAATATTCTGCACACAGATACTAAAAACCCCAAAAATGGGAGTTAGTGGGTTTGTATTGAAGTATAGAGCAGTTTAACACTATACTGTGTGTCAATACAATATACTACTATCTATCAATGGCCTTTGGATAAAGACTGAGTCTATTCAATGCAGGTCAATGCAATAACATTCTTATCCATGTGCATGCGACACCATTTTAGGCATAAGAGTTAAATAACATCGCAAATATATACACATTAAGACTTAAAATGAATATCAAGAGGAGTATTTACAAAGGTAAGATCTTCAGTAGTCATTTCCTAAATTCTAGTAGTCATACTTCATCTGAGATTACAGATTATTTCCAGAAATGGTACCACAAATATCACAAATAACTGCATTATACTGATATTGTTATCTGCAATATACTGATATTGTTCTGTTTTGATTTGATTGTCATCTTTGTTTACGCAAACTAAACACACACTGCTTCACCGGCACAGCTAGGTCGGATTATGTGTGGAATGTTTTATGAGACCGTTTTTGCTCTACATCAATGCGTTATGTGTTACTAATTCTATTTTAGGTGTGTTTGTATGTGTGTGTGTTTTTGTGCATGTGAGTCAGACCGGGTTAGCAGGTAGTGCCATCCTGGCCCCTCGGACAGCTGTGTGTGTGCAGGGCTGCTGGTCAGGTGTGTCTGTCAGAGCAGCCGTGGTGATGTTACTGTCCAGAGCCGAGTCCGTGGCGGGCTCAGCGACGGCCCGAGGCTGCTCCATAGGCTGGCGAGGGGGTGCGGGAGGGGGGAAGGATGGGGACTGGAGGATGTCCGCATAGCGCTGGCTGGGCTTGGTCTCCCTCTGAAGAACCTTACTCAGCAGCGGCTTCAACAGGCCGATGGTCAACTGGCTGCTCTGGGGCTCCGCAAAGGGAGTGGGGGACGAGGAGGTGGCGGCGGACACAGAGAGGGAGGAGGAGGGAGGGGGGTTAGGGGAGGGGATGTTTTTCAGTACCAGGTTGAGGATGGCGGTGACGGTGAGGTCCTCGGGGCACAGGGCCCACAGCAGGTCCAAGTAGGAGTCCAGGTCTCGGTGCTGGGCCACCTCGCACAGCAGAGTGGTGAAGATCTCCTTGTTGAGCAGCGGACTCTGCTTGCAGAACCTCTGGGCCACCTGGATGACCCGCTCCCACCGCCGCGTGCCCATGAGGATCCTCAGGGCCTGGAGAACGGCGTTGGGCCGCCCGCTGACCAGCAGCAGCTCCACCTCCAGGTCCTGGTTCTGGTCTCGGTCTGCTTCCAGGCTGGACAGGACTGCCAGAGCTCGTTTGTAGAGGGGCACGCTGCTCTCCCCGCTCTCCCCTCCTCTCCCGCCAGAGTAGCTCCAGGAGGAGGAGGCCAGACTCAGGCCCAGGCTGGCCGAGCCCTGCTGCTGCTGGGCGAGCTCTAGGAACTTGGGCAACCAGCCAGGCTGGAAATGAAACAGAGAGTGGCAGAGGAGCTCAAACACAGGCAGGGCTAGATTAGCAGCTGGGAATGTAGAACTGGCGGGTTTGGGGTTAAAGTTGGCCTTGGGATTGGCTTTGAGGCTAAGCTTGTGTTTTGGCTCGCCATTGGTACAGGGGAGGTTGGCCGGGGTGCTGGGGGTCTGAGCGGGACTAAGGACCGTCTTCCACACCTCTGGTGGAGCCCTGCTAGACAGAGAGCCCTCCCCATTGCAGCGCAGCTGGAGGGCCGCCTGTGCAGCCCTCCACGCCTGGCAGGGGAAGATGCTGAAGATGGAGTTGAGGTAGAGCAGAGCCTCTTTGTCCAGCTCAGAGGACAGTAGCCTAGCCACTTCCTGCTGAACTAGACTCTCACACAACACCTCCACCTCCTTAACACCTCCCCTCACTAAACTCCCCTTCACCTCCTCCAGAGAGACCAGAGCCTTCAGCTCAGCCTCTAGAGACCCCAGCAGCTTGTCCTGCCCTGCCACACATCCACTGCCTCCTCCGCCTCCCTGGGACAGCTCAGCTCCCTTCTGCCTACCCCCTGCACTGAGGTAGTTCCTGAGGATGGAGGATAGAGAGATGGGAGCCTGGAACCTGCCTCCTTCTTTCAGTAAATCCACAGTGAGCTGGGTGCTGCTCAGGCTCCTCTGCTGGTAGTATTTGCAGGCTTCCTCAAAGACCGCCTCCACCAGGAAGGCTCCGGGGCGGATGCTCTCCACTGTGCCATGAAGAGAGGGCCTCAGCTTAGAGTTGGGGTCGCAGCCTTTGGTGTCCGTCCCCTGGCGTACCACCACAAACAGCCCCGCTTCTGAGAGCAGATGAGGAGTCTGTCTCTCGGCCCTGTTCACATACAACAAGCCCTTTCTCTTCAGAGAGATCTTCTCCAGCTCCCTGCCGCACTTCAAGTCAATCAGATACAGGGTCTGCCCTACTGTCAGCACCAGAGTGTCCTGGTATATGTGGAGGCTATTGCGTGCCCCACAGTTCACTGAGCAGTTGTCTGCCAGTTTGTACACCTGTTGCAGCGTCCCGTCCCGCTGCAGCAGACTCACCCAGCCTGTGCTGAGCAGAAGCAGCAGGCCTCCACCAGCTGCAGGAGAGACGCCGTGGATCTCAGGCGGTTCAAGGGCTGATAAATATCCTAAACAGTCTGTTACCAACCTCTTAAAGTCAGATTCTTTAACTGGGGAGGGAGAGTCCTTTTTTAGGAGGGCGCTCTTACACGTGCTGCTGACCCTGAAGGTGTCGTGTTGCGGGGACCAGGACAGGAAGAATTTGGAGATACTCAACAGGGGTTTGTCCTTTGCGTCAGGCAGCAGATAGACGTATTCACCTGAGCTGATTACAGTGTAGCGGGGGTTGTTGTGGAGGGCGATCTTCACCCCTCCCAAACTGACAGCCCCCTCCTCCACCTCAAAGTCACGTTTGCAAATACAGTATCTCAAGTTATTCCTGGTGGCGCTGAGGACAGAGGAGCTTTCCGAGGGTGGCCTCTCCTCACACCAGATGATAAGGTTGGAGCAAGCAGAGACAGACACCACTCTGGCCCGGGGGCTATTGCACAAATCTGAAGTCTGCAGGAGATGCCAGCCCGCTTTGCACTCCTGGAATTTCCAAAACTCAGCTTTTCCATTCTCATATACCACTGCCAGTGTAGCAACAGCCGTGTTTCTGCTGTTGTTGTTGTTGTTGTTATGGTCCAAATACACAATATCCACTATCGGCACGGTTCGTGTGAAGCCCAAATCCAGACGCTTGTGGTTCTGGACGAGCAGGGGTCTTTCATATTTGTCGAAAGTCACAAGACTGACTTTAGGTTTGCGGAGAATGACATGGAGGTGACGTCCGTCCGGACTCAGTCGCACATCTGACAGACTAGTTTGTTTCAGGGTCTCACTCAGTTCTTTACCACAAGTGTAGTCTCCGAAATCCGTCACTTGCTCCAACACTAGTCGTGCCATGGCTCCGTATGTCGTCTGGGAGACAGTTAATACGGTGTATTAACTAGCCCGCTAGCTTGTGGCACACAAATCTGAACTCGGACTCCGGAGAGGCTAACTGAACGGCATCCCGTTAGTTCCTGGGAGAGACTTCATCCCTTTACCGTCCATGTTGGCGGATACATCCTCCGACACCCTTCGACTCCGATACTCCCATGGCTGTAGATGGCAAGGTCGCTAAACAGCTAGCTGACAGCAACCGTAAATAAGTTTTAATTCTAAATCTAGGAAGGCACTTTGGTCATTCCGATGCTGTGCTAGCACTCCCCCCTGACATCACGGGATTGCTAATTTCCGGATACCGAGGGTATTTTGCATAAGAGGAGGGGCACGAGCGAAGAAGAACAGCAAAGATTCTGTACAGGCAAAGAGAAAAGTAACTGCCGCTGTCGGTTCGTCTTCGGCTACACAACATTAGTAGACCAACAAAGATAAATTTAAAAGAAAGTAAATGGTCATTTTCAACTTAACAACTTAACAGCGGAAATGTCCGGCAATAGGATAAACCACCTCCAACTGCTTTTTTGTCTTGTAGGCTACTGAATCTAAAACAAATTAAATGGACTTTTCAAACTTGAACTACTGTTGCTCCAACAGAAACCCTCACAAAAATAGAACTATAACGTTAGTGATGATATAATACATTTTAGAGGGACAATTTAAAAATAGCCCTACCACAGCAAAAATATCATGCAGATATCATAGGATCAACTCACTAATGAGAGCTACAGATACATAAATCTCTCTAAGAGTATTATAGGAATATTACAGTGATTTTTCATTACTGTTCGCTTAAAGTTGCTACAGTAGTGGGGAGTAGGCTATGTTGTTCAAGTAACTATTCTGCAGTTGATTAGTGGCAGTTTAAGTGAATTCATGTCACTCCTTGAGGCACAGACACTTCTTGATAGTCAAGCTGCAAAGGGGGATTGAGATTAAAGAGTATTTTCCTGTAAGAATCAATACATTTTTACATTGTTTTATTTGCAGTCCCATGTGTGATGGATCCACAGGAGCAGAGCAAAGAAAATGTGCAGAGACTTTCTGGATTGCTGTGGCAGACATGTTAGTGGAAACCTCTGATGCCACTTAGCTGAAATCATTTTGGAAGTGCAGTAGATGTGGTGACAGCAGTATTTAGACAAGCAGAGGTGGGGAGCTCTGCTAATTTCCCAGTCTGCTTTGACAGCCTACTTGAAGCTAACTCATACAATGTAGCTATGGAAACCACCTTTACTTCTTCGCAGATCTAGAGGCAAGAATCCATAGAAACTGGCAAGAATGGTGAGAAACTGTTCCAGTACATCCTTGTTCATTTTGGCATTCTCCTTTGTGCCAAGAGGATGTGAGGAGAGAGGCTGCTCAATGACAACCTTGGCTGGCTGTGCAGCCTGGTTGGTACCAACCTCAGAAAATAACTCACTTAAACAACTTTAGAAAAAATGTGCCATCCTGCTTCATATCACAGATGCGGAAGCTTGGTGGGAGTCTCAGAGACCAACTAACAGAACAGTGAGAGGTAAAAAAATAAAGAAATAAAATGTTTTCTCTCAGAGGTAAACAGAACAGTTATTACAAAAGGAGTGATTGGCTCAGTGAGGACTTGTGTAAGTGAACTCCTGTCTGCTGTGAAAGCCTCTGTGGCCAGCTAACACCACGTAGTTGTGGAAACCTGCTCCCTCTCGTCAGCCTTGGATTCGCCTTTGCAAGTGCGTATGTGGTTGAAAGAGGATTTACTAAGGTATATTTATTGTTGGCAACATGTGAGGCTAGCTTACTCCTACCGGCTCGGGAGGCTGCAGATTACATTTCCTTTCCTTCACAGGGAAAAGCTGCAGAATCACATTCAGACCAGAACCACTGCCAGCTGCTGCGTGTGATTTTCCCTTTCCTCCAGTGACTTTGTGGGATCTTCCTTGGTTTGTCCACATGTCTTTTTGTCTGTAAAGATGCTCCTCCAGGATATTTCCAGAAATGTCCTTGGTTGTAATCTTTATGATAATGTGCTCCATAGAAGCAGCTTATCATCAAGTGTCAAAAGTCACATTGGGCATTCTGTCCTGTGATGTAAACTCATATGTAGGAGCATCAAAGACTCATGTTGGTGACTTAAGTATCAGAAGTTGATTGAATGAGACCACTGAGGACACTGTTGAGGATAAGTTTGATGCCTTTTGTAACATTGACTTGCGGGGAATACCGACTTCTCTGTTGGTTTGGACTGCAGGAAAAACACGGGACTGACAAGTTACACAACCAACAACTAGTCATCGTTATAATATACTGTATATAGTGACTGAGAAAGTAGTCATCCCTTTCTGTCAAGTAGAAGTAGTAGTAGTTTGAGTAGTTTGAACTGAATCTTCTTCTGTCTCCTTTTGAAGTTCACTTGTATAGTTTAGACATGTGGATGTCATTGAATTATGTTTTAAAAAGTAATTCAAGTTTTTTCAAACAGCGCTGTTTATCAGGAATGTCTAGTCAGAATATAATTATCTTCTCTGGCTGTATGGTCTGCCTGGTACATATACATGTAGAGACATAGTCTATAAATATTTTATGACACGTCATTTAACCACATGAGTCAGGATGCAAGCTTGTGATACCAATAACATTATCAAATCATGGAGAAGCTGTTGGATAAAGCCTCGTTGTCTGTGTCTCTCTACCTCATTATAGTCAATTTCCAGTGGATATCCATGGCACAAGCCTTACAACTGGCAACACGTTGTAGCTGCATGTGCTCCTTTACTTTTTGATCAATAGAAAACAAAATTCTTTAGGTCCCAGGACCAATTCACTTACACATTTTTCTCTCTTTTCCATTTCTGCTCTGATCTGATTACTGGATGGGTGAAAGCAAGTCCTCAACACATTGGATTTGCATCTTGATCTGTCTGTAAGTTCTGACAACTGACATCCAGGAGGAGGCAGTATTGAGCTTTATCTGAGTTCCTCACTCAATGGATGTAGGAGATTTGAAATATCAATGTACAAATGAAAAGATCAATGAAAACATCTGAAAATTGCTGGCTTGGATAGAGAGAAATATAGATCATGTTCTCCCTTATCTTCTGTTCCTTTCCCTGTTATCCTGATAGCATGGATCAGATGAATCTTACTCCCTAGCATTACACAACATTCATATTTCATGAACACAGATGACTATATTTTTCAATGAAGATCATATGACTATACATTTCTTTTTAATCATAATCAAACATTTCCTAAATACAGGGATCTATTGTTTTGGGCATTTTGACATATACACTGGAAATCACACTGGAAATCGGTTATTGTCTCAGTGATATGTGTAACTGGAAGTTTTAGGCCTCCCTCTCCTCCACCTTGGCCCACCTTTACGCAGAGCGACTGGCCATAAAGCTCTAGCATCACTGCTGGTCTCACTCAGAGCAGCCTCAGTCCATCCATTAAATCTCATAATGGCTCTTCTTAAATGGTTTTTATCTTGTTAAAGCTTTTATTTATGGGAGAGTGGATTGAGAACACATGCTCACGCTTCACATTCACGCCCAGGAGCTGCCCAGTGCACCCACACTCACTTTCCACACCCACATTTTCCCTGTCTGGGGATTTGATCGAGTGATCTTCTGGTCACAAGCCTGCTTCCCTAACCTGTAGGCTTCACTGCTTCACCTTGGTGTGAGACACAGCCCCTGGGTTGGTAAAAAGTCATGTGACCTTTGGAGAGAAAAGGAGGGAAATTTGGTTGTTTAGGACATGCTGATGATCTGGACACTGGATCACCTTAAGATTCAAGCATTGATGGCTGTGAATGATGAACATTGGCATGACCACATATTTTACTTGCTGTTTTTTTTTTTTTTTTTACTTTTCTTTTTTGATGATCCAACCCAAGTCTCTTACTGGTGAGCCAAGGCTGGAGCCCTGTGCATCAATACTGGTGAGCTCAACACCAATACACACATGGGCTGCTTGCATCTTTGTCCCATAAAGAGCTTTGGGCAGGGAGGCTTCACCCCTAGCCGGACTCATTCATATTGGTGTGTGTGCACATGTTTTATGTCCTGTCATACCCCTATGTCACTGCTGATAAAGCATATGGATGCAGTACGTTATTCAAACAACAGATCCAAGCCTCACAGCCTCCAGACAGGCTTGTCTTGGACCGAAAACACCCTCTATTAGAGAGTGTGTTTAGTCTGCTGGGCCTCTAGACAGGAAGATAAAGTGCTTGTCTGGAGACTGGAGGGGTTGGAGGCGAGGGAGATTTCCTTTTTGAGTTATATGGCGCAGGAAAGAAAACCAAGCAACGGCAACAAAATTTTGCTGCACAGGGTGAAGAAGACGGGTCGCCTATCTTGATCTGGACACAGTTAAAGAACGGTGTGTGCATGTGTGAAAGTGTGTGTGTGTGTGTGTGTGTGTGTGTGTGAAACAGATCGATCAAGAGACCATCTGTTTGGGGCTTAAGTGAGATGCTGCTTGAGTGAGATGCTGTTGTATTGGTATCCTGATCCACGCTGTGTCAAATGAAAGTTAAGCGTCGTCTTGCGGCTGACTGTCAGCCTACTTGAGTCCTCTTGAGAGTAGGCAGATATTACTGTCAGTTTGTTCTCGCTGTTGTAAAGCTGTCATGTGTGCGGCCGCTCCCTCTTGCCGTATCTCTCTCTCTGCTTCTCTAGCGACTTCACTGGAGCGTTTTGTATTGGGCTTCAAGGGTCTTTTCGTTGTCTTCCCCTCCATCCTTCTTGACGTAAAGGGATTGTGAGAGCTGGACTCATCCATCATTTTGTCTCACGCCTATCTTGTACAGTCATATCAGAGCAGGGGCAAACTAGAATAAAAACAAACAGACCTAGAGGAAAGTTGAGGAGAGGAAAGGAGGAATGATGGCTAGAGAATCCCATGAATAACGAGGATGTTCAATACTACAGACATTATAGTCATTATTTATGATTAAGACTCTCATCAGGGATGGGAGATATATAATTTTTTCATCTGTTTCACTCTGAGTGGTATATTGCTTTTTAACAAAATACACTTACATTATGCAATTTTCTGTATGTGTGTGTAAGAGAGAATGTGACGGAGAAATGGAGAGAGACAGATAAAACAGCATTTGCCAAGAAACAGAGCAAACAAAAGGGTATTGGTAGAGTTTTAATAAAATTTGAAAGCGCTTGATTAAATTGGAATATCTCGAAATGTAATAAATATGCTAAACTTCAGAGATTTATATGTGTGTGTGTGCATATATAGGCCGGTTTGTGTGTGTGTGGTTGTGCGTGAGTGAGAGAGATGTTCATGATCAGGATAGTTGTAATGGTTCTAATTGCTTAGAAGTGAAGTCTTTTTCCCCTCTAGGACTTCATTTCTGAGGCGGATTGAGTATTTTGAACAGTAAATATTGTTGAGTGAGATTAGATTTGAACACCCAAGTACAGATTTCAGCAGCATCTCTGCAATATTGACTGCTTAATGAATTTGTACTAGCACATGGAGTGGTAACTCATGACAGACTGTTGGTCCCAGAGTGGGAACAGTGAGGAGAGATGATACAGACACAGAGCGGTTAGCAATTCATTAGAAAGACAAACAGAGTTGGAGACAAATGAAATACAGCTGACTCTATCTTCATTTCTACCATGAGATGACTGGGCAGTAACAAGGGTTTTCCCATCTGAGATGTTCACAGCCCTTTGGGAGATTTTCAAGGCCATGTTTTTTGGGATGATGAAGAAAGTTGTCTGTTGTAGTCCCTTACCAGCTAGCCCAAGATGTTTATGCACCGGGGGATTAGAAAAATGACTTGTCTCATTGTGGAATGAGAATGTCTGAGATGTACTGAAATCCTTGAAATGAAATTGGGGAATTTCTATTGTTTCTCAAATGAAGCGCGCCCAAACAAGAGGTCGCAGCAGTGGTGAAACGTCTGTGGCATTGTCATTCTAATGGGTGCGCTCGTAACGGACACCCTGCTTCACTGGCTGAATAGGTTAGCAGGTCATTTACCATTGGCTGTCCCTCTACATTTAGCAGTAACGCTTATCTCAATGATCCATACCCCGACTCGGAGCATAAATAGCATCAGCTCTCACATCACGCTATTAATCGGATTCATGGCCCTTGGCACATCACTGGATGCGCTCATGTTGTGGGAGCCTCTCTTGCTTGTGTCTCCTATCTCTCTCCATCTCTCTCTTTCTCTCTCTACCTCCCTCTCTCTCATTCTCCTGTCTCTCTCCCTCTAAATGACACACACACACACACACACACACACACACACACACACACAAACATACTTGGCCCACTGAGCCGCAGTTCCACGTACAACCACAGATTGGCAGTGTGTCCATTGGCAGTGATGGTACTGTAGTTGAAGTTGATGATGTGAGGACAAAGGAAGACCATGTCATGACTCCTTACACAATTCTGACCCACTAAACTATTAAAGTGTAAGCACAGGGTTTATAGTATATGTAGTCTACCATCAGATCCTCCCTCCCTCTGTGACTGTGACAGCCAGCCGATGACACAACCTCATCTCCTCCTTGTGTTTTATAGCTATGGGAACAGGTGTGAGTCACGGTGCTTGCTGTACCTCCGGGTGTTAACAAAATACGTTAGTCTTGCTGGAGCAAGAGATCAAAGAACAGGATTTAGCCTCAGCTTCCTCCCTGATTTCCTGTTCATTTCACCTCGCTGCCTTTTCATTAATCAGCCTGAAATTGTATCAAGGTTTTCCCTCCATCTCTACTATTTATGCGCTCGCTCTTTCAGCCTCTCTCTCTGCGCTTGTCTCTCCTTCTGTTTCCGTATCTCTGTCTCTGTCCCAGTATCGCGTATAATCGCAGTTGAGATAAACCCTCCACTGCAATTTCTCCTTTTCGGCTCTGAAAACATCCGCCTCGCCTCGATAACATGGAACAGTCAAACCGGTATCAGTGCAGCCTTTGATCATGGAGTGCATCCTCTCCCCTGCCTTGGCCTAATTTAACTGGTTCTGTATCCACAGCACCTTGATGTTGTCACTTAAAAGGCCTCCTCCTTGGTTGCATTCTGAGTTGGATTTGACAGGAGCTCAGCATGATCAGATGCTCTAAATACAAGTGGTGTGTGTGCATGTGTTTGTGTATGTGCGGGTGTGTGTGTTTGTGTGTGAAAGGCGTGCATGTGCTGAGCATGTTGCCGGTGGTTTCCATTTAAGTTTGCCCCATATTCCGCTTGCGTGAAATCAGTCGCTGTGGAATGCAACTAACCTGTGTAAAGTGCCTCTTGTGATGCTCGCCATCAATCTGCACACCGCGTGATGAGG
Source organism: Centroberyx affinis (assembly GCF_046629955.1). Lineage (NCBI taxonomy): Eukaryota > Metazoa > Chordata > Actinopteri > Beryciformes > Berycidae > Centroberyx > Centroberyx affinis. The sequence continues at coordinate 233,197 of NW_027280290.1, read as the reverse complement.
ACCTGAGACGATGAGCTGTAAAATTGTTATGTCTTGCCACGTCATTGGAACTCAGTGCCATTTGTGATTGTCTGCGTGTGGTTCCAGCAATTGCCTTTATGTGCCCGTAATCTTTTATAGGCGGTAATGATGGCTTAGATAGAGGTGCATTAACAGCAACATCTGTTTCATGCAGACATACACTCCCTCCCTCCCTCGTGCTCTCTCTCTTGTTAATTGAACAGTGTCTTCTGCTGTATGGATATGCCTGCATATGGCACAAACTGTTTTTTTCCCCTGATACAGCAAGCAAACAAACAACGTTAGACGGTTGGTGTTATATGCTTGGTGACAGCTTATTATAAATGCCAACAGTCAGCTACCATCAGCTGTGGCAGATCAGAAACAACATGTAAATGAAGCAGACACTAATGCAGGTGGTTTCCTGGTATACTCTCCTAGCTTTCTCTTATTAGTTGTTGCAAATCCTGAAATTAGAGTCAGAGGAATCAGAAACTTCAGGGGCAGTTGAGTGTTAGCGAGAAAATGATCTCTCTGAAAATAATGAGTTTGATCCTGAAAATGCAATCGCATTTTATTCAAAGCGTCAAAGCATTTCTTTTAAATGCCCTCCCCACTATGTGTTTTTTGGGGACGTGAGAGACTGTGGACAGGGTGAGTGGCAACACCCCAATAATCCCTGTGACCAGCCCACGTGTGAAAATCTGTTGAGATAGGGAGTGCTGCCAGTACAATTTTCTGTCGTCTCACTGGAAGGATTGTTATTATTTGTCATTCCAGCCTCCTCATCTGACCGCCCCACATCTGGTGTCTGCTTTTTTTTAATTTGGCTCAGAGAATGGCATTTGGCTTGGCCATCGTGGGCTTAGGGAATATTCAGGGTAGAGCTGGCGCTGGCTGCTCGTGCTGAGCTCACACTCATCCCTCAGACCTCCGAAGAGGAAGGACAAATAGAGAATTTAAAAAGTTAACTTTGTCTACGCTGCCTGAAGTATTTTTTTTTTTTGGTGGGAAATGTGCAATTTGACATGCATATTTCATGATATGCGTGTGCTGCTGAAAGGTTCAACATCTCCATGTGAGGCTTTTAAAATGAGTGTGTGGGATGGTGGGGGTTTCTCATTAATATCTAACCAAAATTTAACCTCAGCAATACAGCAGTTTTGTCATTGCATTCAGAGGATGATTTGCTCAAATTTCACAGCAGGAATGGTATGCTGATGAAATCTCTCAAATTTCTCTCAAAGCAGTAGTGGCAATCATTTGTGCTAGCAAATTGACTCCTCTTGATTATTACTTTATGTGTATAGATTTTTTTATTTTTATTAAATGCTCTGTTTTGCCCTTGCCGTTTGAGTCCTTCAGTGTTTTCAAATTATAATGGATACGAAAATCCCATTGTATGAGCTTTGCATTTTGGATGACCATAATTGAAAACGAAATGCATTTTTCTCTTGAAAATGGAATTGAAAATGGAAATCAGGAAATTGCTGTCGTTTTCAAGAAGAGCACATTTGCTGTTACACACGTGTGTGCGCAAACACACACTCACACACACACACACACACACACACACACACACACACACACACACATTTAGTCAAGGATTGAGATAACTCCAGTATGAAATCATGAAATATTCACACCCTATTAAATAAAGATAAATCAGTGTTTTCCAATGATAGGAGACCTGCCATCTTGCATTATCCTCCCCGTAGGCCTGTGCATGCCTGTCCCATTTATATGACCCCAGCTTCCCCATGCGTGGATAGTGGAAGGAGGAACGAATACGTATGGTTACAGACTATCTTGCACATTACAGCCTCATTGACTCGTTTGCTGTGTGGCTGCATCTCTTGAGGAAATGGCTTTGACACTGTTGGCCTTTGTGTGATAAATTAGGTCCCTGGGTAGGCATCCAACATTACACTGCACATTCATTATGAGCTAACCACGGGCCATATGGCAGGGAAAGTGCTATATCACCTCACATTAGCTAGACATTATCAGAAACATTGTGAGCTGTGAACTTCCCTCTAGCGTTTGGAAGAAGCTTGTCAAGGTGACCTGAGACCCCTGCAGTCCCACCTGAACCAAACCCAGAGCCACATATTCATATTCACAGCCCAATCACATGAGAGATACAGTATATACAGGTACGCAGGCTATGTGAGGGACGTGCTGTCTTGTTGGCTTTTATCATTACACATTGTACCCCACTGCAAAATCTACGGCCCCCAGATGAGACCTTGGAAGAGTGAGGAGGGAGTTAAAAGATGCGGCAGCTAGCAATCAGCAAGCAGACCTCATAATTGGTGGGAGGTGGGGCTCAGGGGAGAGAGGAGATTGGTGGAGAGTTTCGCTGGGGGTCTAATGATTTCCTGTGGGCAACAAGAGCGGGCGTGATCGGGCCGGGGGTCGGCGGAGGGAGGAGGGAGGGGGGATCAGAGGATCAGAGGATGAGGAGGGCAGCTATCCTGAGACTCATTTGTGTAGCAGTGCGGCTCTGAGACAAACAGACGCCAACGACTCTCAGGGTAGCCTTGGACCCGGATCAATGTCCGACTCCTCCTGCCTCACTCCGTGTCTGTCTACGTGTTTGTATGTCTCTAACAGCATTCGTCCAAACTCAGTCTGAAGAGCTTTGGTAGGGAAGAGGGTATCCCGCCCTCTCTAATATGGAGTATCCCAATGGTTCTTTACAGCTTTTCAGTCTCTTTCCTGTGCTCTTTCTTGCATCCCTGATTTTATTCTTCCTCCCTCCATGACCTCATTCCAAACCCCATCTCCTTGCTCATTCTCTTCCTCAGGACTCTGTCTTTGTGACTCGTTGTTTACGGCCCAACGTGACCGAGCCGCGTCTCTTGCACCTATGTCTTTCTCATTTACCCCTTCACTTTCTTCCTTTGCCTCTTTGTTTCTCCTCCTCCTCTTTCTTCCCTCCTCCACTCCATCCTCGGTCTCCCCGCGCTGCTTTTGTCATGCCCATTAGTCCTCGGCACACAATCGATACCCGGGGCCTACAGCTCTGCCACCATAAAAGCGATGAAGGAAACGAGGGGGAGAGGGAGAAAATTAAAGAGTGAGATAGGGAGAAAGACCGGGCTTGTGGTGGTGTCTCTTAATGTAGCTGTTGTTTATGAACCTTGTTTTCCCTGAGCTGCCTATCACTGGCACTACTGCTATTGGTCAGTTTGCTTTGCCTTTTGACAGATCTCAGGGACTCTTCCCTTCCCACCTCTAACACCTCTCTTTCATCCCTCTCTCTCTTTCTCTCTGTGGGTGCTGCCTTTCACATATTAAACTGCTGTTTCAAAGGCAAAAACCTATTGGCCAGTGGGACCAGTTGATAGTGCAGTATTTGTGGATTTATAGTTGTTTATTCTTTTTTATGTTTTTTATATCAACAAGGGTTTAGAGAGGGAGGGCGACTGGTTTCCAAGGTGTAAATTAGACCGTATATCAGGGAAACCAGCAGACACTGATGCTGCCGGCCTGATGAATGGATAATGGTGCCTCTGTTCCAAAGAGCCCTTGGCATATGGCAAGCAAACAGGCATACACACGTGGAAGGCAAGCAGACAGACAGGTGCATACACACACACACACACACACACACACACACACACACACACACACACACACACACACACACACACACATACACTCGGTTCCAGGCCAACAACCTGCAGACAGGAGCAACTCAAAGTGAATACAAAACATCTTGAGTTGAGACCAGAAACTTTTGTTTAGTCACTTTTTCAAGTTCTCTAAAACAGAGCAATATCTTAAATCTCTTAAAGCCCAAACCTAGAACTTTCATTAAAATGTTTATATACAGATGGGAATTAAGCCCTTTGCAATGTTCCCATGCCACCATATCTGAAAATACACAGCTATTTCATTCCGGTGACTGGAAACCTTTAATGGCTTCAAAATGTATTTAAAACTCATATGTCGCATACTGTCAGTCCTTATATCTAAAGATGTGTTGATCCATTTGAGAGAGTGTGTGTGTGTGTGTGTGTGCGTGTGGGTAGGTGGTGTTGGTGGTGGGGGATTTGGGTCATTTTTGGTGCTTGAGGAATTTAACCTTTGTTAGAGATATTTAACAGTCAACGCCATTATTGACAAATCTTTTAAGCAACTGGCTGATTAGAATGGAACGATATTGAAGAGTGTTAATACATTTGTCAATATTTCCCTTCTGCAGGAAAGGCAAGAGTCTCAGACATGTGACTGCATGACTAAAGAAGAAAGATGAAGTGTCTTCCTCCACTAAACAATGAGGAATGAGGGTAAGGAAGGATGGGGGGAGTGAGAGAGTGGATGAGAGTGGGGGGTTGGACATATTTGAAAGGGATGAGGATTACTTCTTCTACCTCCCCTGGCCTTGGTCTCCATCCCTGTTTGTGTCTCCACTGAGCTGTAACTCACCCAATATCCTAGATAACAGAAAGATGGCTGGAAAGACAACTTGCGGTTGTGGCTACCAAAAACAGCCATGTTATTACATCAACAGGAGATCAGCGACGGAGAAAGTAGCATTTTAATAAGTTTAATCTCACAGGCACATTAATCATATTGCTGTAAACCACACACACCTGTTATAATAAAGGGCTTCACTTAATTGAAATTAGTGAGATTATTATTTTTCTTATCCTTGTAACACAGGCTGCATGCAGTCATTAGCCACGGAGCCTCCTCTCACACCACAGCGCACTTGATTTGAGTGTATGATGATAAAGTCTTTTCAATAATCCAACAAATGGGGCCGTAATAAATAATGTCACTTCCTCTGGTGATTAATGATATTTATACCCAAGGGCGATGACAGCAGCAGATGCTGTGATTAAGGACACATTGTCTCACACAGGCACACACCCTTGCTTGCACACAAAGATTCAAAACTTTTAAAAATGAAGTTGACTTGCAGGGTTTTCCATACTGTGCCAGTGAGAGTGACTATTGTGACAAATATGTGACAGATATGCAGCCTACAACATCATGATATGTATCTGCAGTCTCTCAGCTGATGTTCAATTTATGGAACAATCACTGACTATGCTTGTGTGAACACCAATACTTTGATATCTTAATGCAACATTGAGAATAATTTGATTAAAACATGGGCTACATACACTACCCGTCAAAAGTTTGAACACACCTGATGGCCTACTATATTTTTCATTATCTTAAAGCCATTTTGATCTAAAGGCTTATGCTTAAATGCTTGAAAAGGGTGGCTAGTTTAAAGAATCTAAGTAGTTTTGATTAAGACTTTTTTGGTCTCTGCATAATTCCATTTGTGTTATTTCATAGATTTCATACTTTACTGTTATTCTAAAATGTGGAAAATAGCAAAAATAAAGAAAAATGTGCTGTGTCCAAACTTTTGACTGGTGTATATTTACTTTTTCTAGTTCTGTTTCATTTGTTTTCTTTACCTGTTATATTCCTTATCGGGGTCACAGGTGGCTGGAGCCTATCCCAGCATGCATTGGGGGCAATACAGGACAGGACACCAGTCCATCACAGACACACTTGATGGGAATTAAAAACTATAGGTTGCAATATCAGTCACAGTGTTGGCTTGTTTGGACATGTGTTATCTATCTATTTGAGTTTCCAGAAGTTGTAATACTTACCCAGCTTGCAGTATCTTCAGCGTTTTGAATTGTTAATGTTTACAGCTCCTATCGTTTATATCCAACCTCCAAGCATCTGTGTTGGATGGATGGATGGATAAGTTACTGGGAAATTACTTTGGAGAAACAAAGTGCACTTCATGACCGGATGTGAATGATTAATGTAGCCACCCGTATAGGGAAGGAGGGACATTAAGAAGTGTGCAAGATTGCATGAGTGCGAGAAAGTTAATGGAACATTCTTCTTCACTACACCTGTAAACAAGCTAATTAAATCATTCTCACAGTCGCAGTACGGTTAATAATTAGATTATTTTGTACATGCAAAACCGCTAAATATTCCAGCACTTAATTCTTTGTCACTTTGAGCTTATTAAGGGGAGAGGTTTCACAGTGACTGACAGCCCTTGTTAGCACGATGCATGGCTCATGTTACAGCATGGTTTCCGCTGATATGACTAAGATGGAGACACATCATGGTGTCCTACACATTATTTTTAAAGCATTTCATGATTCAGCAGTCTATTGCTGCACTGAGCAGATAATGTGGTGCCTTTGAGGGGATTTACATAAGCAGGTGTTGCTTTTTCCCCTGACACAAGTAGAGCTTTTCCCCGTTGCGTGTGGGGTTTGTGTTTGACTGTGAGTTGCCAACAACACATTTGGCAGCGCAGGGTAAACATAGGCTGCAGTCTTAGTATGTACCTTGGCCTTAGTTATTGAAACCAGAGCTGAAGGACATGATAGCCCACTAAGCTAATACATGGGGACTAGACAAGTTAGGGTTAGTTTAGTGGCCATAATGATTTCAAATGCTGTCAGGCAGGGTTTCTGACTACATGCAATTAGGAAATCTGAGACAAGGGAGCCCCCCATAAGAAAGGGAAATCTAAGCTTGGGGGATCCCATGTCACGTTATCAGATAAACCCAAATTTACAAGAGTATGTAGCATACTATATAAATCTCCGTAAGTATGCAAAATTTCCGAGTTTTACTGAATGCAGCATAAATCTCTGACACGGTAACGTGACGCACAAACGCGCAAATTTTATCTGACAGACTAGGCCACTTCTTTGGCTACTTCTTTGGAGTGAAACTCCCCATTTGGTGTGCGTGAATAACCACAGTAAGTACTTTTATCACAAAAAAAATCCACTTTGTACTGGTCTCTTCAATGATTTGTATTTTTTACTTTTTAGAACACTTTTAACAATAGCTACTAGCTAGCTAACCTAACTGTTAGCTGGGTTATAAGTTACTAACGTTAACTATTAGCCAATGTTTGCTAGTTGTAGCTAGCTAGCTAACTACCGTAGACCTTATTTGAAAGGATAAACACAAGCTAGCCTATGGCTCTGTATGTCTTGGAAAACACTGTTGCTGGTGGAATACTGACCAGAAAACACAACTGCCTTCAGAAATGTAGGGAAAGATAGGGAAAGGAGAGAAGATGAGGCTTCTCAAGACAGATTTGTTTGAAGGGTATAATTTCCCCCCCAGAAATGGTCAACTTGTTTGTTCAACCACGTTGAAAAATCCATGTGTCATACAATTGTGTTTATGCTTAAATAAGGCTATGAAGGATACTCTTTCGAGCATATTTATTTGCATGTTGTAGAGTTCAGCTGAGCGGCAGCACCTCAGGTCAGCCCAGTGCATCCCAACACTTCAGCATCAGGGCAGTACAGACCAGCATTAGACCAGACCAGTCCCAGTCCAGCAGCAGATCATAAACACTGTAAGTTTTGGGAATTTGTGATTTTCAACTTTCATATGGGTTTAAGTTAGTTCCAAGTTGTCGTAAACAAATAATATACCCATTAATGAGAATTTGAGCCCTGGTTACCACTCTTAAGATACTTGAATGTTTTCTAGACAGGGACATTTCAAATGAGAGAATAGTGCTTCCTCTGATCAATCCTGCCCATTATTCTAACATGCAGTAGTCTAACATTGGAGGAGGGAGGGCAGCAGTTTTGATCAGCTCAACGTCATTAATGATTACAATGCAATTGCAAGTTGATGGCGCTGAATATCTGTCCAAGCTGCCCCACTGGAGCACTTGGGGATCCATATCTGTAGGGCTGATGACACCTGATAACGCCCGTACAATGGAGTGATAACGTTCGAATCGAGTGTCAAGTTTCATGTCTGAATTGTAGAAACATCCCCTTTCAAAGTAAGATATTGCTTTGGGTTGGATATACATTTTTATTTCACTTGAAATCAGCCATACATGAGTGACAGTCCATTATAGTACTTAGCTCTGAAAATTAGGGTTGTACTGTCATTATCTTAATTGTGGCACATTGAATGCAAAAGATCTCAATAAGAAAATGATAGAAAATAGCTGACATTGATAACTTACTAGAGATGAAAGCTCAACTGAATGTTTCCACCATATTATGTTGTAGTCCGTACACCAAATATCACATATATGCATCAATATATGTTGATAACACATTGACAAGCAGTTTCTTTCTAGGACTATCTCTGGGCTGAGTGGTTGAATCAGCCATGTTGGCCTGTCTCTGTCTCTCTGCAAGCTTTAATGCAAAAGCAATCTGGTGGGATGTCATTAGGATGAGTTTGGATGTGTGTGTGTGTCTGTGTGGGTGTTTTGAAGTAGCAGAGAAATTATAAAGATGAGAAAATAAGTCAAATTAAGTCTAATTAATGTATAAAGCACTTTTAACTTTACAGGTTCACCACAAAGTGCTGTACAGAGATCAAACACATTGCAATTTAAGATATGAGGCCAGAGGATCAAAGTGTGTGTGTGTGTGTTTGTGTGTGTGTGTGTGTGTGTGTGTGTGTGTGTGTGTGTGAGAGAGAGAGAGTGTGTATCCAGGGCAACACCAGGTTATTGAGTCTAGACTTCAACACTGAGACTGAAGTTTTGCCACTGTGCCATTTTCATTCAAAGATGCAGAGTAGGCTAAATGAGAGCCATGTGTCTTTTGAACAGAGAGTTTGAGTTGGTTTAAGCAAGTAAATCAGTGGATAATAATGGAGCAAGGAATCAAGGTTATTTTGTGGTGTTATTTCACCAGCTTTTATTGCAAAGCGAAGCTGATTATCTGTGTGGGAGTGAAAGAGACTGTCATGTCAATGGGACACTGGGACACTAAAATATGACGTAGAATAGGCAAAGGTTTTACCATTCAGGATGACAAGGTGGAATCCATTGGCTAGGTATGAGTGAACAGTAGGAGGATGTGATTTTTTTTTTTAATAACTGTATTCAAAACTACACTGAATAAAAGGAGGGTAAGACCTGATATAGAGCCCTGTTCAGTGGCTTTGTTGCTTTGGTTAGAGCTCAGCAACTCAGTTATACAGATATATTTCACCGAATATTATAATTATATTATAATATATTGAATTAAAAAACAGGATAAACTTTCCTAGTATGACCACCTGGCAGATACAAATGCGATGTCATCTAGCCTATATTGAATTAGCTTCTGGTTTGTATTTGTTAGCAGCATATGTTGGCATGTGTGGTCGTCTCCTGTGACTGAAACAAACATTGTGTGCATTTCAATTAGGCAATAGGTCATTGTGCACGGCCTATTACACAGTACTGAAAAACTTCTTCTAGGGACTGAAGTAGGGCTGCACAATTAATTGTATTAAAATCGCGATCTCGATTCATACCTCTATGCGATCTCATTTCTAAATGACAACGATTCTGTCGCATGTTCATCAGGGACATCTGTTGCGTCAAACAAGCCCTCCTAACAAATGACGACACCGTTTCACCACGTGACGAAATGCGCACATGCAGAGCGGCAGAAAGGAGAACAACTTCAGAGAGAGACATAATGGAAAACAGTAGACACACATGGGAGAACACTTGTTCAAAGGTTGTGTTCTACATAAGGGAAGAAAAGAGATGTAAGTTGATTTTTATAAGTGTTGGATTCATCAAGCGTTTGAATTAAGCTGTTTTGTCTGTCTTAAAAAACAAGCTCATATCTTTGACAGGCCGACAGTGCATGTTGAGCTCAATTCAATGCATTGCCACACGGTTGTCAATGAAACTAATTCCACTAACGTTACTTAACTACCACAAGGTAATGATACTACCTACATTAACATTTGTAGGGCAGCATATTATGAGTTATCAGGTTACTGTTTACATTAGTGATGCGCTGGTCACGTTTTTTTCAACCTGCGACCACCCAATCCGACACATACACTTATCCGAACCCGCCCGACCCATTTTCATACACATAAAACAACGACCCGAAACCGATCTGCAACCCGAAAAAAAAAAAAAAGATTCAGGAAGCCAGGTAAATTTCCAAAGACTCCTGTAACTAAGGCTGCTGCACTGTGCTGCTGTGTGCGCAGAATGAAATGTATGGCGGAATAAATCAGCTGGAGATTGGAGAAGTTTATTCCGTTAATTAAATTTAAATTTCATTGGAATTTAGTCTATAATTACATTGTGTGTGTACAGTCTGAAGCCCATTTGACCCGCAAAGTTGATGTGACAGTCCCATTACAGGCATTATCATATTTTTTGTTGTTTCTGTCTGTATCAGGCAAAAGAGTGCAGTAAAGAAATATATTAAAAATTGTTTTGCTTAAAAATCATGAGAGAGAATCGTGATCTCAATTCTAAGCAAGAAAATCGAGATTCTCATTTTATCCAGAATCGTGCAGCCCTAGACTGAAGGTATGAGCAAACGGAACTTTTTGAGTTCTTCAGCAACTTCTTGAACTTCGCTTGAACTTCGATTTTATGGTTTTATGGTAGCAACAATTAGAACAACATGACTGTTATTCTTGCTCTTTTCAGGAGAAGTTAAATTATCAATGGTGGCCTCTAAGGTTCAAAGGTGTCTTGTGCAGTGGCCTTACGACCCCTTTGAATGACCCATTTGGACCCACTGGAATATGACCCCCTTCTTCTCTTGAGCCTGTTCTGCTTCACCCCCCTCCCCCCCCCTTTCTCTCTCACTCACTCACTCTCAGTTCAATTCAATGAGGCTTTATTGGCATGACTATATACAATACAGTATTGCTAAAGCATGTTCCCAAGGGCAATAACAACAGAGTAAAAAGTAAGAATACAAATGATTGGGCCTATTAAGACTAAAATAGCAATCACAAAAAATGACATGTCATTAGAAAGCCCACTAGTTCATTGTAAATCTGAACCTCTCTCTCTCTCTCTCTGCTGGGCTGTGGGGAGTTTCATCTTCAGGCCCTTCACATGCTCAACCAAGCATCCACACTTCACTTTACATGCCACACACACACACACACACACACATGCGTACACGCAATACTGACTTTCCAACCAACTGACAAGCTGTCTGCTGCACTTCATCCTTAAAAACACCTGTCAAGTCTACCCAAACACACACACACACGCACACACTGAGTGAGCATACCAGTTCACTAAATGTAGCTGCACAGACACAGCTCCATGCTGTATTGGTAGCTGGGTGCTGGGATTCAGCGAGCTAGGGAACTCTCTCCCAATTATCCCCAAGGATACCAAAATATGTGTGTGTGTGTGTGTGTGTGTGACCGTGTGTGACCGTGTGCGTGTGTGTGGATGACTTTCTGCTCCTCACTTGGAGATCATTAGAGAACCACTCAGCTGTAACAGATCCCTGTGGAGAGAGAGGCAGAGAGAGAAGAGAGAGAGGAGTGAGAGTTAGAGAGAGAATGAGCCTTTCTTCTGGAAAAGGAGAAAACAGAGTTTTGCCTCTCCATGACTTAGTTGGATTTAATGACAGACAATCAACCAGATGAGAAGCTCTGGCCTGTTTGGGTAACAAGGTGCTATCTGCTTGTGAGATCAACATGGTCCAGCTCTGGTCTATTATCCACCTATAGACAGTTTGTCCAGATTTATAAGGGAAAACCAGGGGCATTCTTATATCTCTCCATCTCTAACTCCCCCACACAGCAGAAGTGTAATCCTGCCATTGAGTAGAGCAGTACATGTGTGTGTCTGCCTGTCGTGGGGCTGTGATAAGAGGCTGATACTCGGGAGAGCCTAGGGAGATGCTACATCAATACTGCCTCTGATTAGCAGTGCAGTGAACGATGGCTTCTCTGTTGTTTTTGTATGGGAGGAGGCAGATGCTGCAAAAATGAAACGGTTTATAAAGGAGTATCTACCATCACTATGAAAACATATGCTCTATAACCAACGTGCTCACAGCCAGGCAGACATTCACATCTGCACACACACTGCACATTCTTACACACATGGAGCCACAAATGGACACTCACTCACTCCCTCCATGTAGTTAATTGTATGGAATGGCAAGAAAAGGGAGTGATGCTCTCCATCCATTGAAAGTTAACATTTTAGTAATATGAATAATAGTAACCTTCATTTGCATAGCACTCATCTAAAGCAGTTTAGAAAGTGTTTTACAAAAAGACATTGAAGCTGCTTGTGTCAAGGCGTCCCTCTCTCACTTCACACATTAACTGATAACTGACAGGTGTGTGTGTGTGTGTGTGTGTTTGTGTGTGTGTGTCTTTGTTCGCCTGTAGGCAGAAGTGTGCAAATGTGCTTTCTTTTTTAACATTTGGATGTGGGTTTATGTAAAACATGCGTTTATGTGTGTGTGTGGGTGGCAAATGACTCTCTAAAAGCTTAAAATGAGTGGACTGATGTATTCATAAGTCCTGTACGTCTTGTACTAGGAACACCACGCATCTCCACTGCTGAGAGGCGTGAGGCTTAGTAAAAGTAGTGCTGGTCCTCTGTAGATCTTTTTGTACCTCCATGAAACCTTGTTTGCTTTGCTTCGCTTTGCAGTTGGGCCCATTCTCACTGGCCCCAGAAGAGCTGTTGAGCCACAACTCGGATGATAAAGTAATGTTCATTACTGGAGCATCCTTATTTCCTGCTTTACACAGAATATGTGCACATAGCCTGCATGCACACACGTGCACAATGACACACATGTGCAAGCGCACAAACTCACACACATGCATGCGCTCTTTTTCTTTCTCATTATGTCTCACTCTGTTTCTCACATACGGAGACAAGCATCCCCAAGGTTCAGTTAAGACTTATTAAGGTTTATTTTTCTGCTTTCCTTGACACCAGTGACTTGGGTCAGATCTAATACAACAGGAAACCAGTGTTTCTGCATAATGAGGGAACAGGGCCTGGCGTATCTCCCCATCTGCTTCCTCATGACATTAGCCATACTATAGTCCAACCTCATTTTATAATGCTTGAGGGGTCTTCGATAAAAACGGAGAACATGCTCGACCAGATGGGGACAGTGTTTGGTGTGACAGGTACAGCATGTCTTGATGTTCGGACATCATGATGCTGTCTGCTTGCATTGTGCTGATAGAATTACATTAGTTTCACATAGTTTCACCTTGAAAGCTTGTCCGCTGTCCAAGTGTTTTTGCATATGGAGCTATTAGAGCAGCCATTAATTAGTGTCATTCTGAGTTAACATAGGAACTTCTCAGGGAGTCCTTGGCTTGTCTCCCAAAAAACAACAAAAAATCTGTTGTGTGGTACACAGCACCATGCAAGCTCAAATAATTTTTAAGCGCTTTATCGCTGGCACACTTAACAAGCAACAACCAAATCAAAATGTCTTCTTGCAGTCCAACATTTTTTTTAAAACCTTTCCACATAATAAACTGAAGTCAAGAATTTTTTCAAGCTTCTCTTCCTTTCTGGCAAAATTGATTGCCAGGCGCCGTCTCCTCCTTTCCTCTGGGCACTCTTGGTCCCCTTTGCCTGCCAAACCAAACGTCTCAGTGAGGAGACAGAAAACACATTAGCAGACCTTCCTCTCAGGACACTGGTGAGCTCTCACCTTCTCCCTGGCAAACCCCCTTGACTTCACGGGTTGGGGCTGATGAGTTGATGCGGCTCAGATATTGTGATAGGGGATTGCCAGCAGGTACATATGGTGTAGTTTCATGGGGCGGAGCAGAGTGCGGCTGACCACGGTGTTGGACAGGTGAGCTCTACCTCGCCTCTGCTGGCCTCTGTCCTTGGTGCTGAAGCCAGACTGCCCTCTTATCCACAGAGGTGCTTTCACATGGATCCACAGGCCTTTGAGACCTTTGTCTACAGAAGCAATCAAGGACAATACAACATGCATATTAAATACTACCATATGCCAGGGAAGTCTATCCAAAGTATGAATATTCCACACAACTTTAAATCAAGATTTGCCTTTCATTAGAGAACTTTGAAACTGTCTTGAATTATTGAACTTAAGCCTCCCTCCTCCTGATAGCCCATCTCTGTACTGCTTTAACAGGGAGTTTGGATTGCTACTCAGTGCTGAAATTGTGCTCTTTTCACTATGGGGCTGTGATTAAAAAGAGAGTGAATGCCAGTAGTAACCTTGGAAAATAATTGGGTTATTTTTCAGTGTATGCCAAAGAAAGTGAATTGTAATAATCTACCTCAACTCTACAATTTCCTTCCATTATTTTTGCTCACTTCACAGATTAATCAAAATACCACACACGCGCACACACACACACACACACACACACACACACTTACTCATGCGCATGGGGAAAAGAAGACTATGCTTCTGTCAGTAGCAATATTAGCAAAGAGAGAAATAAAGAAAAAATGGGCTTTCGAAGACTGTCCTAAGGACTGAAACAATTTATATCTTCATAAAGGGAAAATATTTTTCGAATGAATCCATTACTCAGAGTTCCCTTACTCAGGCGAGGAAATGAAACTGGTGCTTTAATTCGGCTTGGTTCACTGCTTAGCCCTACCTGTGCATGTCCTGGAGGTTGCTTAGCATGTTGCCCCATGCTTGGTTATTGCTCTGGAATCCATTTTGTGCCTGTGTCTCTCTGGGTGCAGCCTGTGCCCTGCAGTTGGCTGCAGTGCACTGGTTGGGGTGGATCTAGAGCTGCCACTGTGCAGCCCAGGCCGAGCCTCTGGCTGCTATTAGAGTTCAGTGTTCCAGCGAGCAGACATGGAGAATGGACACGGAATAATGTATGAAGGGCTTCTCAGCCGGAGGTTAGAGAGCTGCAGAACGTGGCAGAGTGAGAGTGTTTGGGAATGTGTGTGTGGGTTTTTGTGTGCATAATATATGCACACAGACTGGATTTGAAATGGCAAAGGCATTTTTTATAAAAAAAAAAAAGAAGAAGATTGGGCTCTCCATCATGAACTTCAGAGAACCTTGTAGATTAGCTGTGCTCCAATTCCAAAATAAGTGGTCATTACTGTGGGTGATCTAACACTTAAGTATTCTGCTTTTATTTGATTTGAATTAGATTTTGATTGATTTGAATTAGATTTTGAAGCAAATCACCAATGAACAAACAGACTCACAAAATGCTGTGGAGAAATGAATATCAGCAGGTGTTTAGTCCCTTGTAGATTGTAGTAGTACACATCTGCACAGCATGCAGCTTGTATTGCTGGTGTTCTTACCATATTCATCCTGTACAGCACTGCATCCTGGCTCATATCATCCTGTGCTCAGTGTGTGATCAACAATATTCCCCCGTGCACTCGCTAATATTCGTTAATCAACTCCATTATTAAAATGTTTAGGGTAATTATGAATGTAATTTGCTGTAATCAAATCCCTGTGGATGTTTCATGTTCCTCAGTAAACACCATTGGTAAGAATCTGTGATATTGCACTTTTATTCACAGTGAATAGGATCTCAGGGAAGGAGACAATCAGATCACACACACACACACACACACACACACACACACACACACACAGAGGGAGTCAGATATATAAAGAATAATAAGAGAACAGTTGGAGAACCTCAATACTGAGCGGCAGCATGTGGCACTGTGTTAATGAGTTTGATGAAGCAATAAAAATCAATTACTAGAAAATGATATGCAAATAAACACTGTTAAAATTCAGCCCACGAGTCCTAGTGTTTTCAAGGGTGGAAATTATAGACCATAGATTTTGAAGAAATGTCTGATATTGTCAATGTTTATGGTCTCCCTTGTGTCCACTAATGTGTAAAAGGGATAGCCTCCAAACTCAATATTTGTGTTGGACTATGTGGATGTCAAACAAATTCTAAAAACACTTTTCTTTTACAGCCACATGAGCACACACTATGCACCTGGATGACTATCCCAGATAGAGTGCCAACAGTGTCATTCTGCACCAAGCTGCAGTGTAAAGCATTCAGTGGAAGTCAAAATTATTTGGAAAAAGCACAAAACAAAACATTTTTGCATACCTACTTACTATTTATTGAACACGGAGTTTGATCCAGACATCAGCTTGTAAAGCCCCTCCCTGTGACATTAAGCCTGTTTTCAGCTAGGATTCACAGCTAAACAACAACCTCTTTTATTGTGCTCGAGGTCCCTATGCACACAGCATTTTATCTTACAGCTAAAAATACTTTCCCCACCTGTTTATAAACAGCAGCAAAAAAGTTCCTAGGAGTTTCCTCTAAGAAACTATTCACAAAGGTGCTCAGGCCAACTTTTACAGTAAGGTAAAAGAGGGACATTGTTGACCTGCTAAGAAGTCCATGTATTGGCTGGTGAAGAAGCTAATGATTCATATAATGTCATGATGGTTAAATTAAATTAAAAGTAAATGATCAACTTTACCAACCTCAGAATATTTACTAATGCCAATCAATCCTCAAATGATGACATGACATCCACAAATACACTGAAAGTTAAAGGAAATATTGGTTTGATGCCAAAAGCACAGTAAAAGTATGATATTTCTCAGTATCATAATTGCTGTAAGGTTGTGGAGTAACAGGAATTGTGAAGGATTAAGACGTTTATTGCTGAGCAGCTGCAGCCAACACTTTATACATCGTAGTAAAGAATTGTTTTATCCTCGCTAACCCTCCTCTCCACCTCTTCTGGGAGGTCTTTTTTTCTGCTTCAATGACTTGAGAATTGCTTTTAGAGAGGCTTTTAAAATCATGGGTGAAATGCACATTACTTTTAGAATTTACTCCTAAATTGGCCAATTAGGACCACCTTTTAGCCTTAGATGGCTTTGTGAATATGGCCCCAGTTCATGATTATTTAATGTACTCTTATTTGGATTCATGTATAATGCAAGAGATGTGATAAGTCTGAAAGTTTGGCACTGTGAAGGACCTTTGTGTGTGTGTGTGAGAGTGTGTGGCTACATGTGAGTTTGTGTAAATGAGTATACGCCTGTACTCAGTGAGTGAAAGAGATAAGTGAGGAAGAAGGGAACGAAGGGAAGTGAAGGGAATGTTCTTATAGATGCGGAGCTGAAGAGAAAGAGAGGGGAAACCAATAGCTAATACTGCAGAGCTCTAAGCCTCGCGGGTAAGTGTCTTAGTCGCAAACACAAACAAATGCACAAAAGGCCGTGCACGTGTCAGGGGAGGCTACAGACGTGTGTGTGTTTAATAATGTAACAGCTCCCCCCTCTTCTTCCTTTTGTGTTTCAGAGATTAGGCACTGTGCCAGGCTTGCCAGAGAGAGAGCAGCCGCAAACACAGACTCTATTCTGTGGTATACACGCATGAAGAGAGACAGACAGATGACACACACACAAACACACACACACACACACATGCACACACACACACAGACACACACACACACGCTCACCTATCTCACCTATCTCACCTCACCCAAGTATATTTAATATCCAAAGACATTGCTTGCTAAAATTGGTTTTTGTGGAGTTTAAACAGCAGCACCAGGGGTGTAGTGGAGGGTGAACCCACCTAAACTCGGTTTATTCACCTTTTTTGGAACAGAGTTGATCCACCTTTAGGTTGACATAAATCTCTATGACCTAAATTGATATTATGCATCACAGTAAGTAGTATCAAACTGATGTAAGTCACATGAGAATAGGTTTTTAAGGGAAAAAAGTATAAATTAATGCTTTTCTGCATTGTTTGTCCACCTATTTATTTACCATTATATATCCCTGAACAGCGCCCATTAGAGTTAATCAAATAACCCTCCACAGTAGGTAACTGAGCAGTTGTTGTCAGCAGTGAAAACTAGTGGTATTACGTGGCATTTCCCCTCAAAAACACCCCAGATGGTTTTAGCAAATAGCTTGATTTATGTTTGGACAGTCGTTGGTAAAGTCTGTCTGTCTGTCTGTATCTCTCTCTCTCTCTCTCTCTCTCCCTCTCTCTCCTTCACTCTCTCTCTCGTCTGTGGATTAGTGCATGCAAGAGTTGTGGGAGGAGAGACCGTAGGCTCAGATTGACTCATCACTCTCCAGGAATATCTGTGTGCGCCTGTGTTTGTGTGTATGCGCGTGTGTGAAATGCAGTCAAATCCTACATGACATCCATGTTAATACCCATGTTTCCTAGGGCTAGCAAAGCATATTATGGCATGCACATACATTAGGGGAACTTCCAGGGCAGTTTATTTGCTTGCATTCAGTCTTCTTGGCAGACCCAAGGCTACAGCCCGCCTGGCTGTATTCATTTCCTCTGTGTTGTCTGTCCAGGCACACTGAGGTTTACATTATTACAGCACAACCTCAATCAGAGCACTCCATCTTGTTTATTGCTGCTGTTGTGTGAATAGCTTGTAAGTCTGTTTTGATGATTTCATAATTTCACTTGAATTGAAGGTTTTGATGGTCCTTTATGGGTTGAGCAAGTTTCCTGGGCCTGTAAAACCCTTTCAAAATCCATTATATTATTGCAAAAGTGCTCAGTCACCAATCTGAACATGAAGCTGTTTTTCTTACATCTTGAAAAGCTGACCTTTTGGACATACAAGGTTTTCATCTGATGGCAGTGTTATGTAGATGGTAAGCTGCAGTTGTTGTGACAGGGAATGAAAGTGGAATAATGTAATTGCGCCAGTACTTTATCTTCCTCTCTTTAAGCTGTTCCACTCTGATAGTACTGTCATTGATCTCCCAAGAATTACCTTCTGGTCTCAGTGCGTACTGGTTATTCTATGATACTAAACTGCTAGAAACCCCCATTGATGAGGCAGCTTCTCTCAGCTGCAGTGTTTCCTGTCAGTCTTGCAGTTCTTAATGGCTGCCTCATGTGTGACCAGACATGCATGAGCTCCCTGTGAATGCAGACGTGCAGAGTACTGTGGCATTCATGCTTCTCATGACGATTGCGTGCCTGAAAACTCCAGTACTTCAGTGCCGCTGTAGGAAAATGCATCTCTCCACATCTCCCAACAACAACAAAAAAAATCCACCAGAATTGGCCAGTGGTTCCAGTTCCTCTTCGTTCAGCAAATTGTAATGTATAATAATTTTGTAATCACTGATTTTGAAGATGGAATTATTTTTTTACTTTAAAGCTTGGTTAAAAAAGTGAAAACCCAGTATTTTCCTTCACCTCCTGATAGAAGGTTCTGTCTTATATCTCTATAAAAATTTAGTTCCAGAGAGTAAAAATGTAACTACTGCAATCATAAAATGGACAACTCAGAGTTAAAGCATTTATAAATATAGGTTTTGGGATAGACAGGATGGAGAACTGGCTGTAGCGAAACAGACTGTAGCCTTGGGTCTTCCAGGAAGACTGAATACATCGCATTACATGCAAATGAATCACCCTGGCAGTACTGTCATTGAGTTTTATGCCAGCACATGTAGCTTGGTCTGTGTTGTGATGGCATGGGCTGATGGTCTGGGGTTTTTACGGCATTGCACTTCATAAAGACCGTCTTCATCTTCCTTTTCTTCCTCGGCCGGATGTTTATTGATCTTTCTGATCTCCCTTGAAATTAAAATCCTACTTGGAGCTCTGCTAGTGATCGATCATCTTACACAAGACCACAGGACCACTGGACAGATGTGATTTAGAGTTTATGTTATTGGGCAAGTTCACAATTAAATGCACTCACAACACACTCACACACACACACACACACACACACACACACACACACACACACACACACACACACACACCCCAACACACTTGATCGGTTTGATTAATGGGTTTGTATTGATTTGTCTGTGGACAAATTTGATGATATCTCATAGTAGGAGGTGGCCAATTATTCCTCCAAACCAGAGCTTATTCTCTCCTTGAGATGCTGGGCTATTATATTGGTCAAACTGTGCGCTGGGTGACATTGACAGAGAGCCAATGCAATTGGCTTCTATTGCCTTGGTTGTTTAATTAGACTTATCCACCTCATCCTTTTAGTATTGGATCACTTGTGTTTTTATCTCCTCACCTCTGTCTTGTAATCACTGTGCAAACAAAACTAAACTAAACTAAAATGCAACTAACCTACAAGTTAACTAAATGCTGCTTTCTCAACTACTGCTGTGTTATCAGTGTAAAGTTCTTTATCTAAGAGTCTAAATCCTACATATATGTCCCTGGCTATCAAACCCTGACTCTTCTGAACCCTCAACAAAATCCTACAAAACAAGCACAGTTTTATGTAGAATGTGTAGTCAACTAAAACAGGATTTGTGGGAGGGAAAAAGCAATCAGCGGTCAGACACAGAGAGAGGGGGGAAGCATGGAGGGAGAATGAGTGAGAAAAAAGATCTCAAGGAGTCCAGGAGAAAGGCAGAGGGCAGCGATACAGATAGAGAGGATGTTTAATTTGGCATGGTGCTCCACAGAGACACTTAATCTCCTTCAATCCTTTTGGAAGGCAAGAGCAGGGTGGCAGAGGGTGTGAGGCTTGTCTCGGCCAGGGTTAGAGAGGTGAAGGAAACACAAATCTCTCACAAATGGCGATTGATGGGCTGGGCTATTTGCTGCTGCTGTCTGACTGTCTCTTTGTTTATCCGTCTGTCTGTCCTGTGAATGCAACTCACAGATGGATTTTTGATAGACAGGTTTCTGGTACACAGGTGTATATGGTTGTTTTTTTCAAAGTGAGGGGATTGAATCACTTTGGTAAAATATAATGCCGCAATGATCTCCAGCACTATTAGCTCTCTCAAGGAAATCATCTCCACTGGTAAAGTGGGGATGGTAGGGAAGGTTATGGAGACTGGAATTAAATGGAATAGATGAGGAGGATCAGCAAGGTCTGCTCAGCTGCAGTCATGGCTCATCAGTCTAGACATTTATTTTGGCCAGTGATTTTAATGACAATTAACACTCAATTAACAGTTAATCGCCCAATTAAGTGCGCCTGGTCATTTGTAAGACATCTTAATAGTGATGAATAAGATTGTTTTTCCTCTTGATGGCTGGATTATCATTGGGTACGATGGCACACCAAGTCAGTGTGTGGGTGTGTTAGAGGGAGGGGTGGAAGGATAGAGATATGATGAGAGGATAGGAAAGGGGAGGGTGGAGAGAGGAGGGCTAAAATTAAGTGAGAGACGAATGCTGTCTGTTTATAGTATTACGACTGGTTCATGGTTCATGGAGAAATGGACGAAATGGAGTGCATGTGGTCAAAATGACTAAATTGTGTCTAAAATGACCGGGTGCTTTGGAGTCACGCACAAGATTGCGCACAATCTAAAATTTGAAACAATGCAGACTGCGCCACAGTGCCTCCGTCCAGGATTGGCAAAGAGAAACCGGAACTACCAGCCAATTCACTTACAGCGCCACTAAATTACTAGAGATTTCAGGCACCTGGTCGTCATGATAAGTGCAAGAAGCATGAATGCTAAGGTACATAGACGCCACATTTGCAGCTCCTGCACGTCTAGCCACACAGAAAGCATGAACCAAGCCTTACATGTGACAGAGACTGGTACACTAGTCCAGTTGCTGTGCAGTGAAGGAGATGCAATCGTAGTCTGGAAAGACTGCAAACTCAAAAGATTTGAGGGGAAACTGGTGGTCTGTAGATGCTTGTAATGGTGGATAATACCTAACCACAGACATGCAGAGAGAGAAAGGCTTCTTCCACTGGAGTGTGAAGATGACAGTGATGAACCAACATGAAACTCTTTGCATCTAATTTGGGGAGAGTCGGCATGCATTGCTCTTATCTATAATTTGCACTTCACACCTGATTATTTATGCGCCGCTCAGCTATTTAGAAATGCATCCAGGTCAGTTGCCTTCTTCCATTTCTGACACACAGTCACACCTGGGCAAAATGTTCTGCCTGATAAAACATTTCAGTTCTCTCATCTGATGTGGTCAACACTAAGACCACAGCATGCATAAATCTTATTTGAGACCAATACCAACAAAGTCTGCAAATCTTTCAAAATTCTAATGGTACTGATGGTTAGCAATGTATTTTAGCAGAACATTATTTAGAAAGAGCAAGAGAGATTATTATTTTTATTTTTACTTCTTAGAGATCTTTAAAAAAAAAAAAACCAAACAAAAATGAATGAATTGAATGAGCAATTGAATGTTAAACAAGCAAAGGGTGTTAAACAACCATTTGTTTAACCAACCAACTGTTTATAATTTCTAAGCAGAAACATGCATACAGGTGGTGTACAAAGTGTTTTACTGAACACATCTGCAAATAAGGTTTCCACCTTTTAGTGTACAGATTTTAGTGGTGAATCTGCAAAGTTTGTGAGTGCAAAGGAATGGGATCTTGAGACCTGACATGAAACTAAGACTGGACTCTGGTAAAATAGCTTGGAGATCAGCTGTCAGCTCCACACCCATTGGCTTGTTGCCATTGAGAAAAGCATTGCTAGACAGTGTGTGTGTGTGTGTGTGTGTGTGTAGGTGTGTTTCATGCCCAATTACCCTTCCAGCATGTCCATACAGGTGCTCTTGGGACCCCCCCCCCCTTTCAATCAAGCAAAGTAGATGAACTCATTTACACAGGGGTGCACACACACACACACACACAGACACTTTGATCCGAAGTTGTAAGGTACGGTAGCATCTGTCCCATATGCTTGCCAGCCAGACTGAGCTCCATCTCCAGTGTCCAACATATGTGTCCACTTAGCATGGTCCAGTGCCACGTTATTTTGATTCCCTTTGAAGTTACGTAACTCATTCACAGTTTTGATATCACGTATTTCATTGTCTGACACAAAGCATTTAAAGATCTTTGGACTGTAATGTTGCCAAATGCACATTGTGGAGCTGGAGACGAGATACTAATGTCATGCTGTATTCGCTGTGGGGAAATTCTCCTTTTCTTTGCGCCGCTCTAAGGAGGTCAGAGTCGGCTACAGAACAGCTTGTCTGGAGCTGTGGGAGTTCAGTGTCTTGCTCAAGGGCGCTTCAGCAGGGCGGAAGCTCGCCTACATGGGGCTTGAACCCGAATTCCTCAGTTGAAGAATGGTCTCTTTAACCCCCAGGCCACCCTGCCATCTAGATGGAGTGATCACAAAGTTGGACGTCACACTGCACCTGCTGCCCGCCTCTTCTCTGCCAGGGGGTGTCAGTGGGGCTTATCCAGCTTGGTGGAGGTGCAGATGGCTGATGGAGCAAAATGCCTCATGTGCCTGTGTTTGCAAAGCCACTGAGTCACACAATGTGATTCACAAATGACTGACTATGATTGTTTCTGTGGCAAAGGATGAGCATCTAGGAGAAAAAAAAAAAGATAAAAGAAAAACAGCATCTGCTCATCTCATGGTCTCACTGTTGAAATCTTTTTCTGTGCCCATTCAGATGGCAAAGATTTTGCATCCGGTTATCAGACCTTGACTGGCCTTTGAGACAATGACTCATTTCAATTCAGTTCAATTCAAAACCTTAATTTCCCAGGGAGGGAAATTTGGTTTGTTCATAGGGTTTACAATAAAAACATAAAATAAAACACACAGTAACAACACATAACACATCACCACAACATGCCACAAATATGACTTTATATGTCATTGGGAAGACACTGCAGTATGACAGATTCAGGCTCTGAACATACTGTACATGCATTATGTATGCTTGGCCTGAAGTGTTTAAACAGCCCAGATCCCTCTATTTTTTAACAATTTATGCATCCAGTGAGGGATATACACTGTAAACACTGCCAATTAGCATGCCACTACAAAACACTTAATATGACTATAAATAGGAATATACATCATTTATGTTGACTTTATGACTGTATGCCTCTGGGAATTATGAGCTCCATTAACTGTATACCCGGTGAATAATAATGGACACTCTGGTTTGAGGATATGCACATATGATGCTTTATTGATTGCAATTCAAAGGGAAATTAAGACTTCAATGTCGCAGGCAGATGGGGACTTGAGTCCGATTAAAGTCGTCATCAATTTCAGTGTCAACACAGCTCACCGTTCTCAGTGGTATTAAAGCGGGCCATCAATTGTGGCCACTCTTTTTATTGCTCTGGCTGTGGTATTTAATAATTTACACGCACACACACACACACACACAAGCGCTTGCAATGGAAGGGTGTGACATCTTGAAGACATACAAGGAAAGATTGACCTTTGCTTGTTATTAAGGATCTATGGGGCTATAGGCTCAAGAATGCCTTCACGAACATGAGGGTTTATGTGACATAGCTTTAATAAAACCTGAAGCATCGAGTTTGATCGAGATTAACGATGCATATCAGTTCATGTTTTCTGTAAATGTAGAACATTGTGATGTGTTCCTGCTGAGCTCCAAATCTCCAGTCATATGCACATATAACACTTCCAGAACAAACAGGGAGAGGAATATTGGTGCCAGATAAACAAAGGTATCCTCTCTCATCGAAGTGTTACGTTGCTATGACTACACACCTACAGCTTTTATTTATGAAAGTAATGTCATTCGCAAATGATACAGACACCGCTGAAACTAATCTTGAGAAGGTAGACAGCAAGCTTCTTGAAGTGGTTTATTTCATGCAGATTTGTAAAGTTTGAAGAACAGTGGGCTTTCAAGGTGCCCTCTGCGTGGTGGAGTTTACAAAAGCTGTTGCCTTCTGCAGCGAGCTCCATGTCAGAGAGGAGATAGGTGGCCCTGCATGTGGGTGAGAGCCTGCCAGGTAGAGATAGAGATCACTCTCTGTAGGAGGAGGTTAAATTCTGCGTTTAATGCATGAGGAGTGAGAGAGAGCGAGAAAGTGTGAGAGAGAGAGAGAGGATACAGATGAACGATGAAAGAGCTGTTAAGCTTTAGCACATGATCACAATTTGTCCTATTAGATACTTGATGCATCATCCGACTCCATTTGGAGATAATTGTTTTTTTGCAAAGAGCAATGTTGCAGTCCAGTGATTTGTTATTCTGATATTAAATGCTTTTCAACTGCTTATTGGAGAAATTGCTAATAAAATTTCTCCCCCCAGAGCTCGCAAGTTTTGGGTTAGGATTAGCTTACCATATTTCTTTTACAATATTGTTGTGGAATATCTGCACCACACAGGCAGCGAAGGTAATACGAGTGGGATTTTGAAAGAAAATGCCTCATAAAAAGTTTCAGGAGAGAGTAAAAATGAGGGAATAGATTAGGAGGGCAGACGAAAGGAGCAGGGCATCAATGAGAAAAGACATGGAGGGGGAGAGAAGAGGAGAAGGATGGACAGCAGCCTGCCTGGAGGATAGTGGGTGTAGAAGAAGGTGTAAATCTAAGGCTTAGCAGACAGAAAGAGGGCCTCGGGTGCCCATATAACACCCCACACACCTGCCGCAGCTCAGGAGTTAAGGACTAGCTTGTATTTCTGTGTGTGTGTGAGACAGCAAAAGTGTATGACGCTCGGGGACTAACGTAGGAGGCGTGTTTTACGGGGAGACGACAAGGTGTATTTTATGGGATGGCAGATTAATGAGGCTTAATGGAGGATGTGTGATCAAAGATAGCTGGTCGGTGCGTTACTGCTGAGCATGAGTGGATAAGCAGTGCTCCTCCTTTTTTTTTCACTTTGCTTTCAGCTCCACCACATTTCCTGGCTCAGTTCTTTCACTGCTCTTTAAAAAAGCAGGCAGGAAAAGTTCTGCCAAACTCATCTATTCAATTTTTATGTGTGTGCATGTGTAAGAAGCGCAGTGCTGCTTATATGTAATCCATCATGCTGACATGGTCATTGTTCAGTGGAATCTCCTTGATTTGACTCAAAATCCTGTAGGGAATGAAGAAAGGATTTCAAACACAATGCCTCTATGCGTGCAAGTATCCATATTAAAGGAAAAATCCAACAAGAAATAACGTTAGCGATAGCAGAGTGAGAGTTTTTCCAGTCGAGGAAAAAGTGAGAGTCGTGGCCCTTACTCAAAACACAACATGTCTTGTGGCTGCATTGTATTCTGGTCTAGTGAGACTACTGTTGGTGGAGAAATTGGTCTCTCTTCCTCTTCTATCTATGATGGATTTCTCCCTGTATGATTGTTGAACACTGGTGCAAAATGGTGAGTCTGGAAAGAAACCGTTGCAATTTGATTCTAAGGGACACCAAAACCTGATGTTTACCGTTGATGTTTTAACTTTTCTGCTATGAAACCCCATTGTAGCTGCAGCAAAATGGGACCAGAAATGCAAGGTACATCGCCAGTAGCTGTTTTGATAGGTGTTAAAGTGTTTTATGGTGGGTTTTTCCTTTAAGCTAAACATTTCTTGCCTGTATCTGGACAGTATCCCTGCTTGTCCTAACACCCTGTTGAGAGATAGATGTTTGTTTTCATGAAGAGTGAAGTGGAACAATATGAGAAAAACTGTCACCCATACTTTTCTGATACTTCTCCATTTGTGACATGTCGTGACTTGTATTCTCTATCATTCTTGTCCTTTGCTCTTTCCAACTCCTGACCTTTCTGCTCCCATAAACACGAGCCTCAACTCTCTCTCTTTCTCTCTCTCTCTCTCTCTCTCTCTCTATCGCTTTGAGTTCTACAGAAAAAAGGGCCCTGAGTCACAGATGGTGCGCTGCTCTGAATTGCTATTGTCATCTAGACTTTACGCCCTTCTCTCTGTCCTAGCTCAGTGATTCCTCATTCTCTCTTTCTGCTCTCTTCATCCTTTGTTTCGCCCTGTTTCCATAACCCTGGTATCCGTGTGTGTATCCGTTATTCTGTATCTGATACAATGCCTGTGATCAGTCACTCACATTATGTGCATAGGATCACACTCATTAGTGCACATGTAAGCACACACAAACGCACGCGCGTACACACACACACACACACACACACACACACACACACACACACACACACACACACACACACACACACACACTGTACATAGATACAGAGAGAAAGATACAGTCACACACACACACACACATATTGTACATAGATACAGAGAGAAAGATACAGTCACACACACACACACACACACACACACACACACACACACACACACACACACATATTGTACATAGATACAGAGAGAAAGATACAGTCACATACACACACACACACACACAGACAGCTCACAACATGCAACTTGACTGTTTCAACAAGCATCACAGTGAGAGAATGTGAAGCTGAGTTCAGAGAGACCAGGATGTGATGAGAGCAGAGATTTGTAATGTTGTAATGTTTGTAATTGTAAAAGTGACTAAACGATGATATCAAAAGTGAGAAATCCTCTGGGAAGTGCTCCTGCACTCTGAGTCAAAGACGTGAATTGAAAAAGAGGAAATGGAACTCATGGCTCCAATTTTTTGTGATCCGAAACTTTTCACTGATGAAAGAATCATTTCCCTGTCTCCCTGTCTCTCTGTCTCTCTCTCTCTGTCTCTCTCTGTCTCACTCTCACGCGCGCGCGCACACACACACATACACACACACAGAAGGCCCTCTGCCTGAAATTGTCATGGGCAATCAAAAAAGATGAAGAAAGAAAACATGGCCTATTTCATTTAGAAGTATTTATTTGACTTTGAATTTTAAACCATCATGGATATTTCATAAGGCAAGGTACTCTGTGTGTGTGTGTGTGTGTGTGTGTGTGTGTGCGTGTGCGTGTGTGTGGTGGGGGAGGGATGGAGATTTGAGTGTCTGCTTGAGTCATGAACAAGTTAGTATTAAAAAGAAGGTGCTCAGAAACAGACCTTCAAAAACATACAAACATACAAGCATTATCTATGTATATATCTATCTATATATATATACATAGATCTCTTTCTCTCTCTCTCTCTCTCTCTCTCTCACACACACACACACACACACATAAAAAAACAAAACAGGCACACAATTCAGTTTGTAAATTGCTTTTTAAAAGCACTTGGGCTTGATTTGGAATTAATTTGGTCAGGAAAGACTGCTACCTGTGACATCGCTCTGGCTCATCTAATAGGAGTAGTCCTAAAGGTAATGCTTGATATTCCATGTGATATGTGCCGATATGGCCATTTGGTGCAAGGGGGACAGTTAAGCACAGCAGAGACAGCATAGCGTCTTTTGGATCTGCTGTGCCATAAGAGTTTGTCGTGAATAACAAAGAAAGGCTTCACTGTCAGGAGTAAATGAGACACTGAGTCTTAGTGACAGCAACACCAGCAACAGCCCCAATAGTAGGACTAACTGGCTGAGATAAATAGGTTTGTTAGCAAATAATTATTTAGTAATTAATGCTGAGTACATTTTATATTTAGGCAGAAATTTATAGAAATTAATTTAAATGTCTGGTATGGCATAAATAATGAAAACTTAAAGATTTATTTTGATGCGTTATTGATAGCGACAGGAACGTATGGGAGAGAGAGGGGAGGACATGCAGCAAATGACTGCAGGCCGGATTCAAACCCGAGTTGCTGTGGGAAGGACGGAGCCTTACATGGTACGCACTCTACTCGGTGAGCCACCGGGGCGCCCCTATTAAATTAATCTCTTGACCCTGTAAGCATACTTTTAGGATTTAGAATCAAGTCTCGATCTCCATCAGTTTCAAAGTTATGGCTAAAAAATTATGTGTAATGGCAGAAATCCCAGATCTGCATAACTACCAAAATCTAATCAGTTGGTCTTTGGCCCAAGGCCGGTCTGTCCCCCACATTTCATGGAAATTGGTCCATAGGTTTTTGAGAAATCCTGCTGACAGACAGACAAACAAACTAACGGGTGAAAACATAAGCTCCTTGGAAGAAGTAATAAGGAAATTGAGTAAAGATTTGGAATAGTAGAGATTGAATAGTAAAGATTTGGAATAGTAGAGATTGAATAGTAAAGATTTGGAATAGTAGCCTGTTAACAATGCTCCACTGAATAGCTGATAGCATTACAATTGATTATTCCGTTGGGAGTGAAATTACATTCTATGAAATTCATTGTTTTTCTTGATTCCAGTGCATTCATGCAAAACCCCTACAGGTCAGATTGCTTAAATACCTTACTTCTTATTCAGTGTGCTAATAATTTTATGCCATTACCGTTCACTCTTGAGCGAACATAAAAGAACCCACATAGCTTTGTTTCTATAGCTGTTTTCAGGGAACTAAAAGTCTATATATGCATGTGCTTACAAACCAAATGCTCTTACCGAGTCCCTTACATTGGCAATGTTTTTCCAGTGACAGGTTTCTAGTTTTAATTGGACTTATAGTGAAGTGTGAAGCAGACACCAGTAGACAGATGTGCCAGTAGACAGCATGGATTGAATTTCAACCATTTACACATTTGCATGTTCACTGAAGGCAAAATACAGCAATAATAGAACAAGTACAATCAGTTGGTAGGCACCCAAGAGCAGTTACTGCCACACACACACACACACACACAAATCAAAACTGTCACACATACAGATATACAGTATCAATGTCTTTATTCCACGCTGCACGTAGATAAGCGATAAGCGTTGTATTTATGGGCTCCATTCAAACCAGCAGTCCCCCGTCTCCATCCAGCCATATTTCCTCGGTCCTCTGGAATGCTCCGTACGTGGGTAGACTATGTATGAGTGACATTTCTAGGCCATTAACACCCATTGCCATTCCCGTGCAAGCAATCCAGTGATGAATTTTACAGAAGTCAATCTAGCAACGTGACATTTAAGCCTCCCGTTTACTGCAGGCCCCTGTAACACTGCCCTCAGTGAAACCGGCCGATGTTAGGAAGAATGGAACATGACGCAGAGTCTGATCATGTTAAGCCTTGGTTTGGCAGTGAAGAGGGAGAACTGCTCTTAGTCTTGTCGGTTGCATTAATTCTTAACATCCTGAAGACTCCCTTACTAAATCCCTCACTTGCTGTAGTCAAAGGGTTGGACTGAACAGCCACGGCCTCATTACTGTAATGAGAAGAACTACTACATGTTATGTAAGACGACGTCAGTCCAAACTGATAATGGGGAGCTCAATTAGATGTGTCACATTTGATTTGGAGTAGAGTCATATTTTCCTCTTGAGCTTTCCTGCCAGAAACTTACTATAAGGGTAGAACTCTTGGGCTGAGAGAGAGAGAGAGAGAGAGAGAGGGAAGGAAGGAAGGAGAAAGGCGCAGGTGGAGTAGGGACGGCGAGAGATGGGGTTTCCCTCTCTGTAGTCTGGCTGCAGACCTTTTGAATAGACTTGGGTTCAGAGCCTCGTTTGTCATGTGGACAGCTCTGCCTATGGCTCTGGTACTGTGTATATGTATGTGTGTGTGTGCGTGTGTGCGTGTGGAGGGTCGGCTTTGGAGAGAGCATTTACATACCCAGGCACCCACTGGCATTTTCCAATGTTCTCTCAATCCCTATGTTTTTGGCTTTGTTTGAATAATGTAAGTTTTGAAAGATGGGATTCATTCACTGCCAAAAATAGCAACAGAGCTGAATGAACCCCCTCAGGTGTGACTGTGTGTGTGTGTGTGTGTGTGTGTGTGTGTGTGTGTGTGTGCAGTAAGCGTGATGGCGTTTGTGAAAACCTATTACAGCTGATGGGCTCGTGTGATAGCCAGCTCACAGCTTTAGCTTCTGAGGTGTGTGTGTGTGCGCGCATTGTACATGTAGCACAATCTACAGTGATAGCCTCGGGTAATTAGAAAAAGGTTATCACAGGATTTGCCTACACAATGCTAGTTGTCAATTTTGTTCCACTGTGATCAAAGCAAGATCTCTTTGCATATAAATGTAAAGCAATTAACATTAATAGGCCTGTTTTCTGTAGGTTTGTGTGTGCCAACATACAGGATTTATTTGTGTGTACTTGCCTGCCTGTATGTGTGTGTGAGTGTATGTGTGTGTATTCTATTATTACCCACTCTCAAGGGCCCCATCTTAGTGTTTGGTTTGGTTGTCTCAGTGGGACTCTAATCAGTTGGTGTGCACATGCAGGCATTTGTGTATGTGTGTTTGAGTGTGCGATGTTTGTGAAGTGTACCTACACTCTCCTCAGAGTACAGTGTCAACAAAGACTAGGCTATCTGGGGACCACTCAATGACCCAGTGAAAGATGCTCCTGGCTCCTTCCTTTTTTCTTCCGTGGCAGGAAGGCTAGATGTATCTGTCTGTCTGGTATGTCACAACTGTGTGTGTGTGTGTGTGTGTGTGTCTGTCAATTTTGTCCTTAAAGGAAACAGAAGTCATATCCTCTGTTGTTTACCTACCATTCTCCCCGCTCCCTGGAGATGGATGGCTCTTCAGAGTCTCATCAATGTGTGTGAGTGTGTGTGTGTATGAACGTGAGAGTGTGTGTGTGACAAAGAGGGACAGAGAGCAAGTGAAAGAGGCATAGAGAACAAGACAGGGGGTGGAGAAGGAGCTGAAATCATTCACATGCTTCATAAGCCGACAAGACAAGTACTGGGAGAATGTAAGATTTGTGCTCTCTCTCCTCCTCATCTTTTTCTTCCTCTCTGTTTCTCTGGGTCTATTTATAGGCTCCCTGCTCTGTATTTCTGGTTATTATGGGTTGACTAGATTTCACTAGTAGCATTAGTGAGTCACTTGTCCTAAGAAGTCATAGAAGCCACTTCCTAATATAGACCCACATGCCATGTCAATAGAGTATAAAGTGTGTGCGTGTGTGCTGTCTCACATAAAAGTGATCATAAACTTCCTAAAGGTTGCTATGTGTAGCATTTTAACATCTATCAATCATTAGCCTACCGCATTAATTTTGAGACATAAGTATAGGCTAATCACCATAAACAAAGGAAAGCTTGACCGAGAAGATTGGCAGCGTTTTACCACCGGGTCGGATTTCACAGTCTGCTAGACTGCTTTATAGCACAAAAAGGGATATTGCTCTACGGCTCAAAACAGGAAGAAAGTTATTCCAGTGCCAATTATTCAGAGTTTCTTGCCATGGCAGATGGTGGAACAAGTGAATACATATTTGCTGTTATCAATGGCTGTTATTGGCTCTTATCCTTCTTCTTGCTCTTCGAAATGAACGCGCACAGAGCGATGCCAGAGAGGAGGAGGGGGGACAAGTATAAACATTCTCTTTGCAACAGAAGGTAACAGGGTTTATGGGAAAAGTGGTCATAATTTTGAGAAAAACTAGCACTAACAATACCACTGATATCGACCATAGTCTAATTTGTTTATAATAATTATACAAAGCTATCCTAAGTAATTTGACGGTGATATATTGATGTTTAATAATGCTCCTTTAAGCTACAGAACACTCAAGGCATGCTTTGGAGAGATGCTCTGTCATAAATCATCCCATGTTCCCTCACTCCATCATCAACAATCTGCGCTCCTGACAAGTTACTGGAGTCGAAAGAACACCAAGGTTTTGCCTTCATCCCATCATCTCAGTAACAGTAACAATACTCCTACACCCCAAAAGCTGTGATCTCTGCCATCATTTGCCCTGCACCTGTTATTCCTCTAAGTTGTCTTCCTGTCATTGCATTCTGTAGTTTCCATCTATTCCTGCTCATGTTTTCATCCTCCTCCTCCTCCTCCTCCTCCTCCTCACTCTTCAGCTCCCTTATTCCCCTGCATTGTCTTCTTAGCTCTGCGGTTCTCTTTTTGGCTGGGCCGCAACAGTGGGACCAGCCCAACAAACGCGAATGTCTGTCACTCACTGACTGACTGACTGACTGACTGACTGAGTGAGTGATCAAGTTACACCATTGGTCGGCCGTGGCACGTGGCACATCATAGGATCACAGAGCCAAAGTTAAGTTTAGTTTTTTCCGCCATCTTGTTTCTCCGCTGAGATCGGGAGCCCGTTTCTCCCACACAGTAAGCAGGCTGACCAATATCATGCATGTAAGCTGAAGCTAACTGAAGCTAAAGTAGAATCTATACAATTATATCATATCGCCATTTATTTCAATGCATATGTGCGAGCTCAGTCCACCTGACAGCCCTCTGTTCTGTTGGCGGAGAGAGAGACACAGACAAGCATGGAGGTTTTCAGCACGCCTAGGGCTTGCTGCCGACCTTCCCGGGCCACAGTTCCGGCCAGTGCCGATAGCTGGGCGCCGATTTGTTCCACGCCGATGCGTCACCGGGTCTCCGGCGAACAGCGTTTGCGGCACCGATGGGTACCAGAGCGACTGCCGCTTGGATCGGGAGGCTCGATGCGGGCCGTGGGTGTGATGGAGAGGACAGCGGCAGAGAGAGGAGACGGGACGCGCTGGAACGGAGATCAGTATGGATGTATGGAGTATTATTCTGTATATTAACAGTCTACAGCGACGTTAGTTACACCATTGGTCGGCCGTGGCACGTGGCACACCCATACACGGTCCAACCATATACCAGGTTTTGACCTAGTCTTGTTTTTTGCTTCACTCCTGCCAAGAGAATAATTACAGGCTAGCAGGAGGGACCTTCAAATTTAGAGAACAAAACACAACAATGTTTTTTAGCATCCTAGGGTCTCCCATAAATGAAACTCTTGTATAAAAATATTTTACTGCAAAGATGGTTAAATTGGTCCACATTTTGATACACCCAACCAACAAAAAAAGGTGCAAAACAAAGCCAATCCATATGGGACTGCACATAAACTCATGTAGATTTGAATCAAGGTCAGAGAGCTTTCAAACTTGCCATACTTGTAGTCAAGATGCATCTCCCCAGACAAAACAAAGTAGGTGTGAATAGCTTGATGTATGTTGGATATATAGATTCATAAACATAGACTTAAAGTAAGCAAAGAATATTTTGACCCATTACCAGACAACGCCTGCAATTCTGTTCAAAACATTATTCTCCAAAAGTTATTTGAATCTAATTATTTTCTGGTGGTTGTTTTTTTCACATTACAAATCACTACATCTCACAAAATTAATTAAAACTGAATTGATAGCAATGAAGTCTACAATTACATCAAAGAGTATGATGAATATAACCAGAGACAGAAATGAAGGCTAAACTGACTTTAGATTAAGACAAATGAATAGAAAGGATTATTATTTTGATCATCATCATTTTTATGATGATGTTGAGGGACGGGGTGATGGAGGTGTGATGGATGGGGATAGTAAAGACATGTTGGGCCTGGCTGAGAACAACAAGACAAAGAAGACGAGAACCACGATGAGGCAGGTAGAGACACAGGCAGGTGGGACAGGTTTCTGAAAGAGAGCATGCACACACACACACACAGACACACACACACACACACACACACACACACACACACACTCTTCCTCTTTCTCCTCCTTCGTCCTCATCCTCCTCCATGCTCATCCTTTTCTTCCTCCTCCCCTTCCTTGTCTTCTTTCTTTTTCTTTTAATTTTGTTCTCCCCTTCTCCTCCTCCCAATCCTCCTCCTCATTCTCCTCTTCCTTCACCTCTCATTCCTCCACCCTCTCTTCCTCCTCCTCCTCCTACCTCTTCTCCTGCACCTCCTTCACCTGCTCCATTTCTTTTTCCTTCTCCTCCCAGCAGAGAACTTGGGAGAAGGTGATGATGGTGGTGATGATGATGGTGGAGACAGTTCTGCCTGTCCTCACTCACCTGGTGCTTGTTGGCTGGTGGCAGAGGGGAGTTGAGGATGGATTGGTTGTTATGATGGTAATGATGATGGTAATAATGGTGATGAAGGTAACAGTCCTGGTGTTCTGGCAGAGGGGAGTTGAGGCCGGTCTGGGGATGATGGATGATGGTGGTGATGATGATGGTGATGATGGTGATGGTGTGTTTGGCTGGTACAGCGAGGTGGAGTCAAGGTGATGTTGCTGAACGACAATAAACACAAAGTCAGTTTCCTTAGGAATCGAAGCAAAATCGATTACTTTCACTTTATTACTTTTAGTGAAAAATATTCAAAGACAAATTAAAGTAACATTTACTGCTCCATCAAATTTGGGAGAAAATGCCATTCAGTTATTTCCCTCAAATTCCAAAGTGTACCTACCTGTTACTGCTGTTGTTAGGTGGAGACCTTGCCACCATGCGAGCCGGCTGAGACCTTTCCGCTCTGAGTTCCTCTTCAGGAGGTTGGCCCTCCTCTTTCTCTCCTCAGATCTGGTTTTGGCCCGACCACTTCTAGGCTGAAAGGAGGAGGGAGAGTTCTGCCGATCTGCAGCCTCAATGACAGGAGGCGCTGCCTCACTTCTGCCAACAAACAAGCTGGGAGCCAGGGAGGAGGACTTTCCGCTTAAAATAAACAATGAAAATGATTCATATATACATCCCTATGTACTTTATATATATATATATATATATATATAGGCCTGTAGCTGATCTCCCATGACTACTGATGCCATCTACTGACCTGCTATTCAACATACACATCTAAATGCATATAGAACAAAGGAAAAACACAAAACCAAACGACTAAATTAATTCAAGTTTTATTTTCAGAGGGCAATGATTATTCTATTATTTTGGATATTGTGATCAGCACAACACAAATCTGGAAACAGTCGCAGGGGAACTATTAGCCATCTACCTCTGAGATTGCTGTAGGTGCCTCATGGCATCACTCAGTCTGCCTTGTCATCTATCTCTTTCTCTCTCGCTCTCTCTCTCTCACACTCTGTCTCTCCCCTTCTCTTTGTCTCTTGACTGATCTGCTTCTTGTCTTGTCGTCCATCGAATCTAAAGGTTTCTGCTCTATCTTACATTTTTGGAGGCAGGGAAGAGTGACAAACTCAAATTTCCTACACTGCTCTGTTCAGCCTAGATCGTGGTGATCTAATCTCTTTTGTCTTTGCATGTTGAGAGGAAAGTAAAACTTTGACAGATGTCTACTTGATGCACCTTTGTTATTGACCAGTACATCTGTATTCATACCTGATCATGCCTGCAAGGCTTACATTTGTACCGAGATCTATATGTAACAGATAGGTCCCCTGAGACGAGGCTTAAGCCATTGTTGATAAGCAATCAATAGAGACTTAGCTCACCCTGTTAGAAGACAAGCCGAGGAGATACTGGGAGATTTGTAATGTTCATGAACATCTTTGAGCTCAGATTGTGGCCATATCATGTCAGATCACAAGTGAGCAAAGCAAAAGAAAAAAAAGAAAAAAAAAATGTTTTTTTTTAACAAAATGGAATGTGGATGTCCGACCTTTTGACCAAAAGCACTTAGCAGGCAAAACTACACCTCTACATAATTTCTGCTCTTGGAAAAACTAAGCAGCAGCGGTTCCTTGCCTTTCTTCCATAACTAACAGCACACTATTAAACTTTCATGTGATTCCAGAGTAAGTCCAAAGCTGAGTAAATGTTGTGGGAGGAGGTCTTGTCAGGCTGCGTTAAATAAGAGCTCTGGAAAGAGAGAAGCGAGCAACATAGTCATTCAGTTCAGATGATGAGTTGCATATTTTACACTATACTCTGGGAGCATCTCCTCTAAATGTTGTGTTCTAGCTTCGTAGGAAGAAGAACATTTTTTAAATTCAGCACAAATTCCTATGAGATAAGCTGGGAGTTTAGGAGACAACACCATCTGGATTTCCAAAGTAGAAATGTTGTGTGAGTAGAAAGAGAAAGCAAGGGAAGAGGTTGTTCTTCTACATTACGCACCAGGCCAAGTTTTGTTTTCACCAATCCGTCTCTGACAGTGGATAAAACTGGGCTAGAAACCTACAGTATGAACAGTATCCAAATAACAGTGGATGCATATATACTTTTTCCCAGCTTCATACTCATTCACATTGCATGTACTGCATGAGGAGGAGTGAAATATTGATATTTCTTTCCATTACTGTGGGAGTTGACCAGTTCACACATTATAGTCTGTGGCTGCAACACCTTGCCAGCGGATAAGCTCTCTTGTGATGTAAAAGGCTAGAGTTTAAGCACATGGACCTGAAACACTGCGGTAAAGTCAATCCATTATACCTACTCCAATTTGATCTACTGATTCTATAAATATTAAGTACCAGAGTGTCTGTCATCCAGAATGCTGACAGCTGTCAGAAGTGAAAACCTTTTATCTTTTTAGGAATGCAGAAAATATGGGGAATTATTTTTCCCTTTGATGCACATACATTTTTAACATTATAGTATGGGTTTAGAATGGGCTTTAATTGGATTAAGCCTCAAGTTACCTACCCAATACATAGAGGACAATGTCAAGAAATGGAAAACAAAATGTGAGTTTATTATGACAATGATGTTTTCCTGTGAAAGCAACATACTGCTGCTGTACCAGGCCAGACACAGGTCATTATTATACAAGAAACTGACCCTTGATATCTCTCTATGACCCATCCCCAAGGACACAGATGTTGAACAAAAAACATTAACACACACATACAGGCTTGCACACACAGATGACTGAAATTCACTGACCGGCCGATTAACAGCAGAGTCTCAGATTCAATTTCACTGTGACTCAGTAGCCTAGAGCTTTACTGTCGTGGCGTTAATAGCACTGCACAGCAGCTCTCCCAGGGAGACGACATGTGGAGTAACACTCGCTATTGGTGTTAACGCGACTGGTTGTGTAATCTAATGATGGCTCCTGTGGTGCGAGTGATCTAAATTTGAAAGTGTGTGTGTGTGTATGTGTGTATTAGTGTATGTGCGCAGTACACACTGCTGTATACTGTGCACTGTGAATAGTCTACATATTGTCTGTACATATTTGCCCCTATGGATCGGTCTCCCTCTCCATTCATTCATTCATTCATTCATATATTTGTTTGTTTATTTGTTTGTCCGTCATGCACAGTATCTTGGACAACACTCATTGGATTTTGACAAAATTTTGGAAAATGATGCATCCTCAACAAAGTATCCCAGCATTTTCGAATTACACTGATTGGTAAAAAAAATTCAAGGTCAAAACAATGGGGGAAAAGTAAGGGGGCTGCATCATTCGTGGGGACGAAATGTTTACTGCTGCCGTGTTATATATGTATGTGTAGTGTGTTTTGCATATATGAATGTGCATGTCTGTGTACTCATTGTGCATAGTACACTCCCATGTGTATGTGGATATGCACCCTCTTGATATAAATCCAAAAGATAACCCTCCATTTTCAATCAGGCTGATCCCATTAGTGCAGAGTGCGATAAGTGTAGCTAAGCCCCAGTGTGATTGCAGGGATTTGAGCTTTGGCAACAATAATTAGAGATGATTACTGTGTAGTCACACAGGCGACATCCTCTCATCCTTTACTTCGAGTCAGGAGACCACAGCTCGTCTCCTTTGTTGAATCCTCCTTCTAACACAATAAGATTAAGCTTCACTGAGATTACTTTCATGTCCAATTTTCTCTCCCCTAAGATCATTGGCTGAAAAAGCATTTGAACCGCGTTGTTTGTTCTCTTTGTTTTAGTGCTGCATTTGCACCAAGAGAAGATGGGACAAAAACATCCTTCACATTCCCTCTTGTGTCCTTTCCTTTACAACTTTTGCGGACCATTGTCCTCTTCCCTCTCTCTTCTCTCCCTGTTTTCATTCTCTTATCTAATCAGAATACGCTTTCTTTCATTCTCTTGCTCATTTTCTCTAGGTAGCTCTTGCTGGTGTGGGAAATCCAGGATGCTCTCTTGTCTGCAGACATCAAATTTCAAAGGCACATACCAACAACTCCCAGTTCCTTCTCTGCCTTTTTTTCCTGCTGAACACAGGGAAATAATCAAGACGAGACAGGCCCTAAATCAATACCAGAGATATAGCAAACTGTATATTGGATGAGTATATAGATGGCCTCTAGATGGCTTAGAGAGAAGATTGAAATTGATTGTTAATGGTTTAGGTATTCGTCCTGTGGCTGTGCAGTGGTTATTGATTAGAGTCAGTAGTTGTGCCCCAGGGGTGGTGGTGTAGTAACGTGGCTTTGGTTAGGATGCCTTCATACAAAGTCTCTGAGAACGGCTGCAACTATATAGATTACCTTTCTCACCTCTTCTCTAATTTTTTGCTCTTTACGCTGTTCTCGCCCCACACACACACACACACACACGCAGAGCATGGTTATCCCCGATCACAGGGAGGGTGTGTACAGAGAAGATCCTACAACATCCCTAGAAACGTGTTGGAGATCCTTGTGTGAGCAATCAATACAGACCTGTAGTTCACCCTTTACACACCTGCTCGGGGCACGACGGGGCCGGCAGAAAGCGATGAAATAAAGAGAGGGAATGAGAGGGAGAGAACGAAGCAATCTGAGTGGCCTTTTCGCCGCTTTATCCCGCGTAACAGCAAAATATTATGATATATTGAAAAAAAGTTCACTACTGTGACGCTCCAAAGCATTCTGATAAATTGGTTCCTTTTTTTGCCAGGAAAAAAGGCCAGAGAAAGTCAGTCACTGTGCATTATCCAAAGGCCACTGAGCACATTTAGTGAGTAAATGCCATGTGTAAATGGTTCCCCCACACACCACAGTACCTCTGCCTTGCCATTTTAGCTCTGGGGGGGGGGGGGGGGGGGGGGGGGAATGAGCCCTTATTTCCCCCCAGCCAGAGGGAGCTGGCTGATTGGTCAGGTGACTGCATGATTGACAGCTTAGCGGGCTTGCCTTGGCGATTGCCAGGCAGCCCAGAGGAACAGGAGAGGTTGGCTGTAATAGCTCGAGTGGACTTAATAGGGGTACAGACTGAATGTTTGCTGCTGACATTTATTTGGGTGCCTGTGTGCCCACAATGTCAGGGATGTTTAGATGATTGTCCAATCTGATGATGGATGTTGACAAGAATAAGACTAACTTGACTACTTTGGTGCAGATTTAACCAGATATAACCGAAACAGTCAGCAGGCAATGAGGAGAATGTTATAGGCAATCTTTCCTCAGTTGATATTTTGCTGCCTTGCCTCAAGACTAGTTTCCTGCCCCCACAGTTGCACAATTTGCACGTAAACTTAGAATAACCCTGCACTGCTAAACTCTGAAACTAAACCCGGAGCAAGAGGAGAGGATTCTCTTTATCTGTGGAGATCTGGACCGGCGGAGCACCAGGCTCAACAGAACGCAGCCACTCCTCTCGCTGTATTTCACAGCCCAGTGACCAGCCACCACTTTCATCTGTGAAAGCAGCTGCTCTGTTCCCTCATTCCATCCACTCTTCCTCATCCACGACCTCATTCTCTCTGTGTATAATATCCCCCTGTCCTCCGCAGAGTGTGTAGCATCCCTCTCCTACTGCTCGTTTATCAAGAGGGGGACACCTCCACTCCGTAGACTCCCCTGGGAGGAGGGAGGGAGAGAGCAGAGGAGAGGGAGCGGAGAACAGCTGATTTCTGTTGGCTGGTGAAGAAGGATGGTAGACTTCCACCTCAGGGTTGAGGGGAGGTTATAGTAAAAGAGGGAAGGGAGAGACTGATTAGGGGTTTTGAGGATCTCAGTAAGGCTGGAGGGAGAGAACACAGTCTCCCAAAATTTTGTGAATGAGCATAAACGCAGATTACGTGTGGTGGACACGAATGATGTGAAGTTTACATTCCTCCACCACAAAAGGATTATATGACAAAATTTAACACGCCATTTCCAGGTGTCCGTCATGTGAAAAGGTTAGCTAACAGTTAAGTTCAGGCAAGTAACACAACTTTGGTTACTTGCCTAAACAACTAAAACAAGAAAAAAATAATTAGAAAAAAGTTTTGCTAACAATGAAACTTCACTCACAGTAGAAAACGTCTTTGCATGAGTTAGGAATTGAACCTGGAGTTGAAGGCATATGTTTGCACCCATCCACCACACTAGTTCAATGTCAAACTGCTTCTTGTTTCTAGTCGCGTATCCTCCACATAATCTTTTCATATATTTCTCTCACTTATTTATTCGCATTACGTTATTTGCATTTTAATACTCATTTCATGAAATTTCATGTGACCAGGCTGGGGGGAAAAGAATCAGTGTTCAATGTAATGTATTGGTGCTGAACTTGGGCCTGAAAGAGATTTATAATAGACAAACATTTTATCTCCTTCCTTTCTGCCATTTACATTTTATCTCTCTTTGGAGCCTATATGAAATAAATCAGAAAATCTCCCATGTCTATTACTTGTACTCTCCTTTTCTTTTTCCCTTCATTCACTCTATAACTCAGATTCTGCCTGTCTCTGCCTCCTGTTGCTCCCGCCTCCCTTCAGCTCTTGCTTTCCTCCTTCCCTCTGCTCCCCAGAGCACTCCCTCTCCTCCCTCTCTCTCTCTTCCCTCCCTCCCTCTCCTCCCTCCTGCTCCCTACATTGTAGATTATTTCTCTTCCACCCCCTCATTCCTATTCTCCTCTTCTCTCCTGTCTGTTCTTCTGTCTATCAGTGTCAGACCTGGGGTCAGTACCGGAGGGATTGCTGGCTGGCTTGAGATGAAACTAACTCAATTAGGAGCTCTTGCCTTTCAATGTTTGTAGTCCTGCATTATCTGTATCATTCTCTGGCATCCACTTATTTTCTTTCTTACCTTTTTCATCTGTCTCTTGATCTATTGTTGCACAGGACAGAGGTACCCTGTTAGAAATTAATTGAGGAAATTAAGGTTTAGCCTTGTAGGAATTTTCTGACTTTCTAGAGAATGAGTAAAGCTACTCCAATGCTGGAACTTAAATTAAACCTCCATGGAGACAGGTTTAACTTAAGACTAATGGTACCAGTCAGCAGTAGTGTAGGAGAAGTGCACTTAACAATCACTGAAGTTCAGTTAAAACAATAGAATAGAGACTTGTTGAGCCACACCTTAGTCCTCTGAACTGCTGGATAAGCCAGTGCTGTCTGGAACTGCTGGTCACCCAAAAAATATCCTAAAAATAGTTTTTGTTTTCCAATATCTTCCTGTTATTCACTGCAATGTTTCCGGCAGTAGCCGGACTACTTAAAAGGCAGCTGATGCACTGCAGCCAAGATACTAAATCTAAATTGCACAAAAGCACTACTGCAGCATCATTAGCTCAGCGATGATAAACCACTACCGCTAATTGTTGACCTTCCAATGGATTTGTACCCCTATTACTTATTATGAATAATCTTCATTTCATCAACCATATGCAATGCTAGCAAACGCCTGTGTGTGTTATGAGAAAAAGAGATAATGAGAAGGCAGACCAGGTCACAAGTGGCTACTGAGGAGGACACAGCATGCTGGTACAAGCTTGCTTGGATGTAAAATTAAGGGGCAACAAAAACTCTAGATATTCAGTTCAGTTCAGTTTAGTTTATTGTCATATTTAAATTCACTTTTGACAATCTGTGTTTTTCCCATGGCGCAGCAGAGAGCATCATGAGGTAAATTCAGGTCAGTCAGTCAGTCAGTCAGGTAACGCTTAGTGAGATGATGCGCCTCTAGAGGGCGTTTTTGACTGTGAGATACAGGAATTAGGTCATTTAACCGTGTCGCAGTGCTTCAGTGCATAGTATTGAACACGCGCCATGGGCCTGTACAGGATCTGTAATTGCTGTTTTTTGTCTTTGCAAAGTTTTATTTATTTTACAAGGGCCTGATTTGTTCGAGAGAGAATAACAAATTTTAATTAAACCATTTTAATAAATTTCTATTTGTAAATACGTCTACAGCCAAGCAGGTGACTAACTATTATTCAGACAAGAGAAAAAGCTTAAAGTTGTATGATGTAATGTTGTGGAAGTAAAAGTAGAGCGGTGCTAAAAAGTAAAATCGATATGACAAAAATAGAGAAAACAAGTTTTGAGGTGAAGAGGACACACTATTCTTTGTATTCCCTTGTGAGCATCCTTATCACCTTGGAAAACTGGACTCTGCGTTCAAGAACAACTCAGCAAAATCTCCAGCTTTAGCTGATGCACGGCAAAAGGTAATTGCTGGACAGAGATATTTCATTTTTTTGGTGGAATGAAAAGCCTATTAAACCAACTATGGAAACAGTATTATAATGGAAGCCCTAGTTACCCAACCCCCATCCCACATCCCTGCCCGTCCACAGAATCAGCAGCACTGGCAAAAATTCCAGGTCTAACAAACTATATTCTATTATTTGTGTGTACTGTAGTTGGAATTTTACTGTTGATACATGCAACTAAAAGCATTTTAACCCCCACAAAAAAACATATAGCCGGCAAATTGGACTGTACAAGCTTTTCAGATTGCACATACTCTACAGGTACA
Source organism: Centroberyx affinis (assembly GCF_046629955.1). Classification (NCBI taxonomy): domain Eukaryota; kingdom Metazoa; phylum Chordata; class Actinopteri; order Beryciformes; family Berycidae; genus Centroberyx; species Centroberyx affinis. The sequence continues at coordinate 190,369 of NW_027280290.1, read as the reverse complement.
AGCAAGGATTGTTAAACAGTTCAGAAAAACAATGGTTACTTACAAAGTAACTTCCCACAATTGAGTTTGGTTACATAATGATTATTTAACTCAGAAACAACCTAGTCCAGAAGTATTGTACTGTAACAAAAGCCATGTTCTTGAGGCCCATATAAATGTACTACTTTACTTTAATATCCCTTAATCTTGTATCTGTGCAACCAACGCATATTGCCAGAGCGTATCGTTCAGTCATGGTCATGACTCTATCCCAGCGCTACACGCTGAGAGAATTTGACCTTCAGCTTCACTGCAAGTAGGGAAGTAGCTGTGGCCCCGCCCTCAGACACACTGGGAGGATTAATCTGCACACCTTCATGACTGATTTCACGCTAGATTAGAGAATTTCACCCACCTCATCCTCTCCTCCCCTGATCCCTTGTTTCTCTGCTGAGGTGGAGGGTGAGGAACTTCAATCACACTGGGATTAGAAGGGCAGTCGGTCTTCATTATGCAAGGCCTGCATGTGTGTGTGTGTGAGAGAATATATGTACGCGCATTCATAAATGCTTGGGTGTGCACGCGCGTGTTCATCTCTGTTCGTCTGTGCATGTGTGAGTGTGTGTGTGCGTGTGTGTTTGTGTTGGCAGTGTACAGTATATACTGTATGTGTCTGTATGTGTAAGTGCGCAGGTGTGCCCTAGCAAATCTAATCCCCCAGAGGAAACTGTGAAGGTCTGATTTATTTGTGGAGTAGATTCATCTTCTGGATGGCACATCTGCTTCTCTGCCCAGGGCACTCGGCACACTCTGGGTTTGTTGGCACTTTCCTATGCAAACGCAATGAGTGTGCATATTCTGCGTGCTTATGTGTGTGTGTGTGTGTAAAGTGAAAGCCTAACTGTAACTGCAGGTATCAATAAACAGCGGCTCAGCCTGGCTTCCCTCAAACCCTTCAACATGGTTGAGATTGAACCTGACTCATCAATATTGACTAAATATAGAAACAGCAAGCCTTAATCCAGCAAATACATAAAGCGGGGCTTTAAACCCCCAGGATCTTGTGTGCCTAAACCAATCATTTCTGAAGGGGAAGGCACTGCTTTCCTCTGTCCTGGTGTTTTAGCTTCACAAGAGCCATCTCTCTCGTTTCCAATCGATAATAATTGTCTTGTGTGAGTGTGTGTGGGTATGTCTGTGTGTATGTGTCAGTCTGAGTGCTGTTGCTTGTTTGTGTGGGGGATGTTTTTGACACGTTTCTTGTGCTGTCAAAGCATATTGTGTGTGAGTGATTACCTGTCATCACAAGCCTCTGCTTACTCTCCAATCACTCCACTGCTGTTGCGTTTCCACTGCTCTCCCTCTTTCTCCCTCTCTTTCTCTCTCTCCCCTTCTCCCTCTCTTTTTGTCTTTTCTCTTGAACTCTTTCTCTCGCCTCCCTCCGTCCCTGTTGCGTTTCCACTGCTCTCCCTCTTTCTCTCTCGGTTTCTCTTTCTCTCCTTTTTGAGTTTGGGTAACCTGCCAGGAAGGTGGCATCAGGGTCTTGAAGTAGGGGGTTTCTTTTGATCTGTATGTTTTTTTGCCCAAGGCAGTCAACAAAGAAGCAACCGATGTAGGTCTTGTTGAAATTCCTGCCAGGACTGGCTGTGGTTGCCGTTTGTAAAACATTTAAAAACCAGGTCCAGAGGTTGTGCTGATGATGACACGTCTGCTGGCAGTCTCCCTGCGAGTGGGCCGTGCATACAACCATCTGAACAACAACCTGGGTTAGAGTTAGCTTTTATGTTTGTTGGACATCAGAGGCATGCTGTGCACTGTGTGGGATTATGGCATTTTGTTCCATTGCTTTTTGAATTGCTTACTTCCATTTTCTATATATTTTCTTGTTCTTGGTTTATTCTTTTTCTTCGTTGTTTTGTTTGATTTCTTGATAGTGCACAGGCAGGATGATGAGATTTGTAGAGCGGATGTATACACCACACTGCGCGCTCGGCTTGATTCATGCCGAGGGACTGTTTTTAATAAAGTGGATTTTTAAATTGAATGCAACCCTTCTTTCCCACTTCTCTGTAATTTCTTTGGCTGGGACATTGCAGTGACTTTGCAAGGGTGTTTATGTTGCGTCAAATGAGGACAAACGGGCTCCGCTTTGCTTTTCCAATCAGACATAAATATCTGCGGCTAATGGGAGGCAGTGCAATGGCATCGGTGTATTGATTGTGAGGACCGCCCCTCGCCGCAACACTTTTCCCACAACTGCCTGCCTAATGGCTGCTTTGACTAATAAGTCTGAATCTCATTACTGTGTGTGTGTGTGTGTGTGTGTGTTTGTAAAGAGTAGTGTCATTAGTCAGCTGAAATTAGTCAAAATGGGAATATCTATTTACCCTTGGCCAGAGCAAAGCAGCATAGCAAAATTAAGTGTGTATGTGTGTGTGTGTGTGTGTGTAAGTGCTTGAGTGGTGACCGTGCCATCTGTGTAAGGTCGTCTGCCAGGTCTGCCTAACGCCAGGCGGTGAGAGAGCTGTCTATAACAATTGACTGTGTGTGTGTGTGTGTGCGAGCGTGCGTCTGATTCCGTGACTGACGCTGCCTCTGATGCTATGCGAAGTGTCCTTATTGTCTGCTGGGTAGGAGCTGTCAGCATCCGTGCGGCTGTGTGGAGCTGAGCTGCGGCTAGGTGACAGAGGCGGGGCGGGCTCCAGCGAAGCGTCCCTGTTTGATGGTAACTCTGCCCTGTGGGAGGGAACAGCAGGGAGCCCGAGACAGCTTGGCTCTCCGCTGCTTCCCCCCTCAACAGGTATGGAGGAGTGCTGAGTCGAATGCTGATTGACCAGTGGGATCCTGGGTGAGACTAGCCTACGTTCTAAAAAGAGATGACAACATACAAATACATTTAAAAAATGAAAACCTGAGGGAATTTGCTTGGTCAACAAAGGTCAGATATTTGAAGTATTGATGTTGAAATATTTAAAAAAAAATCCATCTGATGCCAGCTATTTAGAATAGAATGAAACCCATCGAACAAGAACAGATTCGTGAGTGCCAGTGGGATGTGAAAAATGTCTCTTTAGCTTTGCCAATTGTTATAAGTATCCCATATATCCCATGTGCATCATTTATTGCTAGGTCATTACATGGGGGAACACACACACACACACTCACACACACACTCACACACAAACACACACACACACACACGCACTGCCAGCTGCCATCAAAGGACAGATGGAAGCCTTGGGGCAGAAATTTGCTTGCGTTCAAACAATAGATGAGGAATCTATTTTCATTCCCTTCTGTTGATCAGGGACACGATTCACATGAATGAAAGTGATGACACTTCATTAGTTTATAATAGTATCGACCACGCAGAGTAAATGCCAGTCTTAAGTGGGACAACCCAGAGAGATGGAGGCTTTATGGATGGCAAAGCACATTGATTACTGCGCACAGTAGCCTTTGAATCAATAGCCCACCGAGAAGATTGGAGTTCTGCGGTTGTCAAATACGCACACGGACTAATGGATAATGTGGTCAATGTGCGCTCAAACTGTAAGTGTATAAGTGAATGTACGGGAGGAAAAAGACAAGACTGTAGGCCAGGAAATGATCACAACCTTATCCATTGTATGTATTGCCTTCATTTTGATATAAGCTTTTATGATACAGTCTTTACTAAGGGTCATCAACCCTTTATTAGTGCTTGTGTAAACACTCACACACACACACACACGCGCACTTCTTACACTCTTGCTCTCTTGAGTACAACTGCACACTCTGTCCTATCAGTCAGCCAGCAGCAGGAGTGATAGAGATAAGTGTGTGATGCTGGGGATGGTCGTGAGGGATTCTGTAAAATCCATCGAGCTAACAATCTGCACACCCAACCCTAATAGGGGGAGAGCCGGCCCAGTCTGACTCACACACACTAATCTCCCCAATATGCCCTGGTATTCCACTGTGCTGTGGTTGTCTCTCCCATAACTGTCCTGTCGCCATCAAGCCCAGGTTTGTGTTTAAGCCTCGGGGCAATGTAAACAGGAGCCATGCAACACCACCTTGCCTCTCCTGATGGAGTGGAAGCATAATGAGAGAGCTTCCCTCAGATTTGTAGCATGTGTTATCCAGCAGAGTAAATATACACACGGACAATTGAGTGACCACACCTGATGATTTAATACCCTGAGTGCTCTAAGGTTCTGTGTGTGTGTGTGTGTGTGTGTGTTTGTGTGCTGGTATTTATTTCATGTAATGCACAAGGCTATCACAGTGCTACATATGTACTGCGTTAGGTGACCCTCAGTGGACAATGGTGCGCTTCAGTGGCTGACATAATGAGTAACTATAGTTGGTAGTTTATCCATGTCTCAGGTGCTGCCTCATGCATGGCTGCTTCAGTGAAGGGAAGTAAAGCTTAGCAGAGCGCTAACTCCACCTCTTAGGATATAAAAAGCATACATTGTACATCATCGCATGGTCAATACAGAAAAAGCTTGTATCTCCAATTCTGCCTTGTAACCCACATGTAGAAAAGGCCTCTACATGACGCTGTGAACAAGACAAATTGTTGAAAATATAATAATGACAATTTCATGGCATCACTGGGAAAATCAAGCTCTTCTTTCCAGTTCCTGAGAAGTTGAGTCTTTGCAAAAACAGGACACAGATGATGTGTGTGAGTGTGGGGATACAAGGTAATCTGTTCATTAGCCCAACAATCAAGGATGCAAGAGTGGCTTATTTCTCTGAAGCTATTTCAAAGAACCGTCATAAGTCTAGGGGAAACTCTTTTCAATATCATTGATTCAGTTGTTAATACCTCTTCTAATCACTGTGTTGAAACCTCCACAAAAACTATGAAGAATCTTTTATATTCTTTACCAAAAAAGTAGAGGATATAAAGGATAAGTAGAGGATAAGATAAGGTCCCAAGGGTGCAACCAAGTTGTTTATTATCAGCAGCTCTCTGTCCACTGGGGTTTTTCCTTCTAGTTTTAAACATGCTGTGGTTCAGCCTCTTCTTAACTATAGTCTTGACCCCTTGTCTCTCCAAAGGGTTTAGAAACAGTTATCTCTCAATCCAACCAATATCTGTAAGGAGTGAAAATAATAAAATAATAGAACATTTTCAGTCAACATAGGCAATTCATCTCCATTCTCAGCAGTCATGACTTGGGGTTCCGCAGGGTTCAATTTTGGATCCCGTCTATTCTGCATTTAAATGTTTCCACTTGGACATGTTATTTGCAAACATATAATTAATTTTCACAGATGACACACAGTTATATCTGCTGATAAAACCTAACAACACTAACAGTTTAGCCACTCTCAGAAACTGCTTTGCAAATATTAAATGCTGAATGTTGCAGAATCATCTACAACTAAATGAAACCAAATCATATTCAGTCTTTTTCAACCCACACAAATCCAACATTACATGATTCACCGTGAATTACTTATTCTAACAGTAATCAATACAAGCCAGTAGCAATAACCTTGCATGTCATCTTTATGCTTATTTGAGCTTTGACAAGGAGGTTAAGAGAGCTGTGCTGCTGAGATCAAACATGTGGTGTCTGACATATTTCTGAGTTATGTGACATTTGCTTTTGCCTCCTTTTGAGACTGTTTGATCTCCTTACTGTTTAAACTTGTTTCTCTCAACTGAATTTCTCAACTGTATTTCTAAAATGAAGCCGTTTTTGTCCTTTTGTGATCTGGAAAAAGTCACCCATGCTTTTATGTGTTCTCACTTAGACTATTTCAATCTTTGCATTCCTGCCTCAGTCAACGTCCCTCTCTCGTCTGCAAGATGACATCACCCGTTTTTAGAGTTTATTGATCACTTTTAAGGCACAGATAACACCAAGCTATGTCACTGACCTTTTAACCACATGTGGCTGCGGTCCTCTGGCAGGTCCCTACTGGCTCTTCCAAAATGTAGATTAAAAACAACAGGTGATTGAGACTTTGACATCAGGGCTACTTTGGAACAACCTGCCTGGCTAAATCTGAATCACGTCTTAAAGCCTATTTATATTAACTTGGTTTTATGTAATAATCCTTTATTATTGTTTTTGACCTCCGTTTTATGATTCTTGTCTTGCTTTTATATCTCTTACCTTGTTTTTATTGCTTTTGCTGTTGATTTTATTGTTTTTTTGTATGGTGTTTTGAAAATGTGATTTAAAAAGTGCTATATAAAGTGTTATTAATTTTTATCAGTGGTAACATTAATTTGGTATGCATCTGACACAGACATCTTATTAATATTAGCATACACACACACACACACACACACACACACCTCCCCTCATGCACACACATAGACTCTCTCTCTCTTGAGCTCTCCTTATCCCTCTCTTGTCCCATGTGGCGCTGTATTTAAAAAGATCTAGTGTCTAAAATGCCATTAAATGGTGCCCTGACCTATCTCTGACCTCTTTATCTACAGTTCTTTTCCCTGCTGGGAGCTGTGTGTGAGTGTGTGTGCGTGTGTGTGCGTGTTTGGTCCCTTAACTCATTCCACGGCTCATTCACTCCAGTTAGCTCATTGTTTAGTTTCAAGTTTGGGGCACATCTCTATTAATCAAAGCAACATGAACACACAATACTTCTAGTCAGTTTTAGCATAGAGTCCAAACAGGGAGAAGATTGTTAGCTATCAAGTGTTGAATATTTTTCTGTAGCAGCTCTAGCCTAGTTAGAAGGAAATGGGTTGCCAAGCTTAATGGTAAAAGCTCTTCCTGTCAACGATGTGTGGTGAATAAAGCAGAGGCTAATCCTCCCTCCATAGCTGTTAGCTAGATGGCCATTTATGGGTGGTTTGGCTGTTCTGTTTCCATCTCCTCTGTTAATCCGCAGCCAGCTGAAGTGGCTGATGAGACGGTTCAGCACTTCTCAGAATGTACACAAACAAACCGGCAGATTCACTGGCACCCGAGCTCAGCATAATGCACTGTGCGTTGGAATGTGTTTGTATTTATGTTTGTGCGTGTGCACGTGTGTGTACACGTGTGTACTGTATGTACGTGTGTGTGTGTATGTGTGTGTATGCGTACAAAGAAGTAATATCCTCTAGTATGAGTCACAGGGTGGAAATTAAAGCCTGGGATGATCCCTTCCTCAATAAGCAAACACTTCATTTTGACAGATCATTAACTAGACATTATCTTTCATTAGGCGCCTCTGCATTACTTATTCAATACCCCTAGGACACACAATGCACATACGCAAACGCAGGCATACACAAACATGCACATACACACACACACACACACACACACACACACACACATACACACACACACACACACAGAGTTAAGCCATGGACTGATTATTGCTTTATGATTTGATACACTGCACTATCTATCACTGCACAGTGCGTTATCTGTGTCTCCGGATTTGACACAGAGACCAGGATTCTGACAAAAAAAGTTTTCACGTAGCTTTCATCTAAATTCAAATCCATTTTCTGTAGCTCCCATTTATCCCATTCATTCCCCTGTTCGTATCATAGTGCACTGATCACAGCCACTTTACAGATGGTCAGAGTAATTAGATTGACAATGAGCTTTAACAGAGAGAAAAGCAGACAGTGTATAAAGTGCTTCCTGAGAACAAAGTGGGACGCTCTTAAGAGCATCATAAGAGAGGAAATCATTGTATTACGTAGTGGTAACTCAGATTCCTCCCATCTCTTACAGTGCAGACAAGTGGAGGGGGACAGAGGTGAAACGGGATCCTCTCCCTCCTCCACAACGGTATCAGAGACGCAACTTTTGAAAACAACACTCTGGCGACGTTAATGTGACAACACATTTCAGGGTAGCGGCTGGGGCAGTTTCCGGCCCGCCAGACTCCATCCATCTGTCTGCGCGGCACATCGGCACTTTTCTCGTTTGCTCTCTCCATCATATCCTCCATCTACCCACCGGTCTCTGCTCTCCATCCATCTCCCTTAGCGGCTTTTTTCCGCTCGTGCCTATAAACCCGTCCGCTTGCCTCGGCCAAGCACACCCCAGCGATCTATCAGAGGCTGATTTTATGGGCTTTTCCCCTACTGAGGGCTATTTAGCTGTCCTCACCAGACCCAGGACTATTTGTTATTGTAAGTGTTTGTCCAACACATTTAGGCTGTTTGCTCAGATGGCAGATTGATGAAAAATGAACATGTTTTATGGAAAGTTATGACAATTCAGTGCCCCAGTGGATCAATGACATAACAGGGAGATGGGAAGTGATAATGAGATCGTTGTGAAGGATATTGAATAAATAACCCATTGAGATGAAGGATGGCCAGTGAGATAGATGGGATTCACCTCTATATATCAGGGTGTACCTTGTGATCGGTGATATCAAGAGAAAAAAAGGCCTCCAGGCTTTAAACCCAACACTTTTCTTCCCCTCCCCTCTCTCTCCCTCTCTCTCTCTTTCTCTCTCTCTCTCTCTCTGTTGTTGACTGATTAAAGACAGCTTGCTATAATTAGGCCCTTTATTTCGTATGGAGGATTCAGTTGCTGTCAGAACCGAATGCTCGAAAACACAAGCTCAGGTTGCGTTGCCTCTGACAGGAAGGCACATACTCACTGCTGGAGGCAAACGGGAGAGTGTGTTACCTCTCCTATCCCGCGCCCAGCCTATGACAATTAGACATCGATGAAAAATAACTTTGAAAATTGACTGTGTTACTCCCCATTGGGAACACTGGAACGTGGTTATACAGTGCGGTTTATGTGTTTCCAATCTTGTATATCAGCTCTGAATTTCAATTGTGTTCTCATCTGGGATGATTGAATTGAGAACAGTACAATCAGGTCTCCACTAAGCGAATCAATTTTAGGTTTGTGGTTTACAGCGTAAACTCCTGCCCCTTAGGTCCACTAAACAGCACTTTTCATTACTGTGGTGTAGCACAGGAGGTGCATGTGTGTGTGTGTGTGTGTGTGTGTGTGTGTGTGTGTGTGTGTGTGTGAGAATGCACAGGTTTACACATGTGTGTACATGAGTTTTTGCACAATGTGACCCATGAGAGAAAGAAAGAGAGTGAAGAAAACGGGGAGAAGTGAGAGCTTGGAGCAATTGGATGGAAGGTCAGTACTGGGTGTTCTCTCTCTCTATCTCATACACACACACACACACACTCGCATACACTCTCTTTCCTTTTCTGTATCTACTTCCAGATATAGTATGATTAAGTATGATTTCACCTGAATGTTGGTAACTGTGTTTACACCTGGCATAAACCACCTCTAATTCCATTGAAATAACACTAAGGAAAGTGAACTTAATTGACTACATACTGTACAGTAGTTACAATGGCTACAGCACAACACCACGCCGTTTTATTGCACTGGGAAGTAGTTCTATAAACCTAGAGCCAGGACATAAAGGCTTTTATATAGAGAGCCACTAGCATGACTTTGAGGCTTTCATTGTCAGACTGTATTTGAGAGAGGAAAGTGCCACATGCCAGATGGATGATTTGTGTACACACCAATCGTCTGTTGATTAACCATCGTAGAGGGCACCTCCGGATAATATGCTACGTGTGTGTGTGTGTGTGTGTGTGTGTGTCCATGAGTCTGTGTGTGTGTGCCTACTCTTCCACCAGATTGACTCCACTGTCTGGATGGAGAGGACAAGTCTGGGACAAACTCAACAAGGACACATAATTTAGGAATAAACGAAAGAAGACGGCAAAATGAGGGGGGAAAAAAACAGAATAAGAGGAATAAAGATGAAGAGTGAAGTGGACGAGAGAGAGAAAGCATGCATTTACACTCATGAGTAATTCATGCAGGTTTCTGTTCCGCTTGGTTTTCTTTCCTCCAGGCCAGTAAACATAAAGAGATGCATCATTATTCAGCCTGCTTCTTGTTCATTCAGCTGCTCTCTGCCAGACGTACAGCCTGCCACACCTAGAATAAAACACAGGGTGTACAGACAGTGAGAGCGGGAAATGGTTATAACTCTTGGACCCTCACACTGTCACAAACTCACGACTTGGATGACAGGCATGGTTGTGTGTGTGTGTGGTGTGTGTGTGTCTGTCCCAGAAGGTGACATCCCTCAGGTAAAAGGTGACATCCATTGCAGCAGCCCAGCTGACATCTGTCACAAGCTACAACAGTTTTTAAATGCTGGCTGTGATGCTCCCATGACAGCAAACGTACCTGGAGAGCCAGGGGTTACGTTATCCTTCTTTTAGCATCCTGGAAAAGAATAAAAACAATTATAGTCAAGTATGATTACAGCAAAAAAAATAAAAAAATAAAAAAAATAAAATCTGACACGTGTGGAGAGGGAATCTATTCATGTTTTTTCCCGAAGGTCACAGACTTGTCCTTCCCTGAATGGTGTCATCCCAGATCAGTAGCTTAGAGTGTAGTGGATGGAGGTTTGAGAGAGATGGAGATTTAGAAAGAAAAGAGAAGCGGAGTGTGGCAGGGACGGGGAGAGAAAGCGAGGGCGGCCAGTCAGTTTGGATTAGGGCTATAGTGGGTTTGATGAGAACAGAATGAACTGATAGTAGGTTAAGATGGGAATAAAGAGCTAAAGGGAAGGGAGGATGGGGACACAGAGAGAAACCTATAATAATACTTTTAAAGTTGAGAGGATAGAATGTGGTTTGGGGCCAGAAGGCAGCTATGGTTATTACAGCTGTGTGTAACAGCCTCGCAAAGTGAGGCTTATGAAGCGAAACGACATACAGTAAAGTCTCTGTAGGTATAGTTGGGCCTACGTTTGAGGTTTTATGGACAAATAATGGCATGTGTACAGCCAGTGGACATGAAAACACCAGTGTCTAACAGTTAATAGCTTATTTGGTGCCCAAGTCACATTTCTGGTGATTAAATTTAGCGTGGCATAGCAAGTTTTCATGAAGTATGAACCAGCATGCCTCCATTTTCCCTGCTTACCTGCATTCATTCACTGGCATGTGGAGAACAGCCAAGAGCTACTATAGGATGAACAGTCAAAGTTATTCAAATTGACGAGGGCATTAATCATTCATTGTGTGTGTTTATGTTTGTTTGTGTGTGTCTAATGTGTGTGTGTGTCTAATGTGTGTGTGTGTGTGTGTGTGCGTGCGTGTGCCGAGGTCTGTGTTAGGTGTGTGTGTTTCCATTGTGTTTCTCATTGAACAGCATCAATCAGTCACTCAGCCGGTATCGGCTGTGTGACTGAGGGCTAGTTGGCAGCTCCGTGCTGGAGGTCGCTGGCGGCAGTGAATAATGCAAGGAAGTGTCATTTGGAAGTTTGAAGTGCTTTTTAATCCTGCTTAAGAAGAAGGTTTTTCATTCTACCTTGTGAAGCTTGAGGCTCTGAAATACCATTGATGACAGCTATTTTGCAGTTAATCATTATTATTCCATCTATTCTGCTAAGGGGCAGAACTGTTCTGGCAAAGACTCATTGCCCCGCTGTCCCTCGATCCTACTGAAATTATAAAATAAAGAATGCATTGGTTGTCACACAACATTAGGAGAGAGAAGAGAATAAAGCTTCAAATAGCCTATTCTGTATTGTTTAGCTGTTACAGTGCCCAGGAGAACACAAAGTGTGTGACTGACTCGCTTGACTCCTGTTGGCATCACTCTAGCTTTGATTTAAGATTCCCTAACACACACACACACACACACACACAGACATGCTGACACGCTTCAGTTTGGGGATCCCAGAGTTTTGGGCTATTAATATTCACAGGGCAGTTTGGCTCATGAGAGTGTCGTCAAGGACAATTGACTCACCTTGGGGTTGCAGCGGGAGCCAGAGGGTGCATCTCAATAGTTTGATGACAGTCTCCTCTCCTCTCCTCCCCTCCCCTCCTCTGCTTTCCTCTTTTCACCTCTCCTCTCCTCCTTTCCCAACAGCTCTGGATTGTCAGACTTTTTTTTATCTATTACTTGCAGACACCAGCTGTAATCCAACAACATAACCGGTATGTCCAAGTGTCTGTTTGAGCGTTTGTGTGTGTGTGTGTTGCCCCCGTGACCTAATGGTGGCCAGGAGGGTGTGAGTGAGGATAAATCCCTGTAGTTCGAAAACAAGAGACACACATCAGAAGCTTGTGTTAAGCTTGACCGCAGGATTTATTCTGTGCAATTATTATGCACACAAGAACATTTCTTTCATATCATAGCAAACTCTTGACTATGACTTCAAACTTATGACATTGACCTTAACTAATGACTTTGACACCAGAGATGTGTAACTCAAATGCTCTATGACAGTACAAAACCAAATAAGGTAGAACTTGTCACTCTTTACATTACTATGCATTAACCTATACTCACATACTCAGGAAAATACATTCAATATCAGTATAAACATTGTATCAAAAATGAATGTCTATGTTTCTTCTGTATTTCATTGTTTGAAATATCCCTTTAACACAAAATATCAAAATAATACCAAAAAGTGCTTAAACAGTATAAACTCTCTTGTTCAATTCGGTCTTTGAAAGTATGTATTTAGTCCTTTCATTTTAGTTGTGACACTATCAATATATCTCAACCACTTTCTTTGGTTTAGTTCAACTTTACATTCACTATAACAAAATACACTAAAATAAGAATACAAAAAGTGCAATAATCCTGTTAGTTCTTCTTTCAATTTCCTTTACACTCAACAGGTTCAACTTAGCTTAATACATCCATCAATAGAAAATACATGAAAACATTACGGAATGCTCCTTTTCAGAAACAGAGTGAACATGAAACGTTCTCAATACGCTTTTTAGACACGGTAAAGGCGCCATGTTTTCGCCATCGTGTTTCCACGCTCGACATTGCCATTGTGCCATAAAAACACTATCCATAAAGCCTTAGAATGACTCTATAAACCCTTAACAATTCCCTCATTACACATCAGAAATCACAACTCGTGAATGGCTTGAGCAACCGAATTGTGTTGACAGTAAACTCACTCTATCATAAACTCAATAGGTTCGCTAGCTTAGCACATTAGCATGTAGCTTAATGTTCTCGATTTCACATATTCACAAAACAAATGCTACTACTATTACTCTGACCGAAACTGATACACTCATGACCTAAACAACATGCTTAGCTTTCAAACTAGGTTGTGCTTTTACATTTTGGAGGAATATTAACCCACCTGTAGTTCGAAAACAAGAGACACACATCAGAAGCTTGTGTTAAGCTTGACCGCAGGATTTATTCTGTGGTGGTGCGTCTCAATGGTTTCGTTTACCTCTCAAGCGCCGCGCGCCCCCTAGTGACCTAATGAGATACGCTCGAGATAGATGAGAGAATGTACAATGAAATTACATTTTAAAACCAAAAAAATTAAGGGGTGTCTATTTATCTTCTTATAAATCTTAATCTTTTTTAAATTCACATTTTAATAATGCATATCAAATGTTTAACTTTATACTCCATGAACTGTTTTATCTTTGTCTTTTTTTTTAACCCTTTACATGTGAATAATCCAGTTATAAGATGCTAGAGGTGGATTTTACTCTCATAGGTAGACTGGGATTAAACTGCTAATTCGGGTTTGATCTGAGTTTTGTAACTTGCAATGTGCAGCCTCGCTCACATGTGGAGAGCGCTGACAAGCAGTTGAATTATGAATCGAGAGATGATCGTCGTCTATTGTAGATATCAGCTTGGGTTGACGGATTTGCGATGACTTAGTGCTGAATAGGCTCATGAGCTAAAACACTGTCAAAACAATTGGAGTACAGAGATGTTGCACACCTGGGAGTTTAGTCAAAACCTGCCATACAAACAATAGCCTGATTATCGTTAGGATGTCAACTTCTGGAAAGTATATTGACGTATACAAAGCAAAGAATGAGACTGTGTTGAATTTTGGAGTTAATTTGGGAGAAAAAAGGCGTTAGCCTTGCACTTAATGTCGGCTGGTGTAGACAATATGGCCGTAAACAACGCCTAATCTTGCTACCAAGCTGGCACCATGCCCAGTATCTGCTATTCTGCCCTGTGATACAACACAATCCTCTGTGGGTCGCTGCACGGCTTCGACATGTGCGTATGTCCCCGCCTCACCCCTAACCCCACACACCGTCCCCTCCATGAATGACTTGACGATTCTCTTTATTTTGGTTCTCAAGCATTAAATCCTACCTAACTCGCCGTGCATCGATCCACCCCCCCCCCACCTCTCCTATCCCTCATTCTTGCCCGCTCCTCCTCTCCTTCATTTAGAATCCACCTCTCCTCGTCTCCTTTCATTTACCACACACTGAAATCCAATCACTATCCAATCGTCCGTATCTGTGAAATATTTTGTTGGTATTAGATGACAGAAAAAGCAGGCCTTGTGGTTATTGTGGGTCCCTCCCGCTGTATTGGCAGCATGCAGGGTTCAAATGAGGCTGAGGAGAGGGCACATCCATACACATCTGTTCAAAGCTCCCTGTGACCTTAACTCACCTCTTTTCTGGGTGCTAGTGGGGACAGATAACTGATTTGTTGCTTTTCTTTCATACTTCAATACTCGTCCACATGCCGGTCTCTAACTTTCATCCAATAAGCAAAGCCAGGAAAGGGAGCGTTAAACCTGTCTGTTGTTGTGCGCTGTCTTAAAAAGGCAAGTGGCAATAATCATAGATGTGTACGGACAGAGTATACGCCTAATGTACTGTAGCCAAATATCCTCGGGTCCATTGTGCTTTTACACCAGTCATTTCTGCATGCTACCAATGTTATATGTGCCATTAATGCTAGCAGACAATGCCTTGTTCACCCGGACAGGGGGAATCTTATTGTTGTGTCAACCCCGCATGTCCTGTGTCTGCTGGCATGATGGACAGCTACACTGAACAAGCTAATTCAAAACAAGGTTTTTAATTAGACAACGGCCAGTAGTCCAAGCAGAGCAGTGAGTTTAATTCTCCTTCAATTCAGTTACAATGTCAAAGCAAAATGATTTCAGCGTGTCATTTTGGAGAGAAAAAGCTTGTGTCATTTCTGAAAGAAGCCAAACCTTCAGTTTATCTGATAGTTTATCCACTTGAACCAATCTGTATAATTCTCACGTCACACTGGGGTCTTCTGCTCAAACAACAACAGGCAGGTCAAGGGCTATATGCCATGAGCGGTTGTGTGTAGCTATTATGGGACTGCTGCATGACAGAAATGCATGCTAGAATGGTAATTTCAGTGACGCATATAAGGCATAAATCAGAGCCCCATCTGAGACAAGGTCTTGCCAACCTTTCAGTGACCTGTGTCTGATTCAGATGTCAATTGATCCCCAAGAGAGCTGGATGGATGGCTCAGCAGAATGGTGAATGAGAGAGGAATCTAACACCTAATGCACTGCGCCTCACACTCTTCCTCCAGCAGGGGACAAAGGCCATGATGACATCTTAAAAACAGAATTACTTCACCGCTCTGGTACAGTAATGAATGGACCGATAATGGAATTGTTTTGTTACTGGGATAAATGAATGAATGGATAGATAGGGATAGGGAACCATAGGGATGGAGGGAGGTATTGATGGAAACATTGATGAATGTAGAGAAATACGGAGTGAAAGACAGATTGCTTGACAGATTGTGACCAAATGTCAGAACAGGAGGGAGAGAGAGAGAAAGGCGAAGACAGAGAGAGTAAGAGAGAAGAGAGAGGGAGAGAGAGGAGGAACAGAGGGAGACACACAAGGCTTCCCAGAGCTAGGGAGTATTTATAGACCAGATACAGTCAGAACCTCTACCTGGCAGCAGCAGTGTGCTCCTTGTTGCTCCTGCTGATGTCTTTGTACACGTCTGACACGCTCTGGCTCAGTCAGGGACATCAGGCAAAGATCTGATGCTGATATGAACGGCTGACCGACCAACTCTGACTAATGACTGAATGAATGAATCTTTTTCTCTATGCCACTGAGAAAACAAGTTGAAATGTTAGCATATACTCTTAATAAGTGCATTTCATGATATCTCTCTCATGCAAATATACCCACGTATATTTTGTCATATCCAGATTTTGACATTGTGCATTTTTTCATATTAGAATTGGCTGATTATGATGATGTCCTGAAAAAAGGATATATTATGTAATCAAATGAGACGAGGCTACCCCACGCATCTTAAAATGAAGATTTAAAAGCAATAATTTGGTTTCCTCAAAGGAGCTGAGTGTGTGTGTCTCTGTTTGTGAGTGTGTGTGTGTGTGTGTGTGTGTGAGAGAGAGCGAGAGTGCGTGCGTGCGTGGCAGAGTGAGAGTGTGGACCAGAAGCGCGCTTGGTTCACTTTACTGACAGCGCGGAGAGCTTCTGGTTGCCGAGAGCGCACGGCAGGAGAGGGACACGGGAAATAACGTCAACCTCGCTCTTTTTTTTTAATTAATGGCAAATCTAATATGAGTTGTTAACGGGTATACTTAGCCGTCCTCCGTGAGGCAAACAATAAAGCGCTATTTTCCCAAACAGAATCGCCAAGATATCAGCTGTTTCCCCCAGTTTCACATTCCGGCGCACACGGGGAAAATGAAGGCGAAAAACCGTGACCAAAGCTTGTCGGACTCCAGAGAGCTGGACGGATCCTATGACCAACTAACGGGTGAGTGAACGGGCGTCCTATAAGCCCCGGCGGATGTTGTATGGGAGCCTACAGTAAAAAGATTCAATATGCAAAGGTAGACTTCTATAAGGAGCCTGGTCCACCGAACTTCTGGTGGTCTGGCTGAAATGTCACAACCTGTTCGCCATAACCTGTTGTCTCATCCCCTAACGAAAAAAAGCACTATAATATTCCTGTAATATTCCTATATGGACTTACAGTTTGTCCGTGGTACTCCATAATAAGTTTATACGGACCTTATCGTACTTTATGGTATTTTTTGTAGCTTCATGGTAACACTATAATATTCCTATAATATTCCTATAGGGACTTTTATTGTAGTGTCCCTCTAAAATAGTAGGATATAGTTCCTTTTCGTAAGGGATAAGAGCGACAGAGAGCGCGATGTGTTTGACTTTCAAGAACAATATTTGTTTGCAAAAATACATATTGCATCTTTTAATGGCATATGTTGCATGTCTATGTGGTTTCGTAATGTGGTGCATTTGTAATGTTGGTGAGTGATGGGTGGCTTCTGTCAACAAATGTAAGACAATGGTGCGGTTTTGCTGGCCTGGCTCACCCATGGGAGACCACGTTATTGTCGCTCTTTTGACTGTTGTGAAGAGTCCTGTTGGCTATATAACACCTGTCTGACCTACCTGATGTGACCCACACTGTGTGTGGAGACTGACCAGGATTTCTCGGGTTTGGTTTAGTTTCACTCTAGGCTAATACGAAGAAATATCCAATTCCTCTTATCGACGTGGGCATTATGTGCCGAGGGTTTATAACTAAACGGGCTGATGTTTATTTCGTTTCGCAAGCACAGCAAAGATTGAGCGACACTTATCTCATGCCATGTGGATTTGCGAGCGTGGCAAATTTGTGCGTGAATGTGTTTGTGTGCGTCTACTTTGTATTATAAAAAAACGTGTTTGTCGATTAAGATTTTAGAATGTCGCATAAATGTAAATGTAATAAATGACCTAAATGTCTTCCGTGGAGTAAAAATATTATGTGCTCTCAATTCAATTCAAGGTGCTTTATTGTCTCTCTCTCTCTCTCTCTCTCTCTCTCTCTCTCTCCCTCTCTCTGTCTCTCTCTATCTCTCTCTCTCTTTCTCTGTCTCTCTCTATATGTGTTTGTGTGTGTGTGTGTGTGTGCATGTGTGTGACTGACTGACTGACTGAGTGGGTGAGCGAGCTGGTGACAGTACAACCCCTTGCAGCATGTAGGCTACTAATCAGTAAGCTGAAGAATGTGCAGACCCCAGTGTTATTCCCATATAATTAATGAACCAATGCATTGTGAGTGGACCTATGTGTGTGTGCACATGTATGTGTTTTGTATGTGCTCCTCTGTATGCTGAACACACTCTTGAGGAGTTTGCCTGTCCCCACAGCCTTCCAATGTGATATTAGCTCACAGCTCTCACTGCTTATGTGAGCACCGTTTGCCTGTTAAGTGCCAGCTGCCTAAATAAAACGCTTGCTTTTATGCCTGAACACATCTCAGGCCTGCAGAGGGAAGTTCTGCCTGTCCAGACAGCTGTGTGCCTCCGGCTCGGCAGGGCCAATCTAATCTCATTTCCACTAGGCCATGCATTAGCAGCTAAGCGGCCCTTTGTTGCAAATTTAATGCATCCCAAATTAAGATAAGATTGCAGGATCTCACTGTGTGTGTGTGTCAGTGAATTCATGTGTGTATATGTGTGGATCTGTATGTGTATCCGTGCGTCTGCGTGTGTACTTATCTGTGTGAATATTTGTGTGTGTATATCTGTGTGTGTGTGGTGTGTGGGTGTTTTAAGAAGCAGCAGCATCACTCTTATTTTCTCTGCGGTCCATTGTTGAATGTCCAGAATGTTTTATGTTGTTAATTATTGTGTGGCGTGGTAAAGGTCTTACAGACTCCTATACCTATGCTGTGAAAAAACAGAAAACAAATGGACAGTTTGTTCTGCTGAAATCAAAAACATCCATCAGGCCTTACATTTCAACAGGGGGATTGTAAAGCAGTTGAATATGTGAATTGCCAACCCACTCGCTGTTGTTCTGACCGTCATGCTTGGACAAACAGAGAGCTTTGCCGAGCTACTCCGAGACTCCAGAAAACACTTTGGCACACTGACTTTCTTTTCTCCCTTTCTCTCTTTGGTTTGATGCCGTCTTGTGACTTTTCCTTCAGCTCTGGTTCTGTAATCAGTGTCAGATTAGCATGCAATGAAAACTTCATTATCAAATTTATTATGGATGATTAGTAAATGTGACTGTGAAGGAGACTGCAGTGATACCTTAGGTCAGCCAATGCCTTTACTCCCAACACTTTGCAGTTTAGACTTAAAGATTATCTAGTCAAGTTTATTTCTACATCTACATCTCAACTCTCCTGCCCTTTCCTCTACTGTCCACAAGAAGTCATATTACTTTTTTTTGTAGTCGAACAATTGCATAGATCAAGTCATTCAGTGTGGAGGAGCAATTTACTTCCTGGCAGTTTTTAATGACTTTTTGAAAGCTGTGAATTGCATGGCTAATTTGTCTTTGTAAGACTCTGTTGACTCCAAAACATATTTAGCCCTGATGCTTTGCACGGTTGTTAAGGCTGCCTCTTGCCAATAAGAGTCAGTGTAATGAAGATGTGATGCAGCTAAATCTGTGGCAAAGCCTTCGATTCTGAAGCGATGCTGATCTTTTGTCCTCACGTTTTTCATATCATGGAAATAAACAGACCAGAAAGAGGTGTATGTAAGAGAGAGTGAAAGAGAAAGAAAGATACAGAATAGGTGACAGGTGATTTGTTGCGATATCTCAATTAAAACAGTATATGGTGTGATTTAAGTGCATGCCTTTGTGTTCTGAGAATAGAATCTTAAGTGGGTTTTTGTGTGGGAAGGACTGAACAGGTGAGTCATTCTTCTTACTTACAAGCAGTGTGTGTGTGTGAGCATGAGAGAGAGAGAGAGAGAGATAGAGTGTGTGTGCGTGTGTGCATGTGTGCTCGCAGTAAAGCTGACCTGTGCTGCTTAAAGGTAGTGTGGGTGGTCTCCAACCATCAGCGTTTGATTTGAGTGAAATGAAACCCTCTAGAAATAACTCCCTCTCAGCCTGCTACACTGTACCGAAGTGCCCCCAACTGTGTGTGTGTGTGTGTGACTGGATGTGTACCTGTGCATGTGTGTGTGGTAGCCTGGCATCCCCCCTTGTGTTTAAGAGTGCAGGCTGAGAGATGAGAGGTAATTATAGAAGCGCGGTGCAGTAATCTCCTCTTCCGCCTGGCACGCCAAACTCAAGAGGAATTACATCACACGCACACACGCACACACGCACACACACACACACACACACACACACACACACACACACACACACACACACACACAAACACACACAATCACTTCTCCACATATGCATAAGCATCTATTATCTCAACCTTGTCATGCCTCCTTTTCCTCGCACTCCTCAAGTCCAGAATATTATCTAAAGGCTAAAGCAGAGTGTGCCAATCATGCCTTTGTGCTCTCTGATACAAACAGAGCACGTCATGTCAGTGTAGACACAAAGGAGGGACACAAGGATGTTAAATTTACATTTTTAGATATATCATTAAAACCATTTAGATATATCATCAAAACCATTTACATATCCTGTATCATCTCAGGAGTTTGCATGCCCTCCCCGTGTTTGCGTGGGTTTCCTCTGGATGCTCTAGTTTCCTTCACTATTCCAAAGACATGCAGGTCAGGTGGATCGGGTGACTCTAAAATTACCCATAGGTGTGAATGTGAGCGAGCGAGAGTGTGTTTGTCTTCCTGTGTGTTTGTCTGTGTATGTGTTAGCCCTGTGATGGACTGGCGTAGGGGTGGGAGATATGACGATCTTAGAAAATGTCTCCACAATCTGCCATTACAGAGGGATCGGAAGAATCATGCTACATTCTAACACAATTCAAGTATATTTGGCAATGCATTCATTCATCATAGTTTCACTGACACCTCTCAGACACACTGACTGCTTCCAAACTTTGCTTTCACGAAGCAACTGCCTCGCGTTGCCAAGGCCAACCTAGCCCCAAAGGGACGCTAGATGGCGCTGATTTGAACAAGCTATTGTTGTTGCTCCCAATGACTTCTATATAAAGCGACTACCTTCATTTTGTTGGCAGTTTCCTCCTAGGCCTTAGTATGCTGTTCCAATGAAGTCTTTTTTTCCCAAAACACAGCTTTTGGAAGCTGGGAGCTGAAGCTAATAATCCATGCTCCTGCACGCACAGCACATGCAGCCCGCCACAATAGAAGTCCCATGGCAATCTACGAAAACGTGTGAGAGAAGAGGTGCACATGATACTTTGCGGGTTAAGAAGCGATGTTTTGGATGACACTAAAGTTTATATTTTGTGTAAAACACTTTGTAGATTGCTGGGTCTGTGACTGCTTGGATAAGCTAACTAATTGGCATAGACTAGAATTTGCTTAATGTTGATCATTTGCAAAATTGCACTTCCATATTGTCAGCCTTTTGAAACTGGCATGGTATTCATTAAAATATGTATGAAAAAGTACTCTGGCTGGTCCTAATGGTCTTTCAGTTACTCTTTTACTTGTGTTTTAAGTGCTTGAATGTTCCAAGCAGTGTTTGTTTCTTGTAGGGCTATATTTCCTCAAATGGAGTACTGTAGTTACCAATTGGTTTGTACTATTCACTAACTTGCAAAATAGTCTTAGAAATTGTAATCCATGTCGTGGATCGTGATACTGCCTGAAAAGATAATGATCCTTGATAACCCGACCCGACCCTGAATAGGAATAAGTAGGTATGGAAAATGAATGAATGAATGGATGAATGAATGTATCATCTCATTGTTTTATATCTTCTTTTTAGTGCCGTATTGTTAGATTCCAACCTGATGTTCAGAAGGTGTGTTCCCCTTTCCCCTCCACGCTCTTATTCTTTGTCAAGTCCATTTCAGCTCCTCAGCAAACGTGCCAAACCCTTTCACTGTGTCTTTCTCACAGCAATTGTTAATAACCGGACCGAAAGAATGGCTCTCATTGTGGGGGGAGAATTAACAGTGTTTTTGTAAATCTGTGTTTGATTAAATTTTGCCCACTCATAGCTTATTGTGTGTGTGTTCATTATTAGGTACAGTGGAGGCAGGCGGTCTGGATAATTAGGAGCATGGAGATTAGCTGAATTTAGCTCAAAACTATCTGTCCTAAGGGCTTGAGGAAACATGGAATCAAAATTTATGTGCACATGTGTGCATATTGGAAAGGCCATTTTAGAGAGAGAACATGCATTGTGTAAAACCCCCATTCCGTGTGCGTGTGTGTGTGTGTGTGTGTGTGTGTGTGTAGTATGAATTGGGAGATCATGTCCATCTCTCAGATTAATTGGATATTCGTGCCTGGCAAAGCGAGCTGATCGCCCACTCCACAGTAGTCAGCACAATCCTACGGATAGACTACTCACACACGGACAGATATACGCACGAATGCACAAGGTCACAGACACACACACACACACACACACACACACACACGTATCTTCAAGCTTCTATTGCTGCTGTAATAATTAAATCTATGGTGAGTTAGGTTGCACATAGTCATTATGTGGCTGCTTGCAGTGATACAGTATATGGAAAAGTTGACTCGTGTCACACAGCAGTCATGGCTGTGGCTCTCAGCTCTAGGAGAGATGACTCTCCTTTGCTTTTGATAGATCTTGATAGTTCATCTCTGACCACTCACACACACACACACACACACACACACACACACACACACACACACACACACACACACACACACACACACGCGCACACACACACAGAGCCCTTAATGAGTGAGGTAACCAGCAATGACATTCTGAGACCAATGGAGCTGCCAATGTATCCCAGTCTCCCCGGGCCTCGTTCTCATCCTCAGCTTACTAGGAGCAACACGGGTTGACAGCTACAGCACAATAAAAAGCATCTTCTAGAGAATTATATGATTACATGTCACCACTAAGGATAATATACAGTATATAGCTATATGGTGGCTGTCGAGATGATACAGCACCCAAACTCTACTCTCTATAAGGCTAAGGAAAAAAGGCATATCATGAATGGTGTACCTTGCTATAGCTCAATCTCATTATTTTCTACTTTACTGGGCAGTATATAGAATGAAGAAGAGGAAATTTGTTGTTCACACAAAACAGGCAAGATACAATAAATAGACAATCAAACACCACAAGACACAAGGACAACATAACCAAGCTTTCAGCATGATGGAGTACATATTCCAGCTCATATTTAGAAAATGTTCAAGCACTAGGTCAGCAGCTGAGCCGTGCTCTGGAAGTCATATTATATAAGGGAATGACAAGAAAGATGACCGAGAGGGGGGGGGGTTGACTGCAACAAAGGTTGTGAGCCGGTCTGGAACCCCCACTCCTTTGCTCACATGACATTCACCCCAACCTGCTGGTTGATGCAGCACCCCTATGGTGAAAAGCATGATTTACAATTGCTAGACCGAACTGAGGGAGGAGGGGCGGGGGGGGGGGGGGCTATATAATTGAGCCTGTCAGAGGGAGTTTGGCCAAGTGTCACCTTCTCAGTGTGATAGTTGCTGCCGCTGATGGAATCTTAATGGCCACTGGCACTAATTAAAAGCCTTTATTTAATGTGTCATCTAGTGTTCGGGGACATGTCTCCCCATCAGGGATCCTCCTTGGATTTCCGGGCCTGGCTTCTCCTGGAAGTGCCAGATTTGCTGACGTGATGTGACTAGATGGCCGGGTAGGGGAACGCTCGGAGCAGTTTGCTTTGGCTTATCTGTCACATTGGTTACATCATCGAAGGAGGGAAAGAAGGAAGGAACAATGAAAGACAGGAGGGAAGAAAGAAAGGAGAAAGGAAAGAAGGAGCATAGGAAGGACGGAAGCAAGGAAAAAAGTGCAAGAAGAGTAATTAGGGTGCAGACAGTCTTGTATTTGCTTGGTAAATCCCATAGATGCTCTTTGGGAGTCTGTAGGCGTTGTTTGACCCATTATAGAAGCCCTTCCTGTCAATCATAATGTGCTAATGCACGGATACTATCCAACAGTCCTGTAATGATACAGAGGAGCAGTCCACATTTAACATTGAGTAAAATTTAAGTCCTGGGCTCTGTTTGACATTCAAATATGCTCTTCTCAAGGTGGATTGGATGTTTGCACGGAGAAATTAATAAGTTTCAATAATTGGTCATCCGTCCTTCCCTGTCCTCTCCCGTTTGTCCTAACTATATTTCTAAACAGTCAGACAGTCTCCACTTAAGCGGCACTCTCATTCTCTCTCTCGCCCTCTTTCTCTCTTCTTCACTGTCTCACTATCCTCACTCCGCCTCCTTTCGCTCAAATCAGATTACATAATAATATCATATATATTTCTGTCTCTATCTAACGGAGTGTCTTAACTGCGTCTCTCTCTCATGGCCGGCCGCTAGTCCTGATTCATCTTGCCTCTCCTCCTTCCCCTCTCTCTCCCTCTCTCCTTTGTCTATGTCCGCCCCCATACCCTTGTCCTCACTTCCTTGCTCTCCCATTGTCCATCCTCTACCCACTCTCTCTCTCTCTCTCTCTCTCTCTCGCCCCCCACCTCTCCAACTCTTTCAGGCCACGGTGGGACCGTAGCTTAATAGGGGTGGAAGCCAGAATCAATCCTAACGAGTTTTAATCTTTGACCGAATCTACGGAGGGCCGGGCGATCGTTAATTAAAATAAGCCCCGCTCAACTCCCCCCCCCCCCCCCCCCCTTCTCCCCTTCTCTGTAAACACATTCGTTTATAAATGCCTGCAGGGGAGAGAGGAGAAGAGATGAGGTGAGAGGGAGAGACTGGAGAACAAAGCAAGGGGAAATGCGAAGAGGGGAGGGAGGCGCAGAATTTGGCTGGGAAAAGTCGATGTGTGTGTCTCGGATGGAGGATCGCAGAGGAGAACAGACAAAGGAATATTTAATTCTCTTTATGTGTAACAAATGTGTGAGTAGTCAGAGTTTGAGGAGTTTTTTTTTTTTGTACACCAGTCCCAAGCCATTGCCTCGTCAGGGGTGTTTATCACCAAGCAACTGATTGGTCAACTGACTGGGAGTCGTTGAGGGTGATGGAGTCCTGTGCCATTCATCGTGTGCCTCTCTCTAGCTGTGCTGTACTGTCACTCCCAACATCTGATCTGCATTAGAGGATGATTTTCTGTCCATTAGCTCAGTCATTCTCTATTAGGTTGATAGCAACACATTGGTATGGGGAAGAGGAGAGCCAAGGGGAGAGAGGGGGACCAGACTGGAGTTGGATGTGATATGAGTCTAGGAAATAGCCAAACAAATTTACTGTATATTACTATGTAGGTCACAACCCCGTTCCCGTTTCTTATGCCTTTGTGACTCATTTGGTGCGTGTGTGTGTTGTTTTGTTGTGAGTGTATGTGTGTGCCTTGTGTCATCAGGGGTTATCAGCTAGCACATCTCAGTCTGAAGCTAGGAGATTGCTGTGTGTGTGTGTGTATGTGTGTGCGTGGCTGTCCACATTTGTGTGGAGGATGTCTGAAGGGCACATGTGAGTGCCATCGACTGTGAGTGTTTGGCAGAAAGGATGTCTAGAGGAGTGTGTGTGTGTGTCACTCTCTTTCCCCCCTTCTCTTTTACTCTGCTTTGGTGACTCATTCGGGCTGCGAGTGTTGCATGTGTAGTATTGGTATGTTTTTGCACGTGTTTGTGTGTCTGTGTGTGTGTGAAAGAGACAGAGAAACAGCAGAAACGGACAATAAGTGACTGTAATTTAGTTGTGAGTGGGCCTGCTGAGGACATTTACTCTCTTCGCTGAAGGTCCTTCAGTAACGACTTCAGTGTGATTGACAGCAGAGTGGAGAGAGTGATAAGGAGAGAGGAGGAGAGGAGGCGATTAGAGGAAGCCTGGGGTTTGGTGTTCTCAAAAGGCAACAACTCATATAATACATTCACACACAGGCCACCCACATACTGTACAGGCGTATGTATAGAAATACACACAGACACACACACACACATACACATGGTTCTGGCGTGAGGGATGGTAATACAGGAGAACACTGCAGCTGGTCTGACAATCAATCAGTCAGTTCAGACAGCGCTTTGGACAAGGTCTCGTCAATAACACTCCCACACGCACACACACATACGACACACACACACACACACACACACACACACACACACACACACGACGACACATACACACACATGCACATGCACAACTCTGAAGCAGTCAGAGAAGAAAGCACAGTAGGCAAGGCCTAGTCAATATATGTCAGTTAGCCAACCAGTCAGAATAAACTCAATATCTCCTGCTGCCCACGGTGTCTAACTGATAGCCCAATCAAGCAAAGTTTAATGGAGAATGTTTTTCCTCTTTCCGGTCAGTGGAGATGAGAGGTGATACTGTGTTCATGCCATATGGTGGGCACTTGACCTGGACTCTGAATATTGGAGGAACTACACGAGCCGCTGATTTTGATTGAGGCTTGAAAGTTTTGACTGTTTTAATTTGAAGTGTATGCAGTTGAGAAATGAATACTTAGTTCAGTTAAGACATAGTTCAGTGGGAAAGACCAGGGTTTATGGGCAAACCCAATTTCTTTGAACTTTTACTTATGACTTAGTAAAGAACTCATCATTATGATTACCCCAGTGTAATGTAATTACAAGGGGTGCTTGCTTTGAGAGACTTCAATTACTTCAGTTATGACTTGGATAGGAATTCTGATTGAATCCATTCATCAACTTAAAGACTGGGACAATAACTCCCTCATCAGAGATTAATCCTGTCCATATGTTATGCAACCCAGAGACTCCTGCTGTGCACACACACACAAATATTCCAAAGACAGAGTTGCAATTTGTGGGTAAACTCTTTTAACTTTCAGTGTGAATTTAGAAGAATCTTCACATCTTTTTTTTTTTTTTTTTGCTGGTTGTAATAAAATGCTTTATGTTTAATAATTAACATATGAAATTGTAATTTTACAGAATTTATCCTCTGCTCACAGAGCAACAAAAAAACATAGGCAGATCATTTAGAATTCAGGTATTTTTGTATTCAATGTCAACATATTCTGTGTCTCTACAGATCAGCAATATTTAGTTTTTGGGAGGACGCACATCATTTCAAAAAGCAGGTTGGCACCAGTCAGTGCTGTGTTTCCTGTGGTGTCATAGGGTGGAGAAACCTCCACTAGATCACATCCAACAAGGTTTAGGGTGCGGCAGCCCAGGGTGATCTCGCAAGAGAAGCCCTGCTATCTCCGGCGTGCTTGTTCCCGGGGCGAAGCCTGGGTCCAGAGCATCGATGTCAAAGCTGAGGTAGACTGGCCCGCTGCCCATCTGAGTCCTGACCTTGGACATCAGAGGAGCGAGGGATTTGAGCCAACACTCTTCCACTTGGACCACACGGAAACCCTGGGCCCGGTTCCACTCATAGAAGTCTGCAGAGTAGCCTGTGCCACTCTGATCTGCCGGGGGCCAAACCTTGGTCCGGATTGGTTGGAGGTTCCAGTATCAATTGGGACTCCAGTAAACGCAGCATCAAGTCCATCCGCTGTCTCTTGGTAAGGTAATTTAGCCATGGTGGGAATTCCTGACACCCTTGCAACAAATTCAGCGCTGGGCGGTACATTGTATCGCTTCCCAGAGCACTTTCTGTTGGGATTTATTCATGGGCCCGATCTCTGCAGTTCTCCCACAGTATGACCACGCAGCTCCCGGAATAACATTGCAACTTATAGTCAGGTTTCTCCAAACCGACAGCACTGTAACATGAACTTGTGACACAGATTTATGGCATGGACTTTAGCTGAAACTCAAAACAGCAGTTTGCACCTTCTCAAATTCTTAATTTCAGGTGCACAAATTCTATTGTGCACCTGCAATGAAGAATTTGAGAAGGTGTAACTGTTGTGTTGTGTTTGTCGGAGAGAAAAAAATTCTACAAGTTTGCAACTCCTAAAGCATTTTTCTCTGTGACTTCAAAATTACTGATACACGTGTGAGTATTTTCTACAACTACAAATTCCACTGTCACAGGTGCTCAGTTGTTTTGCTCCAATAATACCTTCATAGTTATCTGTGTTGTTGAGAGTGCATTGTGAAGCCCATTAAGTGCATCCTGTGTTGAGTTATGTGTGTTCTGTGTATGGTCTTTTACTGAATGAGCTGTAATCTGGGGTTGCTGGTCATCGAGAAGATGTTATTGCAAATTTGTTTCCAGTGGGTTGCATCAATATTAATCGATAGATCTTTTTCCCAGTCTGTGGTGGAATCTTTGGTTGATGAGATAAGTCTGTATAATTTTGATAGTGGTTTCTTGGCTGTTGATATTGTAAATAGGTCTGTTACTGATGGTGGTGGTTGCAAGTTATTATGTGTGATATCGATTTTCTTCCTGAGTGCGTTCTTGAGTTGTGGATATTGTGAAAAATGTTCTTGAGTGAAATCAAACTTCTGGATTAATTGATGGAGTGTTATTATGGTATTATTCTCAACCAGGTGTTCTAAGTGAGTGATTCCTTTGATTTTCCAAGAATCTTCACATCTGCACACGTGACATTGCATGGCATTCTTATTTGATTGCAGAGAGTGGAAACTGTTAACCCAGCTGTTGTTACTAAACTTCTCTAGGACAACGTGTCATCGTCCAGCATCATTAGCTCCCTGGTAAGCCTGGCCCCAAATGGCTGCCATCATCATAGCTACTCTGTCAGCCTGGGGCCAGATTGTCAGAGGGGACACTTCTTGACAGCTTGGTCTTTATCTCTCCCTGGAGAAACGCTGAAGTCAGCCAAATCCTCCACTGGCTAAATATGCACCGTGTGACAAGGTAGAAGGAAACAGAACTTATTGCATTTTGGACTGTACGATATGGTTCAAGGTATTTCAATTGTATGAGAGAGGGGTATTGAGAAATGTTGAAATGCTGAGCTGGGAATTTGCGTTGAGCTCCACAGAGCTGCGTCACTGTGTCCTGACCGGCAGCCATACCAAACTGCACACCCGCCTATTCTAAAGGCAGGGACTTTGGAGCCCAACAAGATATTTG
The DNA here is from genome assembly GCF_046629955.1 of Centroberyx affinis. Classification (NCBI taxonomy): domain Eukaryota; kingdom Metazoa; phylum Chordata; class Actinopteri; order Beryciformes; family Berycidae; genus Centroberyx; species Centroberyx affinis. Next base: position 161,737 of record NW_027280290.1, on the reverse strand, counting down.
TGTACTTTTGAATCCATTTGCTTTAATCGTCTCCACCGCACATTGCTTGCTCTGGGCCTGTGCTCGCTGGCTGTGGGGCTTGAAAATCCTATTTTTTTTTCTCCCCACACTATCTTTCCCCCGGCTCCGGTAAACCGATTACTCACACAGCAACCCAACGTTCCATAAGTGCCTCTCCCCAGGCACCATGGCCCGGCGTCAGGATTTCATAAGAGTTAATGGAGTCTCCTAATCAACACACACACACAAACTCGCACACAAACTCGCACGCAGGCAGCTTTGATTGATTGGTGGAGTGACAGACATGACAGCAATGGGATCGTTACAGACCTAGAGCAGCACAACAGCCAGTGACATTAGCATCAAAGGTGGGCCCACACCTAATGTTGTATACAGAGAGGGGAGAGAGAGGGGAGAGGGAGGTGATAAGGGGCTATAGTGAAGTGAGTAACAGAGAGAGAGAAAGTTTGTTTCAAAACTACATCTCCACCGTGACACCTACTCTTACAAAATGATTGGTAGTGTAAAACTTTAACAATATAATGGCAATTTGTGTCATTAGTCTGCACACATTGCATTGTATGACATTCTTATTTGATTGCAGTGGACAGAATGTCGAACTTGCTGTTGCTACTAAACCTCTCCAGTTCAACATGGCATGGTCCAGCATCATTAGCTCCCTGGTAAGCCTGGCATCACTCTGGCCCCAAAATGGCTGCCATCATCATAGCTACTCTGTCAGCCTGGGGCCAGATTGTCAGAGGGGACACTTCTTGACAGCTCGGTCTTTATCTCTGAAGTCAGTCAAATCCTCTACAAGCTAAACTTCAGGTAATTATATTTTTTCCTGACATTTTAGAATCAAGCTCTTTAATAAGCTTAAAGAAGACAGGTAGAGATGAAAACACACAGTAGGATTAACCAAATCAGAGGTTGTGAGTTATTTTTGCATTTGTGAAAGGCAGTGCGGATGAAGGCTGACTGCAAAAATGCTTGTCTTCCTGTATCCGATGAGGAGACCTGTGTATGAGTAGACATCGGCCTTGTAAAATTAACTCACCATGCGTGATCAAGCATGGTATTTAGCTGTCTGACTCAGGAATTCACAGGTTAGTTAGCAGCAAAGCACAAATCTATGACTAATGTTAGGTTTAATTATTACAGACCTCATTATGTAAAGACACACTTGGAGAAAATCATTGGAAGGAGATACAGAGTACAATCAACAATTACAGCATTCATGTCACAAACTATTTACTGTAGTAACCAATCATCGTATGCAATAAATGTGGAGACTCCTACATGCCAAGGCTTCTAAGTTAGAGTAGCATCTGTCTAATGACCTTGATGGTTGTTTTTTTGGTCCCCATCTCTTTTTTTACACACAACCACAAGATGTTTTCTTCTAATGAGGGCAAATTAAGGAGACGCAGAGCGCACGTTCAGACGCACACTCAGAGAAAGTCATTAAGAGGGGTAACGATTATTAATGAGCCGAGAATAAAATTCACGCTCTGAGATATGGGCCTGTGTTTTTCCTTCCTGGTTTCCACAACTGAGAGAGGCTCTGGTGGATTTCTGGCATCAAGGGGGACGTTACTGACTTTTAGACTAATGGTACTCCTGACTCCTATAGAGAGGGATAAGCATAGTTTGGGGATTGAACTAGTTAATTAAAGTTTCATTTTCATTTGCATTAGTGTGCCTATAAAGTTTTTAATGATGGCTTAATATGCCAATCATATTCTTGTTTAGTGTGTGTGTGCGTGTGTGTGTATGTGTATGCACGTAGGAAGCCTATACTCTTCAAGCCCCCCAACCCCTCATTTCCTCCTCCTCTCCTTCGATTCTTCCTTCCCCATCTGCCTCTCCAATCACTGTCCCATTGCCTGCCAATCCTTCTCTGCTTGCCTCATGCTGTAATATGTATTCATTTATTTGACTCTCAAGGCTGTGATGGTGAAATCCCTGCCATCCCTATTATAAGTCATGACAGTAAAACATTTTGTATTTCCAGCATTCAGCATTTTATTGTGGCTTATTTTAGCAGCGCTTAAGTTTTATGCGTTGAGCTTTGTGCAAGGTGGCACTTGTAAATGAAATGTTGTGTTTATGGACTGCAGGTATAAAATCATTTGAAAGTAATGCAAACTGTCAGCAGAAAAGGGAAACATCGTGGTTGTTAGGTGTCTGTCGTGTGTGTTTTTGTGAGTCTCCTGCAGGAGTGTCTGTGTGTGTCCTACAGTATGTCTCATTGATATTCCTGACTGGATCTCAACATTAGGGACTCATTAGTGTTTGACAAGGGAGGTACAGAGGTCTGTTACAGACTCTCCTCACCTCTTCTCTCCTTTCATCCCTGCTGTTCACCCTTGTTCACCTCTCCTTCTCCTTACCTTTCCACTACCCCTCTATGCTATGCTTTTATTGGATAAAAGACAGTTTCAGTAATGAGGTTTGCCTATTTATCCCGCCCTGTCCTCACACACATTCACCTTTTGGGCCTCTCCTCTCCTCTTCTCTCCTCTTCTCTCCTCTCTTCTACTCTCCTCTCCTCTTCTCTCCTCTCTTCTACTCTCCTCTCCTCTTCTCTCCTCTCTTCTACTCTCCTCTCCTCTCCTCAGAGGTGGAAAAGGTGATTAAAGTGGATGTAAAGTTAATAGTTTCAGCTCTAACTCTCATGCCTGGGTAGGCACAAGTCGTCAGGGGGGCAGTGGGCACCATGATGGAAAATAATGTGTGTGTGTGTGTCTCTATGTGTGTGTTTGTGTGTGTGTGTGTGTGTGTGTGTGTGTGTGTGTGTGTGTGTGTGGGCTGTTTGTCATCAAGGGAGATGCATTCATCTAACCCCTTTCTGAGTTCAGTGAGGGTGGCAGGTCGAACTCAGACTGAGGTCATACAGTTACAGACTCACAACATAGACATCTGTCTGCCTGTCAAACATTATCTGGACCAGGGACCAGTCAATCTGACCAAATAACATAACATCACACAACAACAAAAGAGAAAATCTTACCCATCCTGCATTGTACTAAGAAATGACTACAAATACACACAGGTCATCTGGGTTACTTCCATGGGCGAAGCTAACTCATTAACAATGCAACGAGACGCTCTTTATTCCTATTACTGATATGGAAAAGCTTATGTTGGGAAAATCATGACAGGCTAACATTATTGAAAATATAGTTCATATGATATTCAGTAGTTGTGCTAAAGATGGGCTTGTGTAGTTCAGATGCAAACCACAAGCAGGCAGCTGGTGTGAACCCAGTTATTGTGTTTCTTTTTTCATTTTTATTTATTCAACCTTTTTTATTTTTGTGTTTAGCCCAGCCTCTCTGTATGCATTTACAGTACACTATAGAAATCATGGTTGAGTTGAGTTGCAGTTATCAGTTTGTTTGTGAACATCAGACCCACTTGAAGTATTATAACAAAAAACCAGAAACCGCCAATTACCCAGCTGCTGCTTGTGTTATGTTTTCTGTTAACAGGAGAAAGTTACAAATGTCATAGTTTGTCCTCGTTTCCCTTCCAGCTTTCCAACTCTGTTAAATCAGACTTGACAAGGAAACAGCAGGCGTCCACAGACCTGCAAAATGAAGCCTGCAAAGACCACCCACAGGGGAGACGGCATAATTAACATGCACTCACACACACGTGCGGACACACACACACACACATACACACACACACACACACACACACACACACACACGCGCACACACACACACACTTTTCCTCTGTTTTTAGGTTTGCTAAAAAAAAAATATCCTGATTGAAGAAGCCAAAACCTAGGATTTCAAAATCCGTCACCCTCAGTTTTAGAAAACAGTATTGCTGGAGGAATACTTGAGCAAATAATGATACTGTCTTTATCTTATCAAAAAACAACCCCCCCAAAAATCAAATATTGCATGAGTGGTGACTATCAAAATCCATCACAATCCTTTTTGGTTCCTGCTTTTGTCTTTGGATAGAAGGAATGTGTTTAGTGTATGATGATCTGTTTGGGTTGCAGTGACATTATCTCAGCTGTGGGGCATGGCACAGTGTGTGTGCCGTTGGTTCAGTATATTAATGTATATAAATTAATGATTACATTGAGAAACATTGCTTTCTTCTATTCTTTTTTCTTTTGAATGCATGTTTGAGCTCCGATTTCAAATTCCTAGGCATATGCTAAAGAATCTTTGAGCTTAGTGTGATGCCAATGAAAGATTCATGGTTCCTTGCTGTGTGTGTGTGTGTGAGTGTGTGTGTGAGAAGCCATCTCGGAGGACCCCTCAGATAGTGATCGTGGTGTAAAAACTGAAAACAGACTTCAGTTATTCGCCTGGCCTCAGATCCTTTTTTTCTCTGAACTTCTTTTTTTATCAAAGGCTTTGAGAAAAAAAAACCTAACATGCACTTTAATGTGATCAGGGCCTGCAGCCCAGACACAAACACACACACACACACACACACACACACACATACACACACACCAAGTATGAGTGGCTGCACTTTAATCAGCTCTGATACAATCCCGCAGGAGAGTTCTTTGACAAAATCAAAAGAACTTAAAATTTGGAGGCCATGGACATTTCCTGCTTCCTGTCTGATCATTGTTATTTATTTAACAGGCTTTCTTCACCGTCCTGTGAACCTTTAGTTTGCTGACAAATCAATGTTTTGTGGGGTTTTGCAATTTCCATTTAGACAACACTAGAGGTTCCAGCTGTCTGTCAGTTGAGCTGCATAGGCAGACACCGGGTGAACACACACACATACACACACTGGAGGTGAGACTGAGGCCCGCTGATCTGTTGATTCAGAGCCATAATACCTCAGCTGCTCTCTGTCAGCACCTCTAAGCGGCTAGAAAAGCACCTCTGTCACCGCTTGCCTGCCTCTTAGTCTGGCTTTATGTCGACATAACGCTTATGGAAATTATTTTTAGCGCATTACCAGAGCCAGAGATGGAGCAGAAAGTTTCTACACCAACATTTTTTTTTTTTTTGCTAGAGCTCTCATTTCCTTTTGGATAAAGTGGATTCAGGTGTCTCGGGGTAGAGGATAGAGGGTAGAGGGGAGGATTTTGACAGTGTTAATCCCAGCCTCAGTCCCACTGCCCTGCTCCCTCCTTGAGCCTCCTCAGGATGAATGTTTCATATGGGGAGCTTTCACCAGATATGAATAACACAGTCCTCACAACACCCTGTGGAACCACTCTCCGTCTCTGTCGACTGTGTGTGTGTGTGTGTGTGTGTGTGTGCGTGTGTTTGTTTGTGCCCTTGAGTCAAAGACAGACAGTGCATGTGTGCCTGTGGTATTCCTCTGACAGAAACACAACGCGTGTATTCCTCCTCCTCAGTTCTCCATCTCCTGCATTGCTATATCTTTTCACAGAGACAGTGACAGAGAGAGACGCATACCAAAGAAAGCCTGCGACAGACAGTGTATGTGTGTGTGTGTGTGTGTGTGTGTGGTAAGCCTACAACAGAGAGAGAAAGAGACGTGTGTGTGTGTGTGTGTTCGTCCTTCCCAGGTCTCCATCTCCTGTACTGCGGTGTCTTTTCAGAGTCGGAGATGAATTGAGCGCTGGTCCCTCTATGCCTCTTCTTCTTTACCAGCTCCTTAAACAATTCCTCCCTACTTCTCTCCACTTAGCTTTGAGTTAGACAGGCGGTCTAAAGATAGAATGGAACAATGAGGAGTGTGCTACCGCTCTGCTCTAATAAGCAGTGATTGCTACTTTGTGGTTTCTAATGGTTCAAAGAAGAATAAGAAGAATCTGAATCGAGCCTGTTGATAGGCGCTGCTCTTATGGTATGATGACTGATTATGCAAAAATGGTATTCTTTAGTGCAGGATGACAGCTCAATAGTTCACAGGATCACGTTTTAATAATTGATAGCCTTGTATACTGTATATGCTGTATATATATATATGTGGAATTTGACTGGTCGTATCATAATAACTTTCCTATAAATTGAACCTATATCCAGTTCATGAAAGCATTAACATTTGCTGTTCTACACACGGTGTCTGTTAGGTCTTTCCCGGGAAAGACCTAACAGGTGAAGTGATCCGTTTCCTGCAGCAGCAACAGTGGTTTGTTTGGAATAAATAGAAAAACTGGGTAGTTAGCAGTGTGTGTGTGTGTTTCTACAGTAGGAAAGAGATTAAAAGTTGTGGCAGCTCTTACTGTGCTCAGAGAGAGAGAGAGAGAGACAGAGAGAGAGAGACAGAGAGAGAGAGATAGATATCCTGGTCAATGCTGTCCTGGCACCAAGATGAAGAAACAGGTCTTGGGGATTTTGAGGAACCTTGGTAGTGCTGATGACACCGTTTGTTTCTCATTTGTTAGTCAAAGTGCAGGCTGTCTCGACTCAGTAGGGAATCCTTCCCTGCTCTCTCCTCCTCTCTCCTCTGCTGATTCTGTGACCTGCTTTGTGGCAGTGATGACAGAAAAGCCATCACAATAATCCCCTCTCCTCTCTTCTCCACCTCACCTCCTTTATCAGCCGCTCTCCTTCACTCAATAGCACAAAGAAACAGTTTTCTGTCACAAGCAGACAGCCACCATGTCAGAGTGTCAAAGTATCGGTTTCCCCTCAACTCACTCGATTGATAGCGCGTTTCACATTGTATTATGGAGACGATTATGAATGGGAGTGATATAACATGCTTTGGTGCAGCCAGAGATGCTGTGTTGTACGTTGAGGCTCATAAGAATACACACACACGCACTCGTACGTAAACAAAGCAAATGTCTGCAGATGGTTTCCCCGGTCATTCTGCAAAGCCCAATTTTTCCAGAATATCCTTTAGCCTGTGCATGTGTGTTAGAGTTCAGCCTCATCTCCTGTCTATCCTCTGTCCTCCTCAGCCAAATCCTCAGATTACCGAGGAACAAAAGAGTTAACTGTTCACCTCTTTCAGTGGCGTCATGCAGGATCACACACATGCAACCGACACACACACTTCAAATCATATTGGTGGAATCCACGGGGCACTGGAGAAAGATGGGGGTTGTTTGACAACGATAAAGCTTACATATTAGTCATAGCTTTAATAACCACCTGGATGAGTAATTGTGTAAAAACGACTGAACCGAACAGAGTTTTCGCGGGGTGAAAATCTCTGTCTGAGCGCCAGGTTGAACTTCAAATGAACTCTAAATGTAGTACAGTACTTTCTCCTTGCCTTTTTCAGCCCAAGCTGTTTTGCTTGGGACTTGCTGTTCGGTACACAATAGACAGGTTCTCGTTATCCACTCCTTTCCTGGGTGTGAGTCATATTTGGAGGATGGAGCCTTACACTTAGAAATGGCGGGGTATTTTTGTTCAACTTTCTTTCCTTTCTCTGTCTTTGTGGGTGTGTTTCTGACCTTGTTGGAGTTCTGCATTTTGAAAAGTTACAGACAGATGGGGAATGGGACTGGGTAATGGCTTTGGCTAATGGCCCAATATGACAATATGATTTCAAACACACGCCCGCACATGCATGCCGTGCACACCCACACGCACTCAAGGCACAGGAACGCAGGCCCGTCTCCATGCCTGTGCAGGTCTTATAAAACTGTGACATTTCTCTGCCCCACGCCTCCCTCTCCCCTCCCCTCCTCTCCCCTCTACTCATCTTCTCCTCCTCTGCTCCTATTCAGCTGCGCCCTGATGGGGGAGCCTGTTTGTCTTATCGCCCTCAGCCAGCTGCGGTTGGGATTGGGGATCTAGGGGTCTCTCTTTCCCTCAGCTCTCCCCGCGCTAAAAGAGAGGGGGACAATGATTTGGCATGCTTCTCACACGCACACAAACAATTACAGCACACACGCAGGCGCACACACAGACACACAAAGACACACAAATGCCGACAAAGACTCCCAGACACAGAAAGACACATTACTGTACACACACACACACTCATGGAGCTCATCCAGATTTCATGGCCAACCCATAGAGTCCTTGGTTGTAGGTTTGTTAGTGTTCTCTGTGGCTTAAAGGCAAAATAATATTATTGAAGAGGAAATATTGTCCAACTCCTTTCAGCTGGCTCTCTCTCCGCCTCGCTCTCCTCTGCCACTGTCATTAGACGCTCTCTTGGCTAGACTCTGTAATGCCACCTGCCTGTGGCTGTTAATGACTACAGCCACTCTCTATTCCCCCATTCTCCTCACTCACTTAGGCACCTTAATGAACCACCTGTATACTGTGTGTGTGTGTGTGTGTGTGTGTGTGTCTGTCTGTGTATGTGTGTATCTTTGTTTGTGTATGTGTATATGAATGTGTGCGTGGTATCTACACTGCAGGATGGTCGCCCCCTGTGTATATGAACCAATTATCTTTACTTACTTCTCTCCTAACAAGTACTTTGAAATGAGCACAGAGGAGGTACAATAGATAACTCTGGCAGCACCAAAGAGCGTGTGAGCCTGTGTGTTTCTGTGAGAAGCCAGAAGTTCGAGCCAATCATTGAGATGACTCTGGCACAGGGAAGAGCCCAAATTTGGTTAGTTAATTATTTGGATCGGGTCTGCATACTCACAATTATCGAAATGGACAATATGCGTTATTCTTGCATTATTGTTTTATTATTTCAAACATGCTTACTGCTCATTTACTTCTATATGCCCGGATTCTCTCACAGTTCCATCGACTAGACGACTATCCTGCTGTCCCTCTCAGATTAATCCAAATTTTTTGCATGGTTCAAAGTGCTGCCATGCATTATATTTAGTAAATATATATATATATATATATATATATATATATATATATATATATTTAAACAGTAACAAAATATAATCATCATTTTATTCATTATTTTTTAAAAACTCTAGGACAAAAGCTTCTACAAGGTTGTAAAAAATATATATCTATATATATATATATATAAATTGAAAAGCGCTCTACAAATAAAATGTATTATTATTATTATTATTATTATTACAACAGCTAGAAATGGTGTTTCATTCACAGTCTAATGGTGAATTCCCTGACCAATTTAATGCGTGGAGCCACTTGGTACCTTGGTTGTTTTTGGAAGCTTTTAGTGTATAAATTCTTTGCTGAAAATGAATGGTAAAAACATTTTCTGGAACCAGGGATGGGACTCGCCACTCGCAACATCTGTGCTCTGTAAGAGGTTAATTTATTCTGGAGAGATATTTCAGGAGATTGATTTCTTCATGGTATCCTGGAGTGAGGACACTTTCACTTTCACCACCAGCAGCGGTCGTAGCAGTCTGTTTAGCAGAATGGAACAGAAAAAATTCCCAAGTTTTTGCCTCAGTTAAAGTTAGTAATTGGGCTGTCTTTCAAGACTCTTGTCTCAGACACGCTTGCCTGATCCTGCCTAATTAAGCCCACACCCGCCTCTGACACTTTCTCATCACATCCGCTGTACCCTGGCCTTTTCTAATAAAATGGAGGTCTTAACAGGTAGCGGGGCTGGTATTGCTGACAATAATGCCATTGTTTATTCTTCTCTCCTCGCCAGTTTTAAATTACCTAAGCACCTGAGGTAGCGCTTTCAATCCACTTCTACCTCTGTTTAATAAACAGAATTCATTCTCTCTGTCTCTCAGATACACACAGACTTGCCACAGGTGTAGCCTGCGTTGCAGTTGTGTAGTGTTGTCCATGTGCTGAGCAAGTAGATGAAGCAGCTTCTTATATTCCTCCTCAAACTAACTGGACTGAATGTTTGCGTGTGTGGTCTCTTGCTTTGACTGTCAAATGGCAACTTAACTGTCTCTTTTTCTTCAGTATTTGTCATATTCTTACCAGTTTAGTTCTTTGACAGGCAAATATGTGCTCTATTTTGCAGAATAGCGCATGTGGTGTTAATGCTCTCTTTATAGTAATCGGTTTATGCGCCCTTATAGTAAGAGAGCAATCTAAACAAGACACACACACAAGCCTAGCAGCTGGCAAAAACCCAATAGTATTTAATGCTTTGACTGGCTGACACATCACAGAATCTAATTTCATCTCTTGGGCTATTTCATGGCTCCATAACACACTGGGAGATTAGGAGGGTGTCAGTTCTCTGAGCAAACACACACACCCTCTGTGTGTGTGTGTGTGTGTGTGTGTGTGTGTGTGTTTCCTCACTAGTGAGAGCGTAGCCAGCCTTGTGATGTCTCTGAGGTGTTTGTTCAGAAAAAGGTCATCCCAACAATTAACCTTGTGTGACGAGTGAGGGAGCAATATAAACAACAGGACAGCAGCCCTCAGTAACAGGCAGACAGTCTGGGCCTACACACGCACGCACGTACACACACACACACACACACACACACACACACACACACACACTCACACACACGCAAACATATATACAGATGCACAGTCACTTTGGTTTTCATTTCAGCGGGTCGCTGGCCTACAGGACTGAGGTGTGACCCTGTCCGTCGCTTCCTTAATGTCCTTCTACAGCAGCTGCCGAACAGCGGACTCAATCTGACTGAGCAGAAAACCAACGGAGAAAGAGCTGCACCCGCCACAAGCCCTGGGGAAAGGACAATACAGCTGCAGCCAACAGCTTGGAGGCAACAGCTAGCTTTGTTATAGAACACCTGCTGGGCTGTTATGGGGTTTTGGCTTCCAATTCTCTGGGGTGTCTGAAATCTGTCTGAGGTTAGTGGGGGGAAAAATGGGATGTGAAAATGAAAGCACCTGGTGGAAGTTTTGTTTTAATTAAAATGCATGGCAAGTGGGATAGATAGAGAGATAGAGCTGCTTAGACAGGTTTCTCCACTGTTTCTATAAGAGTTGAAGACACCATCAAATGAAAAATAACTTTTTCATTAGCTGTTGTTAGGTAATTCTCATATCATAACATAACGCCTATAATGATGAATTACAAAAAAACCCCCAAATGTTCATTTTCTTGTATTTTTATACCAAAATCCCATTGCTTTTACATGCTGGAAAATATATATACATGTTTTTAGTGGTTACTTCATGGCGGTCCTGGCTCTAACTCAGCAAAATCAGGACGTGCACATCCTGATTTTTCCAACCTGCCCACTTTTAAGGAGCCCCTCCCTGCATTATGTCCCATCCCAACATCCTGTTTCAACTGGATATGTGTTGAATTACAGAAGCAAGAAACCATCAAAATGCCGTTTCCTTGTGAGTTTAGAGCAGGATGTATCAAGTGTACTGTGTTCTGAGCCACAGGGAAAAGCATTATGCACATTTTCAATACCTGCAGCTGTGAAGCTTTGAGAGTCCATACATGCATGTACTGTAAGAGACATAGCTGGTGCATTTTACCACATGTAGAAGCTATATTCCCTGTTGGTGTTCCATTCCCTCCTACATTACGCTTCGCTATACTGTCAGTGTGCGGGAGGCGGCTGCATAGGGAGCTGATCTCCACAGTAAAGAGCTGAGAAGTCAGAGAAACCCTCTCTCTCACACACATGGACTTACAGGTAGGTGGCAGAGGGGCCTTTGTGCTCAAATGTCACAGTTCTACTCTTTTTTCTCACCTTTTTAAATTACAATCTCTGTGACGCCCAAATAGCGAATCCCACAGCTACATACTGCATACAAAGAGCTTTTGTAGTACCTGTGCACTGTAGGCTTGGTGAGGTTGAACAGTGTACAACCTGTATAGTGTTTCAGTGTTTCTACAATTACAGTGTCTCTCTATGTATTTCACACTGTTTCCCTCTGCCCCCTCCCTCTGTCTTCTCTCTCTGGGTGTAAAGTGCATTGGTTTAGCATTGTTAATACAACTGAAGAGACCTGTCCATTTTAAAGACTACCTGTCTGTCTGCCTGCCTGTCTACCTATCTGTCTGTCTGTCTGTCTGTCTGTCTGTCTGTGTGTCTGTCTGTCTGTCTGCCTGCCTGCCTGTTTGTCTGTCTGTCTGTCTGTCTGTCTACCTGTCTGCCTGTCTGTCTGTCTGTCTGTCTGCCTGTCTGTCTGGCTGCCTACTTTTACTGTTTATTCTTACATAGCCTTCCACCCTATAACCCCTGGATGATGATAACTGAGCCCAAGAAAATCCATCTGGAAAAGAAAGGAACACTTTGACTGCTTGTGTGTGTATGTGTATGTGTGTGTGTGTGTGTGTGTGTGTGTGTGTGTGTGTGTGTGTGTGTTATGGAAGATAGTAGTTGTGTGTTAGAAGACATTATTCTTTACAATCAGTAATGCTTGTTGTCAGGGACATGACACTTATTCCCTGTCTGAATCTCTCTCTCTCTCTCTCTCTCTCTTTCTCTCTCTCTCTGTCTCTCTCTCTCTCTCTCTCTCTCTCTGTCTCTCTCTCTCTCTCGGTCTCATACTTTCCTTCTCTGTCCCTGAGCGTCTCCTGCTGTCATTTCTTTCGCCCACTCATTTTTATGTCTGGTTTGTGTGTTTGTGCACAGTCTTTATCATGTGTGTGTGTGCTTGTGTGAGACTGAGAGTACTGCCTCGGGTGTATGCCTGTTTGGATAGAACTAATCTCTCCCTAGAGATATAGGAAATAATAGAAACTTCATTCAGGATTTATGAGAGACGCACAAACACACATTCCCGCCCACACACACACATACACACACACTCACTCATGTGCACACACATGGTCCTACCTTTCTGCTGGTCAGTTGCCGAGTCGCTTTCTCTTCCTCCAGACTGCGAGAGCTGTCTCTTTCTGTGTCCTCAGACAAATTAGAGCTAGTACTTCAGCCATACACACACTCACACACTCACACACACTCACACACACGCACACCAACAGTCATGCAACTCAGATTTAGAAGGCTTTCACTCGACATCAGCAGGTTGCTCGCTGAATAGTCAGTCAGGGATGTTGTGGAGGTTCAACGCACCTAACCTCAGTTAACCCATCATTTTATTTGCAGAATAAAGCTTTTTAGGCTGATATAGATTATGTGAATTCATAGTATAATGTATAGTAAGTGATATCAAATTGATGTACTGACTGAGGACAGGCCCTTAGGTTTCTGAAAATATGACTGATTTATAAAATATGTCTACGCACAGTGTTTGAGTCTCAATGACCTCTAGCAAATGTGAGGATTATCATTATTGGCATCCATCTGACAGCTGAATACTGGTTGATATTATTTTCTCCAATATGTTGCCCAGTATCATCCAGTGACCTGTGCTGTGGTCATCTGTCCTTGGCCGTCCCTTATCGCAGAGCTGTCACCTCAGCACTTCTGAAACAGCAGCGGCAGCTCTCCTTAGGACATCCATCCTACTTTAGACACTGTCAGAATATTTGATTTCTCCCCCCAGACGATCTGTCAACAAACAAATAGGAATACTAACTGTCCTCTATCTATGCTAATATGCAGGTTGCTCAAATCAACCGTGATGTATAACTCGCCGACGTCCACTGAGTGTGTGTGTGTGTGTGTGTGTGTGCGTGTGCATGCGTTTGCGTGCATGAGTGGGCGAGCTCTTTCCGTCGCCACCTCCTGCCCCTCTCCCTTTGTGCATGAATCAGCAGGAAGAAATAATCTTGTTGAATATGAGCTTGTGTCATTGTGACTACCTGTTCTGCTGAGAGAGAGAGTTAGGGAGAGCGAGAGAGAGAGAGGTAGTGTGTGTGCGTTGAAGAATTTCAGAGCGAGAAAGAGAGCAAGAGAGCAACAGACTGCTCAAACTGTCTGCATGTAATTCACTACATCATTTATCTTTGCCACTCTTTGTGAAAGCTCTCCACTGTTCTATTCTGTGCCCACTCTCATTGAGTGAGAGACTTTCTTCTATCTTTCTCTCCATCTGCTTTTGCATTTTGTTTCCACCCCTGCCTTTTCTTCTTACCCTTCTCTTGTCCCTGTTCGTCCCTCTTAATTGTGTGGTAAGAGTTAAGAAGAGGAGAGAAAAGAGATGGGAGGGAGAGATTGAGTTAGAGATAGCGGGTATAATAGGCAGAATTGGGTGGCAGAGATGGGTCGATAAGGAGGGGGCGGGGGGGGGGGGGGGGTGTAATTGAATATAAGAGAGAAAAATCCCCCAGCATCCGTTAAGTGTTGGCGGGGGTACGGCCCAACGCTTTCACTGGGAAAGCAGTTTTTGGAGGGTTTTAGGACGGAAAGGGTTCTGCAGAGTATGGGAGTGTTGAGGGAGACTGAGGAAAAAGGGAACAAGGGGCAGCACGGCTGCATTTAATATCAGCCACACTATCTATTATAGATAAAGGGAAGTTGGGAAGTTGTGAGTTTTCTCTCTCCATCATTGCCTCATGCTTCATCTGGTGCTTGCTTTCTCTCCTCTGTCACCTGTGGAGAATATGGGAGGGAGGGAGAGCAGCAGGGGAGGGGAGCAGAGGGTGAATATTTGAGAAGACAACAGAGGAAAGGAGGAATAATTCAGTGCTGGCAGAAAAGGAGAACACAGGAGAGAAGGAGGAGGGAGGGAAAGAGAAGGAGAAAAAGAAAAGAGGATGATAGAGAGGATGATGGGAGTCATGTACCCTTAATATGTTTGAATAAGGGATTTCTACAAACATATGCACGCATACACACACATGCACGCGTATACACACACACACACACAGACACCATTTTTTCATTACCTACTGCAAGGTTTGATGAGACCTTTATAGAATTGTTTCATGTTTGTTTCTTTGTCTCTGCGGAGCATCAGAAACAGGCCTGTCACAGAGACTGATGAAGGAGTATAGCTGTGCTCCTTTTCCTTGTATTTTTGGAATTGAACTGTTCCTATTTATGTTGTCAGCTGTGAATATCGCCATTCATATAATGCATTCAAAACAGCAACAGCAGCACACCTTTAAGAGTTGTACGGGAAGTATCCTGCAGTTTTGTGCTTGGCTGGTGATGGGTCATTTTGGCTGTGCCACTGACACTAACCTATACAAATAAACTCTTTCGGTTCAATGTTAGAGCTTGAGTAATGAGGCAACAAGAATCAAGTAAATCCAAAAAAATGTCCATCTTTCTTAGTGCAAAGGTCACAGTGGATTGATAAAATGTGAGTTTATATGTGAGTCTATCTATGCGTGTTTGCGGGCCAACATGGCCGATGTTTTTCAGCCACAGTAAAGAGTCCCCAGTGAGCCTACATATGCCGCACCCCATCTGTAATGCTGCAGTTCTTACACGTTATTAGGCATGGGCTAGCATCAAAATTTAATGCTATGATTTTCTGGGACAGTTTTATAATGTGGAAGATCCGCCACACAGCAAGTTACTTAGCTGACAAGGCTGACAAGACTGAAAGCTTGGCCAATTAATGAAACTTCCATTGATCTGAGGGTGCATCGGTCACTACTATGATTATCTTGGCTAAAGATATCCTGGTAAAACAGTATTATCATGGTGTTAATCAACATTAGCTCAAAACGTTATACTGTATATTCAGTACAATTTTACGTTGCAGAATCACTTGACTGCATGTTTTGCATTCCGAAACACATTTGACATTCTATTTCAAACCTCATACAAATTTATACTGTACATTGAAGACTATATTGAATGTATAGACAGTTTTTTCATATTTAAAGTCTTTGTATATTGAATGCTGGCAATCTCAGAAATCGTAGTAGATATTGGTGGTGGTCTTTGTTAGCCTACCTTTAGCAGTTTATTTCCCACAGTATATAGTGAAATCTGCTGGTTTTATTGTTGAGAGAGACTGTTAAGTGTTGAGGAAGACTTTTAACTGTTGAGAGAGACTATTAACTGCTGAGAGAGACTTTTAACTGACAGACTATTAACTGCTGAGAGAGACTTTTAACTAACAGGCTATTAACTGCTGAGAGAAACCTTTTAACTGTTGAGAGTGAGCCTCCCAAAAGAAGTTAGGTCAGCACAGGCAAGTTATTCTGAAGAGAACAAAAGAAAGAATGGGCTAAGAGAGACACAGAGAAAGAGAGTGTGAAAGTGAGCGTTGGAGAGTGCACCTAATCCAAACCTCCTCTTCCTCCTCCTCCTCCTCCTCCTCCTCCTCTTCTTCCTCCCCTTGTCACCGATCCATACCTGTCCGCCCACTGATTTCCCATGAGCGTTTGGGTGATTGTGTGAACTCAGCCAACTCGGGCTCCCTTCAGCGGAGTTGCTGCTCATTTACTTATGCACACGCACACATACAAATACACACTCATGCACATGCAACACACACACACACACATACACAAATGCACACATTAACATGCACATAGGCTCGCATGCACGCACGCACACACACAATAAGACACACTCACACATGCTCCCAATCCTCGGTGCCTTACATAACAGCTGTGTTTACAGTGAAGGAGGATAGATGAGCTGCTTGTTAGGAGAAAACTTAACGGGCAATGAGTTTGGCATCCTCTAGGAATCAATATAATTCAGTTCAACATCGCATTTTCTCTGAAACTGCTCTGTCTGTCCGAGGCGTTTGTCTGTACAGTGTGCGTTTGCGTGTACAGCGTTAGGTCGGTCTGTCTGAAGGCAGCAAAGTCTGCTGAGTGTCTTCTCTCTCATCACTGTGCTGTTACTGTGGAAAGTAGTTCACTCTGACTCACCTCTGGCTCCCTGCCCACATGGTGCGAGAGACCGACACAGATACAAAAACACACAGAGAATGAGAGCGACTGAGACAATGAGAGACAGAGAAAAAACTATTTTCCACTGCTTGGGACCTGTGGTTCGTAAGAACTGTGCTTCATTCCCCAGGATCTCCTTTTTAGACTTTGTGCCCCCCCCCTCCCCCCCCCCACACACACACACACACACATACAGAGTCAGAATCAATCCTGTCATTATACAAGCATCTTCAGTGCCTATAAACATGTGTGCACTAACACACACACACACACTCGCCAGAAATAGGCAAGAGTGGAAGCACTTAAGAAGCACAGTGAGAGTAGGAGTGTGAGCGCTGGAAATAGAGTTGAGAGCGAGGTGGAAAGTTCAGTGGCAGCCCTGATGGAGAGACGGACAGAGAGAGATACTTCAGAAAGCTGGAGAAGGTGTCGAGTGTAGCTAGGGATTACATTAGGAGAGGTAGTGATTATAGTAGTGTAGTGTAAGTGGTGCACTTGTCATGATCAAAGCTGCTATTAGTGCTCTTCGTGAGGATGAAGCCGGGCTCATGAAACATGGAACGTGAGGAGCGTAAATGGAGAAGCTGTCAAGTCAGCACTCTCATTTAACAAAGAATGACAAATGAGAGAGAACGGGAAGGGAAAGATCAAATGAGAGAATGAGAGCTCTTTGACATTTTCACATTTGCATTTTAGGCGTTTGGTGGACGTTCTTATCCAGTGAGTGGGCAGGTGAGAAGTTCAGTGTCTTGCTGGAGGAGACTCTGGAAGGACATGTGGGATCAAATGTGGGACCTTTCTGTTTTGGGACAGTCAATCTAACCATTTTACCAGCTTGTCAACTCAGGCTCAATACGCTCTTATGACATTTTTCAACATGTTATCCCATCAGGGCACAATTACCTAGCCATCAATAACGCCCCATTCCTCCAGTTCTTCCATTTCAGTTCATTTTCTGAACAGATTCTGTTGCAACCTCCAGATTTGTGGACTGTGTAGCACAGAACATGAACACATAGCTGCTGAAGTCATGTTTTAAGGCAAACGACACTCTGAGACTGAGACTTCACTCGTAGCTGATAGATCCAGACACATACACACAGTCTCACGCGCAAATACGCGGTTACAGCCCACAGCTCCATGCAGGGCTTTGTGTGGATTCCCAATCAGGTGGAGTGTGCCCAAAGCACGGTGAAGGTGACCTCTTGTCCTCCGATGGTTGACAGCGGTGGGATTGATCTGTCCCTGTCCTATTAGGACTGATTATATAATTTAGATACAGGTGGGTCGTTTACCCCTGCAGCTGGCCTCATCAGATACACCAGACTGAGCCCCCTTGTTAATGGCTGCCGGGAAGCCATGGGGGGGATCGGCAGGTGGCAGGGAAGGGGTGACGGACAGACAGACAGAAAGGGAACAAATGGGCACCAGGGTGGCCTAGAGGTTAGAGAGGCCATCCTGTAACTGAAAAGTCCCGGGTTTAGTCTGTCTATGTTGAGTCTTGTCAAAGTAACACTGAGCAACTTACTAAACCCCTGACTGTTCACTCAGCCTGTCAGTATACTTGCAACAAAGTTGAAATAAGGAAAACGCATGGAACAACAACAACAATGGCTGAGGTGATGGCAGCTGTGGGAATATGAAGATTTAGAAAACGTTTGATTGGTCATAAAGGTGGTATCCTCTAACAAGCTCAGCAAGCCTACACTCAAAATGATTCAGTTTGAAAGAGTTGACTACTAGAAAACTGTTAGCACAGACATGTAAACAAAGGCAAATGGAAAAAAGAAATGGAGATGCTTTTCCACAAGGAAATACAACTAATCCTATTGTATTTTAGACCAATTGCAGATGGTCATGCATTGGGGGCTGGTGTGCAAAGAATTCAACTAGTTGTGCATACTGCAGCGCCAATGTGGCACTATGGTTTTTTTTTTAAGTAAAAGTGTCCTTTTGTCTGTACAAACCTGCCAAAATTCACCCCCTTCATTTTAAGTTTCTCTGGATAAGAGCGTCAGCTAAATGCCTAAATTGTCAGAAGAGATCAGGCAATGAGATGTTTTCAAGAGGGAGTTAATGAGTCATATACATATTTTTGGTGCACTCCATATAGTCATTCATCCATAATTTGCTCTTTTAGCCAGTTGGGACCAATGCTGTGGTCATGTCAGTTTTAGTTTTAAAATGCATTATCGAGGTAGGAATAAGATGGAGCAAGCTGGAGGCATTAATCCTAAAATTGACCATTTGCTCTTGCAAGCCAGCCTCGATGAAAGGGTGAGCGAGCGAGGGAGAGAGAGTGAGGGACAGTGAAAAAGAAGCTGTCTGTAATACATGATGTGGTTATGGCATTCAGAACATTTCCTCCATCACCAGAGGAATTGACACTCCAGCTACACGGAGACTAATGAGTTAGAATAGAAAAACCTTCTCACAGAAAAATACGAGAAAGAAAGAGTGCACAAATAGAATGTTTGAGTCAGCGTCATTTAAACTAGTCCCATGTCAGAGAGTGGGGTGCTGTGAAAAGCCTGGTGTAGAAGCTTCCAAGAGTTTGATTAAATCAATGCAAGCACACAAAGTCATACAATATCTTATATACTCATTTCAGGCAGTTAGACCTGAGCTGCACTGAGCAAAACAATTTCTATTTCTCTTGCTCTCTCTCGCCTCTCTCCCTCTCTTCTATCCCTCCTCCCCTTCTCTTCTCCCTCGCACTCTTCTCTTTGCCATATTAGTCCATGCCTGTGTGGTGACCCCCCCCCCTGTCTCTATTGTTCCCCCTACTGACAATTCAGCTGAAGTTCTTCTGCTTGCTTCTTCTGAAATGCCTCCTTACTCAACCTCTCTGGTGCTACTGTAGGACACACGCATGCACGCGCACACAAACACACACACACACACAACAACACGAACACTGATATTCAGTTGGTGCAACTGTGGTCCGGGGGTGGGATAAGCGCTCGCTCCTGTTGCAGAGAAGACAGACTCTGAAAATGGAAGCGTAGATTTTTTCTCTCCTCCTCCTACACAGGCAGCCTGGCTCAGAGGGGCTCTGTCTCTCAGAGGCTCTCTGATCCCCGAGTCACAAAACACATGCTGCCTGCCTTCAGACAGAGAGGGAGAGGAGGAAGAACAGCAGTCAAGCATCCAAGAGGTTGGGTGTGACAGAGACAGAGAGAGAGAGAGACAGAGGAAAAGAGGGGGATGAGAGGAAGTACAACTTGGGGAGAGCGCTTGTGTTAGACGAGGAACATGTAAAACAGGAGTAAAGCTAGATATATTAAAGAAAAGGTGGTAGAGGAGAGATGAGGCAGCACAGGCGCTTGAGGAATATCAGAGACCTTTGTCACACGCAGTGTGTTTGATGCCAGGTGCAGGTAGTGGCGTCTGGCTTGGCTGACTGTGCTGCCGGTTGGTGTTGTTGGGCAGCGAAATAAATGTGAATGCCACAGATCCTCCTGTGGGTTGTTTTTAGACCTCACAGCCCAGTGATCCATTCCCCTGCTCATCTCTTACTCTTTATTTGTCTGTCTTGTCTCCCTTTTGTTCATCCCTCTTCTCTCTTTATCTATACATGGTCTTATACCCCAGCTTTATCCAAGGGATCTAGTAAGGGGGCTACCTCAGGGTATAAGTGCAGAACAGTAGCAGATAGTACAGTGTTTGGATGGTGTGTCTATGGGGTTTGAGTGGGTGGGGGCTGGACTCTAATATGTTTGATTATGTATTTATTGTTTTGTGTCTGTTTTTTTAACTCTACTACAGTGAAGCCAAAGGCAAATTTCCACAAGTGATGTTGAAGTGTTTCTATTCTATTCTCATTCATTCATTTTTCAAACCCGCTTATTCCTGTTCAGGGTCACGGGGGGCTGGAGCCTATCCCAGCATGCATTGGGCAGAAGGCAGGGAAACACCCTGGACAGGTTGCTAGTCCAACACAGATAGACACATCACTCACTCACTCACACTCACATTCACACCTATGAGCAATTTAAAGTCTCCAATCCACCTGACTTGCATGTCTTTGGAGTGTGGGAGGAAACCGGAGGAAAACAGGAATCAAACCACCTTCTTGCTGTAAGGCGGCAGTGTTAATCTATTCTATTCTGTTCTACTCTATTCTGTATTGAGGCTCAGAAAAGAAAACATGCGTCAATAATGAGCCTGAACTTGAACCCCGGGGCACAACCAGATGTGACTAAAATGCATCAGTTAACACAGAGAGAGAGCGAGAGCGAGGCTCCATGGCCAATGTTGGCCACCACTGTTAGATAAGTTCCTGGTATCTGTGCTGAAGCTAAGAGACGTCTGTTGGTGTTTGGTGCCGTCTGCTCTGGAGCGACATGACTGATGAAGAGGAGCGACAGTGTGTGACTCTGTGTGTGTGTGCAGGGGCTTATTAGAGAAAAACTGGGAGAGCAATAACTGACTGAGGGTGAAAGCAGATTCTGGAGTGAGACCGAGGGAGCGAACCATGAAAAGAAGAAAAAGAAGCCAACTGTGTTTTCTTCATTGTATTGACCCCGATGTAATCTGATGTTGTGAAATAATGCCACACTATTGCATTGTGTGACCTTATCACCCTTTCTCACATCACAGCACTGAACTGTCAAGGACTGTCAGGATCTCCCCCTTATTCTGATCCCAACTGCAAAGAACAAAGCAGAAACCTGCACCTTCGATCTACAGCATCTTTAAACTGAGCTGCCGGCTGATAGAGAACAGTAAATATCTTCACTTCATCACTGATGCGGCTCACCCTCCAATTCTGTCCTGTACTGGTTGTATGATGCTGTAGGCTCCAGATATTTCTTTTTGCAGGCAATATATTGAACTATATGTATATAAAAGCAGACAGCAAAAGCAGACAGCATGTCTAGGACCAGTTTACCAGTTTAATCTGGGTTTTTTTTATTTGTCCCACATCATTACCAACAGCTATACTGATTTTAAGTGTGTATTTAAATATTAATTCTCCCAGAATCGTTCCCTATCCTGACTTGGTCAAAGAAGGAGTAATGTATTGGTGGAGTACATGTAGTTTTAGGATAAATTTGTTAGATGTGCATTTTCCTGAGTCCAGTGATTATGGTTGGAAACAAAGACTATAACCTTTGAGTCTAGTCTGCCTTTATTATCCTATATCCAGCACTTTATTATCCTATATCCAGCACTTTATTATCCTATATCCAGCACTTTATTATCACACTAATAGTCCAAAAAACAAACAAACAGAAAACATACACCTTTGAATCAGCGGTATGTGAGATGTGTAATGGATTATGTCATTGTATTTTTCTTCTAGCTGTAGCAGTGGTTTTACTGGTCTGTATCTGCCCCTGCTGGTCTTCACTGCTTAGTACAGGCAACTACTGTATTTCAAAGTCAATGGACAAAGCAGTGAATAACACACTGTACTCTATTATAGAATGTGCAATGCCACTGGTGCTTTTTCCCCTCTATTCTATCCAGTGTTGTCTAATATTGCCCAAATAGATGGAAGACATTTTCAGCCAGTGTTTCCCTGTGGTACTCGACACAGAGGAAAGCTGTTTTCTTGGAGTTGTACCACTAAATGTAAAACCTGTACTCCACATTTCCGTCATCTGACACCACACAGACGGTGGAGCAGCCATGAGAAACGTTCTAAGACACTTTTCACTGCACTGATTTCATAATTTTTCCACCCTTGTCCTCTGACTGTTCAGGTCATCAGATGGATCGATTTGCTTGCTGGACGCAGTAGTATCTGCTCTGCTATCTCCCCCGCTGATGCACCTCTCTCACCTGCTGTGTATAAATATTTTGATTTATGGAAGCTATATTGATTTGCAACACGGTTTTAGCTCTAGCTTGACACACATGCACACATACACACACCCCCCTCACACTAACACACATACTAGAGGCCAGAGAGAGAGAGAGAGAGAGAGAGAGAGAGAGAGGGGTTGTTAATGAAGTCGAAAGGAAACATTATAAGTAACTAATGATGCATATGTTTTCCAGTTGACAGAGAAGTAGGACTGCAGAGCACTGCCATTTGAATACTAATGAATATTCATTAGAAGCTGTTTTAAAGATAAGAAAATATGGATGGCACACTAATAGTTTGTGTGTGTGTGTGTGTGTGTGTGTGTGTGTGTGTGGGTGGAAGCTTGTGAGTTTTGTCCCCTGTGCCCCTCTTCATCCCCTGCCAGCCCATCTGTCTGTCCTCAGGACAGATGAGTTCTCCTGGACAGATAGCAGAGCCATAGCTGTGCCAGGTTTAGCCTGCAGATGGCACCAGAGTTATGGAGCCTCATTTTTGGCATGTGCACCACTGGCCAGCCAGTGGCTACAGTGCTGGAATCTATAAACACTCTTATGTTCTTATATTCATCGTCTTATTCATAATTTTACAATCTTTTGTTTGGCTCTATTGCCTTCCATTTTCATCTGTTGCTAGAGCATTGTTTTATCGATGCAGCCATGGTTAGGGGCTTACTTCCCTACTTATGCCTACTATGCTGTGCTTAAACTTGGCAGATTTTTTCCCTGGTTTATGAAATATCAATTATGTGTGGCTGACAACTTTATCCAATCACAGATGTGATTCTAACTGCATCTAGGAATTGTGCTTCTAAAATGGCAACTATTCTAAATGTCATCCTAAAGTGAATTAGGCCAAGTTAATTTCTAAGATCATTTTCATGGCAATTCTACTTTATTAGATGTCACACCGTGAAGAATGAGAGGAAATGTGGGAAGGGGTGTAGAGTAACAAAGGTTGTGAGCCAGATTTCACCTTCTGACATTAAATTACATGGTATGTGCCTTATCCTTACTCATACCCACTGAACAGCCAGGACGCCTTCTTAAACCAAGATGATCAATCACATCAGTGTCACCAGATATTCTCTCTCAACACACTGTAAGGTTAGCTGTTGGCCTACTAGTAAACAGCATCCGACACTCCAGTCTGATTTTATGAACTAGAAAATGTAAGCCAAGCAGTGTTGCACTGAACTCCATCTTCTAGTGGAAAAAACACCACCTTTCTGATCAAGCTGGACTGAAAAATGTAATGTAATGAAAAAATTTTTGGCACCAAAACAGATTTGAAACATAATAAATCTATAACGAGATTGGTCTTCAAAATAAAAGTACCAAGCAAAATTACTTCAAACAAATAAAAAAAAAAAACTGATACAGGCACTGAGACTTAAGGTCAATAATCAGTCAGATTTTTAATGCGTTCCAGGAGTTATTCTATGATGGAGTGTTTATATTGACCTTTTTGTTGCACCCACTTCCTCTCAACCTGCCTCATCTACTTGTACTTCAGTTAGTCATTTCCTGCATTTCCCAGAATGCCTTTTGACAACCCCCAGAGAGCATGCCTGAACTTGTTGCATTCAGCTGTTGGTTTTGCATATAGGTGGAGAGAGCAATAGCAATAGCATAGTAACATTAAGCGAACAAGAGTTTTTTCAAATAAAAAGTTAGAGTTATGCCCCTTACGCAAAAAACGCAACATGTGTTGTGTCTGCATTGCATTGTGGTCAATCAAGACTGTTGTGCAAAATGGTGAGTCTAGAAAGAGAAAGAGCCCTTTGATTCTGAGGGACTGCCACCAAAATCTGAAGTTTACCAATGATATTTAAGATCATAAGAACATTTTTCTGATATCAAACTCCATTTTAGCTGCGCTGCAAATATCTCAGCATGATGTCATGTCTATATTTGGCCAATTAATATGAATACATATATATATATATATACACACAGTATGTGTTCCTGTTATGCAATTATTCATCATGTGATGATGAGGTACTTTAATTTTTGATTCAAATGGAGGGAAAATGGAGCTTGTTGTAGTGTGTGTGTGCGTGTGCATGTGTGTGTGTGTGTGTGTGTGTTGTGGATATGGGGTCTCTGTGCTGTAATCCATTAGTGCATGTCTTTTGTGTGTGTGTGCATTTAGTAGTACACTACTCGTCCCTGGAGACAAGCATTTCCACCTGTGCCTCTTTCTTTCCCTGCCTCTCCCTCTCTCTCCCTCTCTCTCTATGTCTCTCTCTCTCTCTCTCTCTCTCTCTCTCTCTCTCTCTCTCTCTCCTCTCTCTCTCTCGCTCTTCTCCTCTTCCCCTCCCTCCACAGTCACATGTTCTCAGTGAATAGACTGTTGAGTGGGTTTCACCAGCTGGTCCCTTTGCCTGCACATTAAATAGTGTTAAAATACAAATGTGTGTGTGTGTGTGTGTGTGTGTGTGTGTGTGTGTATGTGTGTGTGTGTGTCTTTGCCAGCTCCTTGAGTGGAGTGTCAGAGTGTCACATCTGCCTTCCAACATTCCTGTGCGTCTTTGTACTCAAATGGCATGCTATAAGATTGCTGCACTGATTCAAAATCTGTGAAAAAAATCATTATTATTATTATCCCTCGCAACACACACACACACACACACACACACACACACACACACACACACACACACACACACACACACACATTCACACAATCCCTGTCTTTCATAACATTTTGTTCTCTGCATCTGACTCTCCTTCTATACCAACATCAATATACTCATCAAGCTTAGAGCTGAGCTTAGGGCAGACAGGCAGAAAGACAGAATAACCAGACAGATGAGTTCACTATCAGGTAAGCAGGTAAGGCACAGGCAGGCAGGCAGACAGGCAGGCAGGCAGGCAGGTAGGCAGGCAGGCAGGCAGGCAGACAGGCAGACAGGCAGGCAAGCAGGCAGGCAGGCAGACAGGCAAGACTTTCCCTCCTGTTGACCTGCTAGTGAAGGTCCAGATTTACAGGCTGCTTGTTGATGTTTCTGACAGTCAGCTGATGTCCAGGTCAGGACTGAGGGCTCCTGGGTTTCAGTCCTACACTCCTAATGATGGGTCCAATCAGAGGGGCAGCCTGCAAATCTGCTGCTTTACTGGCAGGTCAACAGGATGGCAAGTCTGCCTGATTATTTGACCTCTCTGTTGGTCTGCCAGTGTGCCAGCATGTCTGTTCATCCTGTCTACCTGGCCTATCTGTCTATTTGGCCTGTCTGTCTGCCTCCCTGTGTGTCTGTTTCCCTCTCTGTCTTTTGCTCTGTAGACTGACACTGTTCTTACTCTTTATATGAACACAATTAATGAGCTGCTGGCATTTGACTGAAATGTCAATTAACACGTTGGGCCATAACACAAAAGGTTTTGAAGGAAGTTTTGTCAGCTGATAATTGCTGCTAAATGGGGATATGTGTGCAGCCCGCTGTGTGGAGCGTTGTTGTGTTCTCTCTGTTTGTGTTGTGTTTCTTGGTAATAATCACTAATGGACCGCAGCCTGGAATTGGCTCAGCTACGTTCACACCCTGGACATCTTTGGTGTGGTGACTCAGACGCCTGGACGCAAGCACTTGAGAGAACACACACACACACACACACTGAGAACACATATACACACACACACACACACACACACACACACACACTCAGAACAGGCGGCTGAGTCTTGGCACTCCTCCTGGACATGTGTCACACTGTTTAAAACAACAACACATGCAGATCCCTCTGAGCAGTACCCCCCCACCACCACACACACACACACACACACAATACACAACACACACACACACACACACACACACTTTCATACCCCCCACGTAGAATCTTTATTTTCCCATCCAAGAGCACTCTCCTACCTGAGACTGGTGTAATTTTACCACTGCTTACCGCTATCTCATTTTTGTTTTTCTGGCTGGTTGGCTCAGCTGATGGTGATTACATGCAGCAGGCGGCATCTCTCCTTAAACTCTCTGCATTACATGTTCTGTAAGCCTGTCAGATATCGGCAGGGCGTCTGACAGGCTCTGCCTCACCCACAGTGTCAGCGCTGGAGGGTAAGAGAGTGTGGCGTAGGACAATGTAAAGCTCTCCGGGGAGGAAGACAATCCCTGAGTGACAGCTGACATACTGAGAGAAGACAGGGGGGTGCGGAGGAAAGGGCAGGCAGAGATCCAACAGCATCAAGGTGGACAGGCTCTGTCCTACTGATCACACTGAACTACACTACTGCACACACAGAGTTCCTGTGTCTGTATACATACACCATCTGGCTGGGCAGAGTTACTGCTCTGTCATCCTGGTAAAGTGATTGCAGGTCATTTGATTGTTAGATGATCAGAGTGAGAGAGTAGGATGGTAAAGCACAAGCATGCAAATGTTGATTAGACTCTCTCTCTCTCTCTCTCTCTCTCTCTCTCTCTCTCTCTCTCTCTCTGTCTCTCTCGCTTTATTGGCATGACAGTTTATAAACAAACAATATTGCCAAAGCATGTAACAAGAAATTAATCATCAATTAACCAACATTTCAGAAACGTAATCCCATCCCTTCCCATGTATCAGTGTGTGTGTGTGTGTGTGTTTATGTAACTTGTATTTGTGAGGAAACATAAACCAGCAAAAAAAAAAACATCTATATCTCTCCTTTGTCTCCTAAACCTAAAACTATACTCTAGCTGGCTCTATTCAACTTTAACTGTTTACCATCAGATCATACTCCCTGATCTCTTGTGTGTGTGTGTGTGTGTGTGTGTATGGGTGTGTCTGTGTGCATGTGTGTGTGGTTTTCTGTGGCAGGGGATGGTGTGCTGTAACAGCCACCATTGCGAGCCTGTAATCCTTCATGCTACACTGATCACTCAATCTCTCGCTTCAGTTCTTCTTCAGCTTCTACCGCTCAGTACGTGTGTGTGTGTGTGTGTGTGTGTGTATTTGTGCGTGAGACCCCTACCAGACTGTATTATTCATAGACTTAGAGAGAAGAACAGTGTGTTTGTGGGTGTGTATGCTTAGAGAGAGGACAGTGGGTGGGTCTATGTGTGTGTGTGTGTGTGTGTGTGTGTGTGTGTGTGTGAAATGGAGAGGGGATAAACAGTGTTGACCGTGGGTTTGTTTGCTTGACTGACATTTCTTTTAGAACGTTTCTGTCATGTTAAAGCTGAAACAAGTGTGCTGATTTTTCATTGATCATCTATAAAGCTGCTGATCACTTATAATAGGTGATTGGCCATGGAACCGCAGCATCATGATGATTGATCATAGTGTAACTGATCTGAATTCTGGATGGTAGCAGTGGAAAGGGGGGCGGGGGAGAGCAGGAAAGAGTTGTTTAATGTGTTACCTGGCATTAGAAAATGTCCTTTACTGTCTTTTTGTGCGTGATGTGAGTGACAGAGAGTGGGTGTGTGCAACAGAGACAGGCAGAGAGAGAAAGGTAATAAAGCAATGGAAGCAATTTGATAGACAGGTCAGACTGCCAGCAGTGATGTATGGAACACTGTGGTCATGCGCGCACACACACACACACACACACACACACACGCAAACTCAAATAATAGGGGTGGTTGAAACTAACCTGAACAATGGGGGTTATAGAAAGGAGCCAGGGGTCAAAGGTGATAAATAGCATGTAATCATTATGTGATCTTTAATACGGAGTGAGTAAAACCTTAAAGTCCTTCCCATCTGCTCCTCCACATGTCCTTAAGCCTCCTTGCTCAGAATCTAATGACCAAGTTCGGTTGCAGTCCCAATCAGCTGTTTGTTAAACAGACAGGGCTCTCCAGCGCTGGGTCTACGTCACTTGGTTGTGTCTGGACTCTTATCTCTGTCTGACAGAGTGTCGCATCGTCTCGAAGAGCTCGGAACAGGACGCTCTCACACTCACCTGTACTTTGACCCCTCTCAGTGGCTTTTAAAGGAGAATGAGAGCACGAGCCTGCAGAAGGAGAATGAAGAGTGCTTAGAGGGAGAATCTGCCTGACGTTTGATTGATTTTGTCTCCTGCCTGAAGGGGAGACAGGTGTGCGTTTGTGTGTTTTGTTTGTGTGCATTTGCTCATGTATGTCAGAGGCTGCCACTCTGGCTACCAGAAAAATCCATGGAGTCTGGGGTTGCCGTGGTAACCGTAATCACCTTTAATTCAGCATCCAACAGAGAGAGAGAGAGAACGAGATAGAGGTGGAGCAGTGTAATAGCCCAATGTGAGAGTTGCAGGTGAAGAAAAAGAGAGTAAAAGGAAACAACTGAGAAAGCATATTACACAGTAGAAACAGGTGAGGAGTCAGTTTAGTTTATGTGTCAACAGGGAAAACAAGGTGAGCGTCAGCATGTTTCCCTATTTGGTTACTCTGAATGCATACAAAATGAGAGAGAGAGAGAGCGAGAGGGAATGATAAGGAAGAGGAGAGAAAAGCTTTACATAAATACCTTTCTGTCCCACTCCCAGGGGATTAAAAAGCTCCTCCTCTCTCCTCCCCTCCTTTCTCCTCCCCTCCTCTCTTCTCCTCCTCTGCTGACAGACAGATAATAATCCGTCCATCGACTGCTGGGGGGTGGTACAATTGTCCAACACCTCTTTCTCTCTGTCTCATCCTTTCTCTCTCTCTCTCTCTCTCTCTCTCTCTCTCTCTCTCTCTCTTTCTCTCTCTCTCTCTCTCTCTCTCTCTCTACCACATTGGAGAAACGGGGAAAAAGAGATTAATTATGCATTCCTTTCCCCCTCTACCTCCCTATCTCTGCCTCTTCATATACCTTCACTTTTCTTTGCTCCAGCCTCCCTCCACCCTCCCTCCATGCTCTGTCTCTCTGTTATGAATACTATTAATGAGTCTCTGGGCATAGCGAGCGAGAGACAGACAGACAGAGCGAAAGACGGTGCGGGATGCTAATTAATGTGTTTGCTTTGTTTCCTCTGTCACTTTACTCAACCTCCTGCTGGCTCTAACACACACACACACACACACACACACACACACTTACCCTCCTGCTGGCTCGCTCTGCAACAATCCTCCCAGAGGCCGTCTTCTTTAAGAGCTGCGAGTGGAGAAAAATAGAAAAACATCAACAGGAGAAGATGCGTGGAGTGTGCGGCCGAAGAAAACTACCACCTGTCACTCAGAGCCTCGTAGTATACTGCACACACACACACACACACACACTCTCACATGCGCGCTGGTCTGTAATTTTCTGCCACGCTTTGCTCCCAGCCAATCAGGGGCCAGAACGGGGCTTCTCAGAACGTGAGGGGGAGGAGACAGAATGCTGCTGGCTGATTGACAGCCAGCGCCCTACAGGTGGAGAGAACGGAGAGGGAGAGAGAGAGAGGGGGTGGGGGGGTGGGGGGGGATGACAGAGAGAGGAGAGAGAAGGAGTGAGAGTGCAAGAGAGAGTGAGTGAGGGAGAGAAGAGAGCAGCAGCAACCAGACTTACCACACACACACATACACACACATACATACATACACACACACACACACACACACACCGCTCCGTTCCTTCCCTCCTACCCTGAGAGCTTGCTTCCCCCGGCAGACTAGCCGACTACGACCACCACCACTTCCATCACCAACACCTCCACCTCCACCACAGCAGCACCAACATGAGCCAGTGCAGGAAAAGGTGCAAGAGGCAGCTCACCAAGGTGGCACGCTATTTCTACCGCTTCCTCACAGGAACCCTCACCCAAGGTAGGCAACCTAAAAACTTCCACTTTCCAACCCAGACCCTGTGTGTTGCGGGTCTTAACTCTTTTTTTTGGAGGAAAGAAGCGGGTTGGAAACAGTCTTGACCGGAGTTGGTTGTTTATTGAGCTGAGGCGGTCCGCGCAAAGACCAGGAGGTGTTTCTTCTGGTTCATGTGTTTCTGATCTTTGTCGATGGTTCTGCTACATCTTGTTGGATTCAGCAGTTCGGTTTTCTGTGCTAGAATTGCATTAGATGATTTGTCTGTGGCCCATTCGCTGTCTACCTGAGTGATTGTAGCTG
Source organism: Centroberyx affinis (assembly GCF_046629955.1). Classification (NCBI taxonomy): domain Eukaryota; kingdom Metazoa; phylum Chordata; class Actinopteri; order Beryciformes; family Berycidae; genus Centroberyx; species Centroberyx affinis. Next base: position 131,417 of record NW_027280290.1, on the reverse strand, counting down.
CTCTGCAAAACTGTATAGACCCAAAATGACACAGTATGTGTGTGTGTCCATGGTGTATGTTTGTGTGTGTGTGTGTGTGCTCTGTTTCATCTCCAGACAGAGAGACCATACAAAAGCTTTGTAAGAGAGAGATCAAAGAGTCTAAGGACCCAGTGCCTCAAATCACCATTCACTGCATGTGTGTATATATGTATAAGCATATGTGTGTATGTATGTGGGCACGCATTTTTTTCTACTTGGCTTGATGCCTGTGTAATAAAATAAATTGAGCAGTGCATGTAGTGAGAAAGAAAGGCTGGTGGGGTTGAGTGAACTTTCTCTCTCCCTCCTCTCTGTCTTTTTGACTCCTTCCCTCCTCCTCATCCTCCCTTCACAGCTCTGTCCTTTTCTCTCCTCCTGTTCTCCCTCTAACAGTTAAACAGATTGCCCTCTGGAAGCATGTGGCATTCCACCTCCATTGAGAAACTCTCAGTGGGAGAAAAATACACAGAGCCCTTTATCCAGCCCTTCAGCCAGCGCTCAGTATGACATCAGCTCTCCCATCCCCATCCCTCTCTGCTCTCTCCTCCCCTACAGTTGCACACAACTTTACTTTGTAATGCTAATGTATACGCAAAGATTCAAATAAAGTTATGTAAACACAGTCAAATTCACTGCATGATGCAAGGAAGGTTTTATTTATTTATTTATTTATTTTAATTTTCTTCACTCTCCTTGTTCTGCTGTGTTTAGTCTTGGATGAAAAATGTGTCTTTTGCCAGAAGCTCTGTCCTCTATTGTGCCTTCTAACAGCCCACCGCTAAGCTTACCCTCGTTTCCCTCTCTTTCTCTTGAGGGATATTGAGCAGTGGCTCACATTGCCTTGGGGAAGACACAACAGAGTAGGGCGATTCTATTGAATCCCAGCAGTTGATCCTAGAAGGCGGAGATAACGCGGTGTTTAGATGACCTTGTCAATAGAGCCGTGTGTGAATGCTAATTTGACATCCGTGCCTCTCATCTCCACCTCGGCTTTTCTCCTCCTTATCTCCTCAGACTTTGACATCTGCAGAGCTGCGTGTTCTGAAAGCAGCATTTGCACATGTGCACATGCGTGTGTGTGTGTGCTCAAACATGCACGTACATACACACTTACACATTTATGGGCACTATTTCCCAACCGATACAAGAACATTGCACAGTAATTGGGTAGGGAATTGAACAATGTCCGATACTTCTGCTGACAAAGATTTTCTGAATGATAGATTTTTCACAGTTTGGCTCTCAGATAGCAATTGTGTGACTACTGGCCACATTAAAAGCTTAGTGCTTTAAACTTAAGCACTAAAGCATATCTAGTTCTAAAACAAAGTCACACACTGGTATATATAATATACATATATTTTCCAAAAATATTTGAAGTGATTGTGCTCAAAGTTCACATTTTGTGCAGTTTTTCTTGGTGAATTATCTGTGGAATGTATAGCATTAAGATCTATGAAAGGCTAGTACTGGCCAATAATATTGATGCACATATAGTACATCTGTAGGGGGCCTAAAGCATGCACACACACATACACATTCACACTCCCTCATTCACACATGCACAACATATTCATTATGATAAGGTGAAAGTGGCCTTGATAAATCATGGAGTTTGGCACGGTGCTTGAAAAGCAAACTATTCAGTGTTCTGACAGCTAACTAGCAACCAGAATCACTATGGCAGGCAGTGGTCTCAGAGCCCCTTCACTAGCTCCCATCCATGAAGTATTTATTATAAACATTGTGTGTGTGTGTGTGTATGTGTGTGTGTATGCACGCACACATTCTTAAGTTTACCCAGAAAGGGGTTACCATGACTACTGGCTCCTGTGTGTCTGTTCCAAGAAAAGAGAGAGAGAGGGAGAGAGAGAGAGAGAGAGAGAGAGAGAGAGAGAGAGAGAAACATCTACTCTGCTGTTGATGGGAGCCAGCGAGGGCTGAACTGTATAATGGCTGTGCTGCACAGGGATTTCATCAAGGCCATTCAGAATTTGGTATTTGAGTATTGTGGCATTTTTGGCTGTGCTAAGGTGTTAAGGGACATGCCATTTACGTTGCTGGGCATGGAGAGACAAAATCCACACTGCTGTCAAACTTTGGATCAACCCAACAGTGTTTTAACCAATGAAAAAAAAGGAAAAGTGATATTAAGAATGCTCTGGGTCAGTTGGTGTTTTCCAATGTTTATTTTACCCCACTGCATGAGCTCAGATAACCCTGTTTGGGGAAATTCTTATTATTAAATTATTTTCTTGACTGTGTACCCCTGTCTAGCTGGCTTTGTGACAAGCCTTGATATCACACTGTGTGTTTCTGGATAGACTCCTGTGGCTGTAATCAGTTCTGTCAATTAAAATTGTAATCACAATCCCCCGCCTCTCCCAGCATAGACCTGCATAATGGTTAGGAGCCTGATTGTGTCTGGTTGTGGTGTGTGTTTGTGTGTGTGTGTGTGTGTGTGTTACTGGTGGTAGTCATTTGTAGTCAACCTTCTTCTTGCCCCTATTTGCTCACTAATTAGTTTGTTTCATTAGCCTCTGTAGGGGAAAGTGTGTGTCTTAGTGTGTGTGAGTGTGTGTGTGTGTGTGTGTGTGCGCGTGTGTGTGTGTGTGAGCGTGTGTGTGTGTGTGCATGTGTGTGCGTGTGTATGCGTGTGTCGTCCTCTCCTCTTTGCCCTAGAGCTTTGTTTGTGTTGATTTACCTAATGGTGGAACTCGCTCTGCTTAGCTCAATTAAGATGTATTAAATACCGTTCAACTCGTACACACACACACACACACACACACACACGCGCGTGCGCGCGCACCCCTTTACTGTCTTGCATGACACTATCTTACTCTGTGGACAGTGTGGCATGGCTGCAGGGAATCTCAGCTCGCCACTCTGTGAGGCCTATTGATCTGTCCTTTAGCCATGCTCTTATCTAACATAAACAGTCCAGGCTGACAGCACAGGTCTCTTCCCTCTTCTGCCTGCATTGCTCTTCCTCCTCCTCCCGTCCCCATCGCTGTCTCAGATACCTCTGGTTTGTGTCTTTATTGTCTCATAAGTGGAGGAACAAATGGCCAGACAGCAGGAGTCATTGGAGCCTGGTCTCCCAAAATGTCTAGTAATGAACATGATTGTCTTGAAATGCAAATACAAGCTCTCTGCATGAAAAGTGAGAGAAACAAAAGGATTACGTTATTACAGGTGTTTCACGACTAGAAACACCTGTATGAGCAGGTACATCTGCTTTCAATTCTGCCGATGTGGGCTCAATTCTTAACTCACGGCAAGAGGTTTTCTACTGTGAGTGAGATTTTAATATTTAGCAACAGTTGCTCTCATTTAACCATGACCAAAACCTTACCAAAATTGTTTTAGTTGCCTGGCCTTTGCCAAAGCTTTAGCTACTTAAACCTAACCCTAACCTTAAAGCCACAGTAGGTAAGTTTGAATAAAACAGTAAGACAAACTCCCCTCCCTCTACTACCGTGTCAGCCAGTGGCAATTAGCAGCAGCTGATTGACAGCTGGGGGTGAAGCAATTCCGCTCCACGGTTTGCCTCAATTGATCAGATGTCCAAGCCACAAAATTTATTTTGAAAGCAAATAGCAGAGCAATGGTGTTATCAATACTGCCGACATTCTGACATATCATCTTACTCATTTATGTCACCCAACATGGGGATTACTTTTGCTGAATTCAACCAAAATGTCAATTTATTAAATCTCCCTGAGGGCTGTAATCCTACAGAAGTTGTTTTACTTGCCCAAACTTAACCGTTAGCTAACCCTTTCTAATGGTGAACACATGGCAAGGTGAAAATGGTGTGTCCAATTTGTGCTATTGTGGTATAATCCTTTCATGGTGGAGGAAATCACATATTTTGTTACCTGCATTTTAGAGTTTGTGCTCATTTCACAAAATTTTATGAGACTGTGTCATTGACCTTTATCCTTGGTGAGTCTTAATGGATCAATGAGCACAACATAATCAAAACAAAACAGATTGTCACAGTTGTATGTGGCAGTGTTAATAATGCAATGCATAATGTTTATGTCAACTTAATTTGTGGCTTTGTTGGATACTCACGTGTGATTGGCCAATTGATGTATTCAGAGGTCTGTTATTTCTGATAACAGACTGCAGTTTCATATCTAAACATATCACTCTGCAGTCAAAAAGTGTGGTTGATTTTATTGCAGTCCAATCAAATTAACGAGCAACAGCTGGTGCCAAAACAACTTTACTCCCTGGTTACTGTAGACAAACACACGACTAACCTACTGGGTTAGAAACACGGAAGCTTTTCCAATATTACGTTTAATTTATTTGGAGAGAATGAAACTTTTGATTGCTGGTTAGAGGCTGAATGGCAATCTTAGCAGGTTTGTTTACCTTGCTGCTTACTGCTCTGCTACAGTGTAGCAGATGCTATTTATATGGTTCCAGTAAAGCTGAAAACTATTTTTTAGCAGAAGCTTGTAAATTACTTTAGCTTGTTATAAAATCAATTTAAAACAATATTTTGTGTCAAATGATTAATGTCTTTGGTAAGCAGCCATGTAATATGCAAGGTAATGCATAATGAGCTGGTCATTATTGCAAAATAAGCCTCTTCAGGGTGATCAGGACCTTGTGATTCATCCTGCTGGGGACTGACTCCCTGTACATTATCCCTTACATAATGTACTCTCCCCACTGCACCTATTTTACTCCAGCCAACTTTCACCCTACACCTTCCAGTGTATGAGTGCCAGGAAAAAGTCACATTCATTTCCTCCTTTAGAGCAGGAGTCATTTGTTAGAGGCTTGACATTGTGCTAAATTAAACTGAGTGTTCACCTTCCTCCAGAGACCATTAGAACTCTGTATCTTCTAATTAATAACCTCTGATTATTACCACGCCCATATACTGCTGCACCTGTCTGTATGCATAGCCATACGCTCCCACACAATGGAGGACATACACATAATATACACACATAGGCACAGAAACACACACACACACACACACTGCACTGCACGCATACATTTCCATAGCCTCCTCTTTCAGCTACAGTACCTTGAAGCTTACTCTTTTTGCAGTTCACCTGGTCGCTATGACCAAAGAGAATTTGTTATCAACTTCTCATCTATGAATAAAACATGTTCGGTTCAAGCCTTGGGCTTGGCATAGAGATACTGTGTTTTATATGTATTTGTGTGGATGAAATGTCGGGCATCTCACATTCTGGATTTTGCCATGAAAACCATTTCACCTACCCACTGTTGTAAGCTTGTACAATTCATTTATTTGCAAATTCAATGTTGCAGTGTTCTTTCCTTTGTGCCTGTATAAGGTCTGTCCGTCAAAGGTAAAATCTTTGTCACTGGTCCGATTTTGACAAGACAAAAGTTGGAGAGAGGATGCATTTTGGCACTGTGTTCTGGTGTTTAAAAAGTTATCCTGATTCGCCTGATGGGGTCGCTATAATTAAAGGTCAAACTTTCAAACTTTGAAAGGCCCCAACTGCTGCACCACTGGTCCGATTTCCTGGTCGGATTTTCATGAAACGTGGAGGGATGATGCACCTTGTTACTGATTGGCCCAAGCGGTGTCTGCATCATTTGTGGGGAGGGGGACATGTTTCCTTGTTTATTGTCGAATGTGAAATAATGAACAGGCCAATTCAAGCGCCATTTTTAGCTGTGCAGAAAAGACCCTTATCTTTACCTTTACCTTTAACAAATCCTGTCATATCGAGGAGGATGATCTGTTGAAGTATTCTAGTCTTGCAAAAATGTTCTTTTTGTGGGTGTTTTTGTGGGTGTGCATGTGTTTTGGGCGGGGGGCATGTTGAGGAGTACGCATGTGTATGGCTTGGTGAGCACCTATCTTTCCTCTGGCCTCAGTCGCCTCCTTCATGCCCCCTCCGGGCTTGTTAAGTTTAATGAAGTCACCTCTGCACCCCGCCCTTTGACTCTGGCAGACGTCATTATCCACCAGTCCATCACGTTCCTGCGCTTCTGACTAAATTGACATAAAATGTCAACTTTAGGCTATATGAATAAAACATGGGCTGCCTGTCATGGCGAATTCTGAGGAGTCTGCAGCGCTTGCAGGGGTTAGTGTGCGTGTGTACGTGTGTGTTTGTGTATTTGCGCGTGTGGAGCATAGCGAGCCATATCACAGTGTGGGGTAATGGCACTCGCAGTGGGAAGGGAGTTGTTCATTACCATAAGGACAACTTACTCCAAGCAAAACCCCCCTGCCTGTGTGCTTTACCATGGGGTGAGGAGGAGGAGACACCGCCGGGCTGAGCTGGATGCTGTCTCATATCACTGCATAATAGGCAATATCAGAACCCAGCAGGAGGCAGTGCTCCAGCCCTGGGTTTGGGTAGAGACGGCTCCCAGGGTGGAAACAGAGAGACAAGAATTTGGCTTAATTTACAGGCTTCAGTTCCAGTTCATTTGAGGTTATTATTTTCTATTGGTTGTAGTGCCAAGCTGTGACAATTGTTTGTCTTTTGACAATCTGTTGTGTGATGTGATATAAGAATTCTGTTAAAGTGAGGGGAAAGAGAGCTAGAAGGCGAGAAAGTGAGAAGAGAGCAACAGACAGAGAGACAGAGGTGGAGGACAAGAAATAGCACATCTTATCACGTCTGAAAGCTCACATCCATTTTAAGAAGGCACTCCTCCTGTCGCCAGACACAGACATGTGAAGATTCTCACTTAAACTATCTTGCTAGCGTTGATTACTCTCCACCAGATCTGTTTCTGTCTGTTGTTGACACCTCCTGACTCACACATTCACAGTCAAGATCAGACAGTGGCCTAAAAATAAACTCCTTGCAGAAGTTCAAGGTCAAAGCCTGCGCACTAAGGCTTCCTCTTTAAAGATCTATATTTAAAAATCAATTCCTTTTTAGCACGTGCTGCTTTTTTGTGCTCATGAATGAAAAGACAGTGGTATTCCAGAGCAAGGTATTAAAGGGAGAAGCGACAGTTGGTTTGCAGTTATTTGTGGACTCCTTGTATGCTGAATAATCCCTCTGTGTATCTGCTGCTTGCTTTCTTATCCTTTGTTTTCTCTGGCATCTACCCTCATCCTAATCTGCTCCATGCTGTTCACATTTCATTCTGGCCCAAGCTCATTGAGTCAGTACTCCAACTCACACAGCCAGTCACTCTATATATCAGGGTGCAGTCTCTAGTTTCTACTTCACTCCTCATATCCGCTGTCAAAGTGATTTAATGGAGGTTATAGGTGTCTCACCCCTGACCAGCTCCTCCGATACATTTTGAGAGACAGTGAAGAAAAGAGGATACAAGGAGCTGAACGATATGTGATTCAATTTCAGTTTTCGCTCACAGCTAAGGTCGGGGTGAGCCGGGTTTTAATTGGCCGCTGCAGTACGTCAGGCTGTTCTTGTCAGTCCTCATCTCTCTGAAGGAGAGCACCATCCCCCCGGTGCAGAGAGGTTCTGTTGATCTTTGGCTGCTGCGGGTCGGTCTGCTGTGCCTGCAGGGAATTCAGGTTGACGCCTTGTTCCCTTCCCTCCCTCCCTCCCACCCTCCCTCGCTCGACACCGCTCCGCTCCACCCTTCCTGTGTAGTAGCAGTTCTCCCAGCATGTGTCCTTGCTCGCAGGCCTCTCTCTTGCCTTCCCTTCATCCCCACCTCTCTCCATTTCCTCCCCCTCCTTCCCTCCCATCCCTCCATCTTCCCTCTCCCCTTTACTAGAAAGGTGTGAAACATCACCTTCATCCATCATGTGTACACACACACACACACACACACACACACACACACACACACACACACACAGACACACACCTCTCACATGTGCTAAAAATAAACCCCTATTAGCAACAGTCTGAGGAAGGGGGTTGAGGAGGGAGAAACAAGATATGACTGGTGGAGAGAGGGAGTTAGTGGAGGAAAGAGAAACTCAATGCAACGTGCAGAGAAGGAGAAGAGAAACACAGCGTGAAGGAAGGGGTTGTGTGTTTGCTGTTTTCTTTCTCGCACTAGAGGAGTTTCTTTTAAGGGAGGAAGGGATTGATAAGAGAAGGAGATGAATGCCACCTCTGTGCTCCCTGATGTGATGCTACTAGTTTGGTTGGGTGGGTCGGAGCTGGGCAAGGAGGGTGCACATCATCATTAGTGCGAGTGAACTCACGTGTGAAAACACACACGCACACACATACACACACACACACAAACACACACACACAGAGATCATTCCTTGTGTTTCTTACATCTATGAAGCATTTAGGGTTTAGCTTCTTCTCGAGTGACACAAGATGTTTAATTTTCATAATTTTCAATTATGAATGATTTCAAACTTTTGGTTTGTATGCTAGTCTCTCTCTCGCTCTCTCTCTCTCTCTCTCTCCCTCTCTCTGTCTCTCTCTCTCTGACTCTGTCCATGGTGCTGAAATCACAGCTACACTCACCAGATAAACGTTTAACTATTGATATCATTTCTGTCTTCTGTAAATCAAAGGTAATTCTAGCTATGTAGCCACAATTAGCATTTTTTCCTCTATACTCAAAGGTTGCTGAACATAAAAAGCTGGATTTCCCAAAGCCTGTTGTAGCACTAAGTATATCCTGAAGTCATTCAAGATGTTTGTTCATTTCACAAGGCTTTCCTGAAAATACTTGCATGAAATGTGTTGTTCATTCTCGACAACCTGGCACTAGCCTTGAGAAATATCTTCTTATCTTGTCTTACCTAAACTCTTTAAATAAATAAGCTGCACTACGCAACATCAAACCCATTAGAGGTATTTCCTTTTTGCCCCAACCTTTATTGTGAGAATAAATAAATAATGCTACCTCTTCTTCACCAATGTATTTATTTTTAGGCTACACCAAATATGAGTGCGTGCTGTAGTCTAGTCTACATTAATACCCCATGCCTTATGCAGTTACCTATTTATCCCTGTTCTAACCAGATCACAGGCAATTGGCCTACAACACAAAAAAGTGTTGTAGGCTTTTGAGCCTGCAAATTCAGTAAATATTTTCCCTCAACAGGTGAGAACTATTGACCCATAATGGTCAGCTTGGTCTACATTACACACCAGCCCACATCCATAAGGCAGCCTATCAATCACAGCTCTACTGATACGATAGCATTACAAGTAATGTATAGAAGTATGTACATTCACAATCTACATGCAGTGAGGTAAAGGACATTGTTGTAGGCTATAACCTACAGTATATCAGGTTTGAAATTGATGATTCCTGTAATCGACCCGTGATGCCTTGCAGTGACAGGATTCGTGAAGTTGATCTTCTTGGAATTTCTTTGAACTTTGAAGTGGCGTGTGAAGCATGTCGTGAGTTTTCAAGATACATTGTTATTGGGAAAGCCACCCCAGTTTATTGTATTGTAGTAGGCAGAAACATCTATTACTTTATCGGTTTATCCATTATAATATGTAGCCTACCAAGTTAACAGGGATATTGCAAAAGCAAGGATGAGTTAATATGCAATCTGTGTCAAGCGTATCTAATGTATGTAATATATACTGTATATACAGTATATATAAACGCATGTAACAAAAAGATTTTTGTGCTCCCACAGTCTGTACAGTGCTCCCACAGATTCCCACACATGTACACTCACAAGCACACACACACACACACTCACACACGCTCACCTCCAGTGTGTGTAAAGTGTCCCTTCCTCTCCCTTCCCTCCTGACCTTTCTTTCTGGCCTCTGACTGGTCACGAGGAAAATAAACACCGCCAGCTCTCTCATCGTTTCCCTTCTCTTCGCCCACAGAGGGAAGCGGTCAGATTATCTCTCTTCCACTGTTTTCCCTAGACACAGCGAGCGCTACATCAGCAGATCTAATCATTTCCCCCCTCTTGTCCTCCCAGTTTCCCTCTCCTTGCTCAACCTATCCAGCTATTAGCCGAGTCCTATCATCCATCTCTGTGGATTGTATGTTAAAAAAGGCTGTTGCTCTATGATTTTCTATGTATTATCGCTATATAGCCCCCTCTTTTACCTTCCCTCTCTCTCACCCCCCCTCCCGCTTCCTTCTTCTCTCTCGCCCAACCATCTCCCTCCATTCCTATTAGTTCTTTACCATGCTGGCCATATCTTTCCTGCATTCTCCAAGAGCTATTGCATCATTGCCAGATCACCTCTGCCCTGCGGAAAATGACTTTACTATCGCTGTTTCATTCTTGTCATTCCCCTTCACCTCTCTGCTCTCCTTCACGCTCTCCTCCTCCTCCTCCTCCTCCTCCTCCTATCCTTCCTCTGTCCTCTCCCTCCTCTTTTCCTTCCATGTGTCTTCTCTCATGCACTCAGTAGTGTAGCGGCTTCTTTTCCGCTTCTGTTGTTTCTTCTCTTCTTCTTAAGTACATATCAGGTTTGTTTTCACAGAAACACATACAACCACAGGGATACAGTTCATACATACATGATACATTTTGTTTATAGTGTTCTGCTTCTATGAGCTCATTTTCAGTACCTGTCCTTGGAGCAGGTTGGGTGATAAGTGCCTTGCTCAGGAGCACATCAGCACTATTATGCACGACTGAAGTTAACCAGTGACTCTGCTTACTGCTATATGCAGCCTCCCTAAACAGTGAATCAGCAATCTTTGTTTGCAATCCATTTAAAGCCCCAATCAGTTTTTTCCCTTGCTCATCAGTCATGATTTTATTTCTGAGTTTCTATTTATTTTATTTTATTTTATCTGTTTATTTTATTTAAACATTATTCAACCAAATAGACCCACTGAGATTAAGAATATCTTGACCTGGACAAGAAAGCAGCATAGAAGTTACAGACCAACAACATACAACAATGTACAAAAGCAAAATACAACCCAAGTAATTTTTAAACGACAGAACAAAGTAAAATTATCGATATAAGCACTCCCAAGAACCAATAGTCCAATATTAAACCAGCAGGATTATAGGTATTTAGCCATTAAACTGTTGAAGAGTATAATTTGCAGACATAAAAGACGTTCTTTGTAGCTGTCATCTCATCTTAAATAAAATGAAAATGCAGGCGCTCCAGTGTAAGAAAAAAAGGAAAGCAAAACCAAATGTTTTGCAATTTAACACCAAATTTTAATGTTTGTTTTGCTAGCACATACTGTACACCTTTTCACCAGCTCCTTGAGTAAATTTCAGGATATCTCCAATCCACTGTTGTGGGCTGTCATGACAGGGAGTTAGTTTCCATTTTGAAAAATGATCTGTCCTTTTATTAAAGAGAGGTCATAGTGAGGACAGAGCGGTGAGTCATCAGAAACTCACATCTTGTTGATGTAATTGAAACCCTGGATCAAGGTGAATGGATAGTTGTCAGTCAGTGTCTGGGTGGAGCAATGGATAGAGAGAGACAGATGGATAAGTGTGAGTAAAATATGCAGAGTACGAGGAGATTAATGTCAGTCAGCCAGCCAGTCAGTCAGTCAGTCAGTCAAGGTGAAACACAGCTAGGTTGACAAGTTATTGATCCTTCTTTGAGATTGGTGAAACTCCTTCACACTCAGACTCACACCCACACACACACGAACACACTCAGACCCACTCACGCATACAATCAGCCCCCCCCTCCCACCCACACACACAGACACACACACACACAGACACACACACACAGACACACTCACACACACACTCACACACTTAAACCCACACGCATGCACACACGCATGTACACGTACACTCATATGTACAGACTTATAGCCCTGATATGAAATTCAGAACATTTAATTTACACGTTAATGACTTGTTCTCAATTTTTCAATTTTCATGGGAAATTTTTAGTAGTATTTTGATAAATAATTAATTTTCTAATCAGCTCTTTCCAGCCAGCCCCTCAGTCATTAAAGGCTAACTAACTCAATGGAAGTGTATTTTCCATCCTTGGTTGACAAGTTCCCTTGGCAGGTGGATAAATTTACTGCTAACTATAGCTATCAGAGCGGTGAATAAATCTAGGCTAACTATAGCTATTAAATGCCTCAGGGTTTTCTCTGTTACGCTCTCACTGCTGTATGGATGTGAGCACAGGGACCAATGTGTGCACACCTGAGTCTTTACTTCATTCACTTCCATTATAAACTTAATTCTTGAAGGTAGATTGTATGTATGTTTGTTTTTCGGCACAGCCCCAAACTGCGCACGGCTGACCTACAGAAGCTAAAACTCAGGAGCAGCAGTCATCAAAACAACATTGCACTTAATTCCTTATGCAATACAGTGTAAAACTAGATGAACAGAGGTGGACCTTACAGGTAGTTATCATGGAAGCTGAATTTGTGTTCTTGTAGCAAACAGATTATGGATAGCGTTAGTTAAATTATTTGCCTTCACTCTTTCTTTCTGTTCTTCTTTCTCTCATAAACACACATATAGCAACTGATAATGTAATAAACGTTGGATTATGTAATAGCTTGTTATGACAGTAATAAAACGTTCCTCTAAATGAGTGAAAAATGTAATAAAACCTGCTGATATAATAAAGTTACAAACCTTACAATGTAAAAACTATAATAATGTATCATACAAATATTACAACATCAGGTTTGACATTTTGACCAGTATTTACATTATCAATTGCTACAAGACGTACTCTTTCTTCTTTTCTTCTTTCTCTCTCTTTCTCTCTGTCTTGCTGTCTGTTTGTCACAGACACAGCAGATGATGGAAACAAAGAAAGGATGCACAGCAGCCTTACCCACCAGGGAGGCCGGTGGTCAGAGGCACTAAAAGTCTGATGGTCCCCAACTGGGGCAGAGCTGTCTGTTCCACTCAGCCATCCAGGCATGAGGAGGCCAGACCTCGGACAGGGGCGACCTTGAAAGACTCTGCCGCTGACCTTTAGTCAACACGACAGAGAGAGAGCAAGAGAGAGAGCAAGCAAGACAAGGACAGGGAGAGAGAGAGAGAAGGTAAGAGAGAGGAAATGAAGGAGAAATAGGGAGGTAGGAAGGGAGGTGCATGGATGTAGGGAGGAAAAGGACAGGATGTGTCATTGTGGAAATGGGGAGAGCGTGTTTCTGTGAAGTGATACATAGAAAGGGAAGAGGATATAGAGTGGAGCAGGGGGAAATCCAAACCAGGAAATGGAGACAGCACGTCAGGAAAAAGAAGGAAGATGAGGAGTGGAGGTGAGAGAGCTAAAAAGAGCTAGATCGTACAGCAGTAGGGATGGGCAGAATGTGTGGCGGTCGGCTGGATGAGTCATGGAGTCTTTTAACGACCCGAGGTGCCACTCTACACATCCCTTTCATTTCATTTGAATCTGTTCACAGACATGTCAAATGTAAGTTTTCAGGCTATCTTCGTGGCCTCATTCAATTAAATGGAAAGTAGAAACCTGAACGCTACAAACTCGTCCAGCTGCATCTGATCTTGGCGATTAGTTTATATTCTGGTTTTCATGGCGGTCAGGTGCCAAATTACCCCCATGTTAAAACTAAGTGGAATATTGCTTTAAGCACTTTTAGCACAACAGGTTTGTCACAAAATGTTTCACACAATAACAAAGGTCATAAATTCAGATAAATGGGATTACAAGCACATCATGAAATATAATATATGAGACCACACACATCCAAGTGTTTAGACTTAGACAGCGCTGTCGCAAAACCAGGGCAGCCCTCAGTAACCAAAACTTAATCATTAACATCTGATGTTAGTAGTAATAGTAATGATGACGACAATGATGGTGTTGGAGACGGTTCTGAGAAACATGAAGATAACATGAAGCTACACCAACAAAATTCAATAGATTAAGGCTGTGGTTGTACTGGGCAGCTCCTAGTTGTGAATGTGGTAACTGTGTGAGTGTGTAGCAGCGCATTGCGGAAAAAGAGCAAACATGCTCAGCCGACTTTTCCTGGATAAATAAAAGTAAAATAAATATATAAATGGAAATATCTTGCCCATCTGACAGATTTGATCACCGTTATTCTTGATTGACAACAATGCTCAACCTCTCTCCTGTCTCTATTACTGTAAATATCTCACTTGTTTGTCATTTTTTACGTGGCACTTGTCTGTCATCTTTCGCTCTGTATCAATCTGAACTCTGTCAGTCGGTTAGCCGGAATGTACGATGTTGTGCTTGAGAGACATTTTGTGTGTGTATGTGTGTGTGTGTGTGTGTGTGTGTGTGTGTGTAAACATTGTGCCTCTGGGTGGTTGTCTGCTGTTGGACTGTCTGTGTGTTACACTTGTGACTGATGATTCACATAGTGTAGAGTAGCAGAGTTGGGTTCAACACACAGTTCAACAACAGGACACAAGATGAGGAAGCGTTGAATGAGAGGTTTATATCACTTGTACTGATCACATACAGTATTGCCACACACACGCACACACACACACACACACACACACACACACATACACATAAACACATCCAAACTTTCTCCACAGGAAAAAGTGACACGGACATTTGTGAGTCATTTGACATGTAGCCTTGTATCTACAGCAAACCTGCAAAAAGTTATCCTTCTTGAAGAAAACTCAGGTGGGTTTCTTTCCAAAACATATACATTTTTAAAAGCCATTTGAAATTCACTAGTCAATATCTCCAAAACACAGGTGATTCTCAAAACATAACTATTTTATTTAAGCAGAAGTCAACTCAAAACTTAAGCTTAGTCCTTAATGTGCTTTAGTTTTATGCCAGGTATCCACTAGAAAACAGTGGGGGAGAAATATTGGCTTCCAAAAGGCCTGCAGCAAACTTCAATACAGAGGGTTGCTCTTCCTCAGGCAGTATAGTTCTATGCCAGCAATGAGTTTGTAAGAGTAGCTGACAACTTTTCCAAATGGCGGATATCTTATCATGCAATGACACTCCTCATACAGCTTCTCTTGCACAAGTCTCAGTTCCCCATGGCCCGGTGATTTGATTGGCATCCATAATCATGCCTTTATGTCCTTGTCGACAGTCTCCCAACATATTCAAATTACATTCATAAGGAGAACTGAAGAAACACTACATGATCCATCATACACAAGTGAGGTTGTATGTGCTCATGTGTTATTAATACTGTGATGTCCTTGAGAGGGCGCATGAAACACACATGTATAATCGACATGCATTGCCACAAACATATACTACAGCAGCACACTGTCACACATGGTAACATACTGACTTATGTGTGTGTTTGGCTTATTTTCATCCTCTTATCACGACATTACAAATTATCAGCAATACCATCCTCTTGGCCATTGTTGTCATCATTGTAATCATCACCAAAGTAAGCTCCTCCCCATTTTTTGTCCCAGGTAGTTGTATCTACGTCACGCCACATCCAGCTCTCACTCTTGTGTGTGTTGAGTCTATTCCTGTTCTATTCTGCTGTCTCCCTGCCTTCCTGCCAGCCTGTCTGTCTGCGAGTCTGCATGACACCAGTCTGATTCCATCTCCCTTCTCAGATCTGAGCCATTTCTGTGTGTGTGTGCGTGTGTGTGTGTTCGTGCGCACAGACGTGTATGTGTGATCTCATCAGTTCCCACCTCCGGTTCTCCAAATCTGATTCCTCTCAGGGCTATTTATAGCTGTGCTCCTATAGCCGCCCTGCAGGCCCACTCCACGCTGTGTGACACGTCACGACCCGTGTCCCTGCCCGCCTTCATAAGGAAGGGGCACAGGACACCTTAAGGCAGACAGATATTATCAGCTTTGTATGTGGGTGCGTGTGCGTGTACCTGTTTTGGTATCTGTGCGAGAGCCAGTTTGAGTTTTAGACCTGTGGAGTGAGGACATTTTTGGGAAGTGAAGTCATGTTGGGCAGTCCTCACTTATTTAGTCCACACTAGGACTTATTTAGAGTTAAGGTTAGATTTAGGATTTGGTTTAGTTTAGAGTTAGGAATGTAGTGGTGAGGGTAAAGGTTAGGATTAGGTGTTAAGGTTTGAGTGTAGTCAATGAAAGGACCTCACAAGCATAGTAATATATGTGTGTGTTTGTGTGTGTGTGTGTGTGTGTTTGTGTGTGCCTGCTCTTTCTCCTCCCCCAGCATGTTTCCAGGCATCCAACACCTGCCTGCTTGCACTGTTTTTCTAAGGATTTCAGTCAAAGTTTTCGTATTCTGTATTCACTTCTCTTCTCGATTTAAATAACACTGTATTTTCAGCACTGCATATATATGTGACTGTTTTTGCCTTTTCATGTTTGCTTGCAGGGTGTGTGTGGTCATATAGCCGATATACACACTGAGAGGCTCAGCTGATAAGCACGATGGGTGAATGGCCATAATCAGAGCTTAAACCTGAAACAGTTTGTCGCCTAAACCTCCACAGCTTTATCAGCAGGAGACGTGACATGTGAAGGACAGAGAAGACAACCAATGAGTCACAGGAGTGGACAAACCATAATGGAGGTCAATAGCGAGCAGTATACATAATGGGAAACCGCAGATAACAGTGGCTTATTATAATTATGACTGATCGCATTCCTGTGGATCGGGCTTGATTTAGCCAAGCCCAGAAATAGCAATCTCTCCAGACAAAAGTAGTCTTATTTACTTCTCTATTCAGTGACTGATGTGAATTTGGACTCATTTGTGTAACCAGATCTACAGTGTCTGATTGATGGAGAGGGTTTAAAAAGAAGAGGGATGGGGGAGAAGGAGGGAGGGGACGAGAAACAATTTGTTGGTGATTTCACACCTGACGTGCTTCTGGGAGCCGTACGCCACTCTCCTATGGAATACTAACCCCGCTCTGAGTGTGTGTGTGTCCGTGTGTGTGCTTTGTGTCTGTGTGTGTGTCTGTGTACTGTGTGTTTGTGTGTTTGTGTACCTCTCCTGCAGAATACTAATGGGGGCCATAGCCTGTACAGACTGGCCATGATAATAAGGTTTGTCATGTCCACTAGGTCTGGTAATATAAGAGAGGAGGAGGAGGACCTGTACTGGTAAAACACACACACATACACTTTGTGTATGTTACACAGTGTGTTACAGTGTGTGTTACACTGGATCAATACATACACTGGCACAGTATAATGGATGAAATGGGAAAGCCTGCCCATGTCATCTCTACCAATACATGGAGCAGAGTAAAAATAGATTGGATAGATATATGCGTGTGTGTGTGTGTGTGTGTGTGTGTGTGTGTGTGTGCGCGCGCGTGTGCGTGCAGGCGTATGTGTGTGTGTGTGTGTGTGTGTGTGCACACCCAAACCTGGGGAATTGATGCTGTGTGTCGTGTCCATGACGACAGCCTCTCTCTTTCTCCCGCTGTCTGTCTGTCTGTTTCTCTCTCTCTCTTTCTCTCTGTCTCTCTCTCTCTTTCTCTCGCTCTCTCTCTCTTCCTCCCTCTTTCTCTCTCTTTCTGTGGTGACAGTTGACAGGTTTAACACAATAGAGCGTCTGACTGGGCCTGGCTGTCAGAGACAATCACAGCTTTCACTTCTTTTCTGTCCTCTCCTCTCCTCTCCTCTCCTCTCCTCTCCTCTCCTCTCCTCTCCTCTCTCAGTTTGCCAGTATATAATCAAATGCTAATTAACTGTTATGACAGCATCTCCACAGCCTCATAGCACTGTCTTATCCCCACAGTTGTCTATATTACATCTCATTCCCTGACGAAGAGCATTGCCTGTACATATTGACTCATGTACACACACTTTGCCTCTGTGTCAATACAGATTCCCGTTATTCATCTTGTGTGTGTGTGTGTGTGTGTGTGTGTGTGTGTGTGTGTGTGTGTGCATGTGTTTATGCTTGTTCATCAATAGTAAGCTATCCACCCTCTCTGACATTGCAGAGCTGTTCTTTTGGTTGTGTGTGTGTGTGTGTGTGTGTGTGTTTGTGTGTGTTTGTACGCTGGTGTGCAGGACAGGCCACCTTGTCCTTTGGTATAGGTTGGATCATTTTGTACCTTCTGATAAACTGCTGAATCGGCATAGCTTCAGCTCCACGTGCTGTTGTCATTGTCCTCTCTACTGAGACATTCATTTAAATAAACTCTATGCGCTAGCAAGCCTAGCAACCCTCCATCACAGCCAAGCCTCCAAAGAGCGATTCACTGTATCATTTAATTTGATTTGCTCCTAACTAGACTGGTATGAGTCAGTAGTTTGTAAATGATGAATGAATGGTGAATTCAGTTGGCAGTTGGTATCTTCAGTGGAGGAGGTGACACAGATGAGTGATATCAACAGTTTGAATGGGAATGTTTAATTAAAAAGTAGGTTACACAAACTACAATTAGGAATTTGTAATAAAGAATTAGTTTTGTGTTCTACATGCATGCATTTCAGAGCGCAGAGTCAGACATTTTGCAGCATCAGTCGTGTCAAGTCAATGTCTTGTTGAAGAACGTCTTGGCAGGGCTGGATACTTGAGCTGTTGTACGAATTGAACCTGTGACTTTTCAGTCATGGCTTGGTCTGTCCAACCACCTGGACACCCGACTGCATGCCAGGCCATACTGCCGCTTGCTTAAGCCACTGATGAGATAGTGCTACAAACTTGGCATCAACTCAACACTGCTGCAAGCATGTATCAAATTAGCAGACATGTAAAGAACATT
Organism: Centroberyx affinis; assembly: GCF_046629955.1. Taxonomy (NCBI): domain Eukaryota; kingdom Metazoa; phylum Chordata; class Actinopteri; order Beryciformes; family Berycidae; genus Centroberyx; species Centroberyx affinis. The sequence goes on along the minus strand of NW_027280290.1, from coordinate 112,873 downwards.
TGAAAGTCAAGTGGAAAAACAAAAAAGTCTTGGTGTTGGCCTCTACTACTACATTCTCTTCTTGTGTGTGTGTGTGTGTGTGTATGTGTGTGTGTGTCTGTGTGTGTGTACAGGTATGTGTTTTTGAGTCTGTGTGCATGCGTGTATGACGTGTTTACAATACTTTACATGTAAATACTTTAATCTACACTGACCTCTAGTGGAGCTTGATTGAAGTTGCACTTGTTTTATTAAACAGCTAGTCATTATAGCCCTATGGTGTGTGTGTGTGTGTGTGTGTGTTTCTCTGTGTGCGCACACAAAAAAGAGAGAGACAGAGGAAGGCGAGTTCCTCGTTATATTTCCTTCTATTTCACCTCTTCATTTCAAACTCACTTCGCTGTGTGTTAAAGTCTGTCTACACTGATAAAGTGTGATTGCTCTTCCCTCATGCTTAATGTCTTTCTGTACACTCACCTCTTCTTATTATTCTTCCCCTCACGCTTCTGCAACTCTGACTCACTCGCTGTATTATTTTGTTATTCTCTTTCCTCTCTTTCTGTCTGTCCATCTTTCTTCCCTCTCAACCTCGTATCGCATTCTCTTTCTTCTCCCCCAGCAGGTTTCTAGGCATCCAGCACCTCTTGCTCGCGCTGTCTCTAGGATTTCAGTCAAAGTTCACTCGTTCTGTATTCGTTTCTCTTCTTGAAATAAATAACACATCTTTTATTTTGAGCACTGCATATGCAACTGTTTTTGTGCTTTCGTGTCTGCTTGCAGAGTCCAAGACTGGAAATGTCACACTATCTCACCCCTATATCTGCTACCATACGTGCATGTCTGCATGCATCCATTTAAGTGTGCACGTTTGTTTACCTGTGTCTGACCCACCCACATCGCTGTTCCACAGGTATTGTTCCTTGCCGTGGGGCGTAACAGCCACGAACACAACAACGCTAGTTTATAAAAGCACACTGTCAGTGCACATTGACATACATCAATCACATAAAAACAGCCTCATTCAAGCACAGACAATACTAGTGTGTAAATCTTTACAACAACAGCTAGAACATGAGGGAAAGACAACACAAGCCTTATCAACACAGGTGGTGCAAGTGGATGTGTGTGTGTGTGTGTGTCTGTGGGTGTGTTGAATGCGTTTGTTCATATGTGTGTGGGTGCACATACATGGCACACGCTTTTGTGTGCATTCATGCCCTTAGGAGGAGGAGACACCTCTCTAAATGTAGCTGCCACACACACACACACACCTTTAGCTCTCTTGATGTCTCACCTGTATTGGATATGTCTACCTTGGAGTCACTGGTTATGCTGAGCGGCTCTGAGGAAAGGATTGGAGTTATCTATGCTCTCATCGTCATGTCACTATTCCCACTGTTTTACTGGCTGTTTATGAGGAAAGGTGAGTGGCACTTTCTCAGTGATGGATGTGAGGCACTGCTTAGTGGGAAAACAAACTAATTTATACTTATCCCCAATGGGTAGATTCCCACCTCACACTGCATATAATTGCATAATTTAGCTGTACCTCGAAAGCACCCAAATTGCCTGTATGTTTACTCAGCATCACCTCTGACAAATTGTGTAAAACAGACTAAATGTTAATTTGTGACACAGTGTGCAAGCACCTAGATGGCCTGTGTTTGTGTGTACCTTGTATCGCCTCTGGCAGATTCTGTAAATCACATACATGAATTGGTGACACAGTAGCTGATCTGTGCTCTGTGTGCCCACTAGGTGTCCTAGTCTAGCTGACCTGGGACTTCATCCCTCCAGTCTCCTCTAGTTTCCAGTCAGACCTCCTCTTCTCTCATGTTCTTTTGTGAGGTGAAGCCACACTATCATATCTGTATTGATCCCTCTGTGTGTCAGCTGACAGTCTAGGAACTAAAGAGGGCATGTTTGGCCAGACGTCTACCTTCCTATTGATTTCATTCTGCATGTTCAGTCGGTCCTCACATGATGCCGTATTGTCAGGTGAAATCACTAAGCATGACGGCTGGAGACTGAGCATGATTGCAGTAATCACAGCAATTTTCTGAGCCTTTTTTCCATTCTCAGCTGGCATTTGCCATGTGCATGTGTGCCTGTGAGTTTGTGTGTGTATGTGTGTATGTGTTTGTGAGTTTCTCTATTTAGCATGGTCAGTCAAGCCTTATGGTAGCAGAGATCCAATTAGCACATTGTGCAGATTAGAGAATGTAACATGCATGGATCAATACATCGAGACGCAGCCATAGCAGCTCAACTGTTGTGTAACCTCGACTTCCAGCACTCTGGAAATGTTTTATGCACTACAAGAAGAGAATGCTGCAGGCCTGAGACCATGAGATCATAAATCCTTCTCCACTGCTTTAAGTCACTCATCCTGTCATAATCTGTCCACCGGAGGTGATTTGATAGAGCTCTAATGTCACATCATTGCTTCATAATTTTCCCTTGAGTTTTAGTGCCTGTTGAAGTAGATACAAAAAGTGCATAAATACCGATGTGCAAGTCAATAAAGCAACTGACTTCAGTATATCATAAAACCTATAAACCCATCAGTACAACTGTGAACAACACTCTCCTCACATTAGCACTTATCAATTGACTTGCTATCCTCCTATAGTACTCACTTCTCAGAGCATCTCTCATATTTAGCAGCTGCAGAAATTTGGAAAAATCAATAGGACCTTGAGGGGAAAGAGAGAGGAAATAAGGCATTGTGTTTTGTTTAGAGTTGGGTGGTTCTGCCTATTTTGGATGCTATAGGAGACAAGAGAGAGAATATGAGTTGGTGGGTAGATAGAGTCTTGTATTTTTGAAGGACTTCATTAGCCTGAGATATCTCAGCAGCAGCCACACAGGCATCAGCGTCTATTTCTGAGAGCAACCTCAGGCACTATGTATCTGAGAGCAACAACACATACTGCAACAGGCAAATCTTCAGAAAACACCAGGGTTTTTTGTGTTTTGCCTGGAACTGTTAATTAACTGTTTGTTTATGTCGGTGCTCTGTGTCTTGGCACACACTCTGCTTTGAGGTTTAAAGTCCTGTCAGAAGGTTGAAGCGCTTAAATGAGCCAGGCATTTTAGAGGCGATAATGTCTTGTGACACTGCAATTTGAAAAAGGTTCATTAGTCGCAGTTACAGTACAGCGGACCCACACTTACACTGACCATGTTCAGGAAGCAATTTTCTCTGAATCGGGGGTGGAGATCTCTGACTCAGACGGTAAATAGACCTGTTAGTCTGCGTTTCTGAACTGATTGTGAACTTTCAGATGTAGACCATAATCCTTTCTTGTGGAGCTGAAGTTATGCAGAGTTCATCTTGCCAACCTTGACCTTGAATGTGCAAATACGTGGTCCTTGTTTGTATGAATTCAATGAGGAGGAGAGAAGAAAGTAGGGGAGGGAGAGGGAGGGAAGGAGGGATTGGGGTGGAGAGGGAGTAGTAATACAAGTAGAGGACACATCTGCAGGTCCAATTTTCTATCCTGACAGCCAGAATGAGGTGAAAAATCCTCCCGGAGAGCAGAGATGCTGGAGGGTAATAAAGAATAGATGCGTCTTCCCTCTGTACTTTGCAGATCGCCACACAGTGGGATCTGACCTTAGTCACTTGGGCTCTTCACTTTGTCCTTCCTTTGTGCCTTCATGTTCCCTTTCTGTCTGTCTTGACTTGCTTCTCATTACTCTGTCCCGCCGTCATATTTCATGCAACAGCCTGCCTCGCCCAATGACAACTCCCCAATACACAAGTGGGCAAAAAATCATTTCCAGCCAACAAGTCAGGCTCAGATTTCCCTCTCTCTCTTTCTCTCTCTCTATCGTGTGCGGGCGTGTGTGTGTGTGTATGTGTGTGTATGTGTGTGTGTGTGCGTGTGTATAGTGGCTCAATATTTCTCTGTTTACATCTACCATGTCTGGAAATGGAGCCCAGCTTCAAAACAGCCAGTATATATTACTGCCAACACAGTGAAGAGAAATGGGTCTGCTTTGGTGTGGTGTTTGTTTGCCTTCACGCCACATAGAAGAGGAGTGACGTCAAGTAAGATTGGGTTTCCTGTCACCTTGTCTGACCCATGTGTGTGTGTGTGTGTGTGTGTGTGTGTGTGTGTGTGTGTATGTGTGCGTGTGTGTGCGTAGACGTTGGAATGACCCACTGTGGTCCTTGGTGCTGCTGTTCATGAGACAGGTGTCTCGGTAATGAGGCATGCTGCTGTATAGTGCAGTTACAAACCTAGGAACAGGAATGTCAACAAAGAAAAACAACAGCAGAATCCTATGCAGACACAGCACATATGTCAAACCCCCGCTGTCTTGCCTCTCTCAACCTGTGGAGAGAGAAAGAAAGAGAGTGGGGCAGCGAGAGATACACAGAGAGAGAGAGAGCGAGAGAGAAAGAAAAGACAAAGAAAGAACATACTTTTCCCAATTCTGTTATTTTTGTAGCATTAGACAATGTGATACCCTCTCTGGGTGTTGTGCTGGGAGGGGCAGGGCATTGATTGGTGGCTGACTGGAGCATCCTGGGCTGCTTCTTGGTGATGCTATAAGTATCCCAGGCTGGCGTGATTGATACTGTGATGACTGAATATCCATGCCACCCATGGATATGCTTAGGTGAACATGGGTCCTTAGGTGAACGTGGGTCCTTAGGTGGTTCTAGTGTTCTAGTGTCCGTTCTTTAGATAAGAAAGTGAGGGAAAACATGGCAACTGGATGTAAGAGTTTTAGCTGCAAGCCACAGGTTCGCTGACTCACAGCAGCTGTCTGCTTCTTCTCCCGGCTGCAACTAGCTGTTGATGTAACTCTAAGGAGAAATGTATGGAGGGAATACTTCTATATCAAGTTAGATTTGACAGGTACTTGCTAGAGGGCTTTTTCTCTCTGGCACCACAAAGTCAGCATCAGCAGCAATGTATCCAAAATTACTGAATTTAGTTTTCGGTCTCAGCATTGATGTTTGTCTCCCAAATTTTCAATTTTCTGTACTGATGCCAAAAACCCGTCGCTCACCAAGCTCTGATTGCAACACATTTAAAAAGTTAATGAGATATTGCATCGACCGGCAGGCATACAGGCAGGAAAACAGATGCAGCGATCTGCATACAGGGAAAATACACATTTGTGACAGAACTTGGATTTAGATGAACATAAAGATATTTTCTTTCCATTTGTCAAGTCTGGCTTTAAACACTCTTCCAGTTACCTAGGAAACCACATTAGGCAAATCAATGAAGGTAATGTCACTGGAGGGGGAGGGCATACCTCACCTCTCTCACCCCCCCCAACAATCTGTGTGTGTGTTTGTGTGTGCGTGTTTTCTTTTTTTTGTGGGTGTGTGCGTGTCTGGCCCACTCTCTCCCTCTGTCTTTCTCTCTCTCTCTCTCGCTCTCTCTCTCTCTCTCTGTCTTTCTCCCTCTCTCGTTTTCTCTGCCATCTCCCACTCTTGCATCTCATTCTCTCCCCCTCTCTATCTGCCGCCTCTCCCTCACTCACTCTCTCTTTCCCCCTCACAACACTCGCCTCCTGACAACCACTGCCAAAGGACTAGCAGGCGCAGCACATCCCCAGATTCCATCACTCGCTGGGGGTCTGGAGGAAGGAGAGGAGAGGAGAGGAGAGGAGAAGAGAGGGACAGAGCTTAAACTTGAGCCCAGCTCTTAAACCAGGCTTTGGGACAATCTGGACCCCTCTGTTGCAGCCTGTAGGTCCAGAGTGGATGGCTGCCACCAGGGGATAGGGGGGAGTTGACTCAGGCCAAATTTTGGGTGAGAGACGAGAAACGTGGAGGACAGCGCGTGCCAGACAGAGGTTGACACCCAGCAAGCCATGCCAAGCCATCAGCCACTTTTTTTTCACTATAGCTGGCAGAACATTTTTTAATCATCTCCTCCACTTTTAGGATACTAGATTGGATCTAACTGGATAAGAAGGTAGAAGCTGGGTAAACATTTGGACAAACTGGTCAGATCGAGTGCGGTCGGACAGGTCTTGTGTTGCTGACCAGACTTGGCCCGGCCTGGCCCGGCCCAGCCCGGCTCAGTGGCACGGTGCTGGGCAATGACAGAGAGTGGTCTCCCAAGATGTTGAGTCTGGATGGCTTGGAGATGATTGCTGTGCTGGTGGTCATGGGTCTCTTCATCAAAGTCCTGGAGCAGTTTGGAATGTTCGAGCCTGTTGGCGGGGAAGGTAATGGGTTTTCTCTGAGATTTGTCGGTTTCATAATGGGACAGTTATGGCACGGTGAAAAGTGTGTTCAGGGATGATGATTTTAAAGGCTGTGTATGTGTGTGTGTGTGTGTGTGCGTGTGCTAATACTTTTATCTGCAGTGCTCCTTCTCTGGTCCTGAGTGGGCTGCAGTCCTGTCTCAGGGTTTGGGTTACCTATGCAACTGTTGGCCTTGTAACACACACACAATCTATCTCTCTCTCACACACACACACACACACACACACACTCAGGCACACACAGGCACACACAGTAACTTTAGCTGCGTGAGCACCCCCCCCCATTCCCCCTCCCCTGGGGTGTGTGCTTTTACCCTTTAATCGATAACACTATGGACAGAGTGAGTCTGAGTGCTGTGTAGAGGCGCTCCTCTCACTAAGGGAATATTAGCCTTACTCTCAATGCTCTCGTTAGCCTATAGCCTAGGTATTTATCTCTATGAAGAGAGGGATTAGGGCTCATTTATTACTCTGTAGATCATAGGCTAAAATGTTACGTGGTTGGATATCACGCTTGATTAAAGTTTAACAAAAGGAAGCATTGTAGGTACCATACATCGACAGCATTTTAAACTTTGCCTACCTCTAAGTGAACGGTTGACTGAAGAGGTCCTTGTCCTGTTCCGGCTCACCCCCACAAGTTGACACCATGCACCAGGGCCTTGTTTGGCCTGTCCTATCTGGATGACCCCTGTTTTGTCCCCCTTCCCAGTCCAATCTACCTCACCTTGTTCACACTTGCTTATCTCCTTTCTCTCAGTGACAACAGGAAAGATGGGATTGTTATCTCTTTTCTCCCCTCATTGCAGACGGCCAGGGTGCCCTCCATGTAAACAATGGCACTCTGACGGGTGCATAAGTTTCCTTCCCATGCCAAGGGTCTCTAGTGATGCTATACTCTAGACTCATTTCAGCTCATTAGTCCACTCAGTTAAGTTAAAGAGATTGCATAGATTCAAAGATTTCCCAATATATTCTCCTGGAGGGTACAATGTAATAGACAGTGTCCATTGCTGATGTACCTGCTGGACTGCACCCAGTAGTCAAGGTGTGCCAACAGCTCTGTCATCTCAAAAATAGACAGCAAAGTTCCCCTTGGAAACCTATTTGCTTAACTCTATTCTACAGTGCATGCACACACACACACACACACACACACACACACACACACACACACACACACACACACAGACACACACACACACACCCTATTGGCCCTATTTATTACTCTGGGCATTAGTCTTTCACATATTTGACCAGTCTTTATGGAGTCCAGTCTTTAAGTGGCATCCCTAATAAGTGTGCGCGCGCGCGTGTGTGTGCGCCAACTCCCCTGTGACTACTTAAGCTAATGAATTTTCTCTTTAATGGAAGAACTGAGTCCAGATGGTGGAAAGACTGTATTACTCAGACTATCTTCAGAATAAAGTGGTCACAGTGCACATGAATGGTTGAGTGTGTGTGCTATGTTCATGTGAGAGTTGTAACTTATATGGCGTACCTATATTTATATACTGCTCATACTGTAATGTAATTGGTGTATCTGTATCTTTTTCACTGCTCAATTTCAGCCATGCGTTTTGCCATACAACTCACACATCCTCATTCATACTCGTGCTTCCTCACTTATTCTTCCTCACTAGTCACCTGTCCCCCTCCACAGTCCTCCCCTCCCCTTGCTACACCAGCTTCATCACCCTCTTAGAAATAGATTCACTACTGTTCCATTCTGTTTGACCTTTCCAGTATAATGGTAGAGTCTTCTGCTTGTGTGTGTTAAAGACCTTTTACTTCTCTCTCAGAAGAGACAAATTGTGCTCTGCTGTGAGAGAGATAAACATGCAGTCACGTCTTTTCTGACATGAGATGACGTGACTGCAGTTACTAGTTAGTTACTGGTTGTGTGTAATTCTATGCAACTATACTATAAACTATATGATATAGATATAGAAGAAAGTAAGTCTGTAGTGGCGCTCTTAAAACGTGTCTCTCTGTTTTGCAAAGCTGGCCTTCCACCAATGGACTGCAAAAAATATGCTAAAATATTAACCACGGTTAACTGCCCCCTCTTCTCTCTCCTGCCAGACTCATCCATACAAAGAGTCGTGTTCTAGTCAGACAGTGTGGGATACGTACAATAAAGAGACTGAGAGCCCCATTACTTTAATGAGCAGTGTTGCTGACCCTGCCCTAATTAAACACACACACATACAGACACTGCACTGCATGCACACATATTTGCGCACTCAAGAGCAAGAGAGAGGGTGGCAGAGAGAATGGGAGGGCAGTATGGAGGAGTGCACACAGTATGTGTGGGATACACTCTGTATGCAGTCTGAAGGTTTACAAGCCTGAGATGAGAGATTTAAGGCAATGGCTAATGGCTGGAGTGTGTTCTCCAGAACTTTATGGGGTGGAAATTGTAGAGTTGTAGGATGGGATGTTCTGGCCTGAGCTGGATGGCTGAGAAAATAGCTTCACGCACCACTGCTGTGTTTCCCTCCTTCCTTTAGCTTTAAAAAAAAAAAAAAAAGACTTGTCTATAACTTATTTAAAAGTGCAGACAAAGCTTAGCAATGCCAGAAAGCTGAGTTGATTGCAGAGTTTGTCAATAACCCCTCTGTCTCTGACAATGACTTAAGTGCTGCCTGCCCATTGCTGCACCTGACTAATCAACAGCTACATAGAAACAAAAAGCCCATGTGCTGCAGTATTCTGTTTTATATCTGATTGTTCACTATTAGAATAAACAGTGGCATCTTGCCACGGGGACCAGTCTCTTTCAGAATAAAGAATAAATTGAATTGGCATTAGGCTTGACGAGGTCTCGGATATCAAGGAGATGTTGCAGTGCTGCTTCATCACTTTTGAAAAGCCGTTTACACTGTAATGTCTCCCCTTGCCTTCATATCAGCTCATATCTGATTTGGGGTTGGGATGTGAGCCATATGTCAAACCGGCCTCCGGAATCTAATCCACTTACCTTTCACAGTGATGTTATACTGTGTTCCTTGCAGCTTTGCTTGATTTAACTCAGTTCACTGGAAATTTGATGTGATACTCTGATACCTTGTACTTTAGCACACAGTGAGGAAACAATTTAAAACTCATTTGATTCAGGGTGCATTCGAGGTTGTTAAGCTATGCTATGCTAGCGGTTCTCAAGGTGGGGACCTCCTGTATTCCTTGAGGGTTTTCCAGGGGGTCCACAGTGAAATAAGGAATAGTTTACTTGCATTATTATTTGACTCAGTAGATGTTAGCACAGTGAGAGAATATATAAGAATGATTCTTTTGACCATAGAGCTCCCTCTCCCTGCTGTGGTTATCACCCCACCTCTTTACTGTATGAGTATAGATAGTTATTCAGTTCTGTGCTAAATCATAACTAAAATCAGATTGGGGTCCTTGGAGCACAGTCTTATCAAATGCAGGTCTGTGGTCTTGAAATGAAAAAAACAAAGTAACAACATAGGCTCAAATCTTTTATTTTCTACCCTCAACTTTTATTTGATGCTATCTGAAAACATTCTGGATGGACGACCTATTCTCTTTAAAAATACAAACTGGACTTGACCATCTAAATACTGTGTTCACATGTGTTCTTGAACAGTTTCAGTGGTCATTGAAATATGAGCATTTTAGAATCTCCTTAGATGATCATAACTCAAAATACAAGTCTCTTATGCTACCATTAACACTCAACAAATTTAAACAAATTTGAAAACGCACATGAAACTCATGCTTAGCTCTCACATACTGATACTGTCAGACCATAAGCTTTACCTAGACAGTCATTTTCTCTGTAAAGATAAAAATAAAAAATCTCTACAGTCAAATAAATCAATATGTAAAGAAAGCTAGTAGTGGGCCAAGAGTATCTTGGAGGGCAGCATAATGTAATTATGGATTGGACGTTTAAATAAAAGGCATCACCTTGAATGAGCAATTTAGATTTACTGAAGACTGTAAGTGTGGATGAACTGTGTGTGTGTGTGTGTGTGTGCGTGTGCGTTTGTGTGAGCGTGCTCTCAGTGATGGTAATGGCTGTGATGTAGGTAATAGTAGTAGTGGTAATGGAAGTGCGATTGGTGAACATAATGGCTCCATGGCACTGAAGTGTTAGCTCCATCATGGACCAGTATCCTTCTGCTATATACAATAAGGCTCAGCAACTCTTTTTCTGCTTAAGAGGATATTTGGCCATGTTTGCTGTGAGAAGGGAGGGGAGGGAAGAAAGGGAACGAGACAGGATGAGGAAGAGGGATAAGTGCAGGTAAATTGCTTAGCGGTCAGAAGGACCCATTTGTGTCCACGCACACACACAGGCACACACACAGAGGCACACGTCCATCTACCCTCATTGTAACAGCCCTTTGATAGATAGGCTAGCTAATGGAGAATGGAGTGTGTGTGTGTGTGTGTGTGTGTGTGTGTGTGTGCGTGTAGTCAGTTTAGAGTGAGCTGCATTGCTTCACACAACATATCTCTCTATAGGCGCCAGAGAACATATAGCCATCATATTTGATGTCATTCTGTATCAGTCACTTTGCTTTGGCCTTGGTCTCGGTCTCAACACCTTAGGACAGGAAAAAGCATATTTAATATTGTCAGAGTTATTAAATAGCAATCCAGGTGTCATGATTCTATTTTGTTGGGGAAAGTTGAAAGAAGGGCAGTAGAAGAGCGAGAGTTATATCAATAGTAGAACTTGTATCAGTGGTTTGAAATGGGGCAACAAGTTTCCTGGTTGTCCATGGACACGGTAAACTTTATAAGCTGTAATAAAACTCTTTCCCTGCAGTGTGTGGAGACTGTCCTTGTTGTCCTTGTCAGAGTCTCTCTCTCTTCTCTCTCTCTCTCTCTCTCCCTCTGTCTCTCTCTCTCTCTCTCTCTCTCTCTCTCTCTCTCTCTCTTTCTCTCTCTCTCTCTCTCACTCTCTCTCTGCCCCTCTGATGCCTAGCCAGCTAGGAGATGAGAGCATGGGACACAGGAGGATCAGACAGAGGATATTTAATACACAACCCTCTCTCTCTCTCTCTCTCTCTCTCTCTCTCTCTCCTCTTCGGTCTCTCTGTGTCTTTTTTTTTCTCTGGCTCTCCTCCTCTCCATTTGATTATAATAGTCAAGTGTGTGTGTGCGTGTGTGTGTGTATTTGTGTATTTGTATGGCAGGTGCTCTGTGCTCCTGTGGATAAAAGAACAGAAGTTGTTGACGTTCCGCCGCTCTTCTTCTGACACGCGTCTGCAGAAAGATGATAACATTGAGAGAATGAGCTAATGAATTCACGCACACACCCGCACACACACACACACACACACACACACACGCAGACCTGACCTTGAAAATCTCCCTGGCTAACTTATTAGAGTTTGACTGATTTACAGTACCACCCCTCAGCCTCCTGTCTGACTCTGACTCACCGTTTCATTCCATCCTTTCTTTTCTCTCCCATCTGTTACTGTTGCTGGTCATACAGCCGCTTCCTCTCCCCCTCCCTCCATGTCTTCTCTCCCTTCACATGTAATACTGGTGTGTGTGTGTGTGTGTGTGTGTGTGTGTGTGTGTGTATGAGGTGCGAGGTGGGGGGTGGCAGCAGGCTGGGTTTATTCTTGTTTATTCTTGTTTATTAATTGCTCCTTCATACTGTGAGATAATTTGCTGGGTTTGGCTCAGAGGCGTCCTGCAAGTTGCTAAGTAACACCAGCTACTGTTCCCACATGGCTTCAGCCCTTCATGTGAAAGGACATGCACTTCACTGCAATATTTTCTGTAGGAGTTAGATCTTTTAAAATATGGTTGCCCAATCTGTTTAACACAGAGGGCCAATGGCTAGAATGGGTTCAACTTTGTAATTTTGTGTTGAGGAATCCTACAAGTAGGGGCGCCCCAGTAGCTTAGCCAGTAGAGCATGTACCATTAAAGCAAAGTCCTAATCACAGCAGCACAGGTTTGAAACCGGCCCGTGCCCTTTGCTGCACATCATCCCCTTTCTGCCCTGTCTTTCCTGTCTCTCTCTACTGCAGTGGTTCTCAATGTGGGGTCTGGGGACCACCAGGGGTCCTTGAGGGGGTTCCTGGGGGTCCCCAGCAAATTGATACGCTTCAGCATTATTTCATTTACAAGAAGTTAACATAATTAGAGAATGTAGATGAATGACTGTTTTGATCATAGTTTCTCTGTTATCTCTCTACCTACAGTACAGATAGTTATGGAATTCTGGACAAAATCATATCTAACAAAAAAACATATTCTCAGATTTGGGTCCAAGAGACAAAATCTCATCAAATGGGGGTCCGTGGTGCTACTGTGGACTAAATTAGGGGTCCTTGATATGGAAAAGTTTGAGAATCGCTGCTCTACTGCAACTGTCCAATAAAGCAGAAATACCCAAAAAAATAATCTTAAAAAAGAGAAATGCAACAAGTAGGCATAACCTTCTTATGTCACCATGGTGTTTATTAATTTGCCTTGTAACACGTAAGCTATTTCTAAATCACTCCTTAAATGAAATGACATGAAAATAGAGCAAACAGAATATTCTGGCATCCTCTGGGAGACCGAGGGGAGCCAGCCAAACACAGTTTTGTGGAGGGATAAATCTGGCCCACAGGCTCACTCTGAGCGGCCTTAAGCCAGCGATGACTCTGTGAATACTTACTGTGAAAATCAAACCTGAAAATGAAATGAACAGCCCAGCGTTGATGTTTACACCCACTGGAGTTCCCAGCCACCCACTCTAGACGCTGAATGAAAAAGTGAGAAAAGAACTGCTTCATTTCTGTGTCTGGCTTGTTGGTTGGAACTACGCTGCATAATAACACAGCCTCTCTCACTCTAGCTCTTTTTCTCTTTCTCTTTTTCTCCATCTGTCTCTCACAGACTCATATTAACAAGGGCTTACAAGCCTTGCAGCGAGATTCACAGGGATAAAACATTTATGTTGCGCAGACAGTGGCTATTATTCACCCTGTTTTACAACTACAAATGAATGCTACAGGCTGATGTCATTCTGCCATTGATTTAAGTGCCATTTTGATTTTCATTCATGACTCAATAAAGTTTTGGCATATTTGTCCTGTACTGCCTATGGTTGAGTTTTGCTCTTAGTTCACTTCAATATTTCACTTTGTCTTGATTTAATATACTAATGTGTTTTTTGGCAGGAAATTATGTTGGTTTTCTAAATAATATAGACGCCGTGACAGTAATATTCCCCTTAAGATTTGTTGTTGTAGTCTTTCCAGAAACAAATCTTTCAGGAGCTGAAAACAAATCTTTGGAGAGCTGAGATTCAAACCTTATTAGCTGCAAGCCAGGCTTCAGGTGTTCTCTGTACTATTGACCGGTTCAGGATGTTTACCTGGTTTGGCTCCAGGCAGAAAACAGCAGACCAGAGTGTTTATGATTGTATCGGGATGGAAATAAGCTTGGAGAATTGTCCAGAGTGATGCAAACACGATTTAGATTGACTGCTTCACACAACACACAAACACAGACGGCGTCCTGGAACACACTGAGTGCCCGATACGAAGGTTCAAGATATAATAGCTTTAATGTTATGTGGTCTACCATAGTTTTGCTCTGAAACATTATCATAATGACAACCATTAGTGTTACTCGACTTCTCTTTCAGTCATGTGTGTGTGTTTTTTTCGTGTGTGTGTGTGTGTGTGTGTGTGTGTGTGTGTGTGTTGGAGTTTGTTAATGACTGCTGATCTTTCATTACCCTCCCACTGTTCGTCTCTGGAGCTGAATTTAAATGAAGGACAATAACAAAGAGAAGAGAGAGAATAGCTAGAGGTGAGCTAGACTGTTGAATACAGAGGTTACTGCTAATCCTCTTTGTCTTACCTTGCACTGCCCTCTTCAGGTACAGAAATGAACTGCAGGAATATGCAGGTGGGAAAGTCAGAGGTTTTCATTCCAGTCCAACAGAGGGGGGGAGTAACCAGTAGAATGAATTACTGTATGCTCTTGGGTCACGGTCATTGATTAATGGAGTGGCACTGCTTGTCCCATCCAACCCTCTGAGTATTCACCTCTACACCCTCTTAAGCTGTCACATTAACAGGTAATCAAATCCAAGCCATGGCCAAATACAGCGAGCATATTCCAGTATACCAGGGTTTCCACTCATCTTCCAGTATACAGTAGATGGAGGTGGTGCGCACGTCGGAAAGTAATTGATTCCTTCTGGTTCCCTCAAGAGAGAAAACCATCTGATCCCTCCATCTCACCTGATTGTGTGCGCTCTCTAAAGAAAACGTAATGTTCATTAGCAACCCTCTGTAGTTTATGCTGAAAGGACTCTGCCTCAGTACAATGAATCTGTTTTCGTCCCACATCCCAGTATTAAAAATATCCTCAAAAGCTAATGATCTATGCAAATGGATCTCTTCTTTCACTTATCTAATTGGAAACACACTAGCCAATTTTGAGCACCATTTGTCAATGACCTCCTCTGTGTCTACTTCTCTGCACACACACATGCACACACACACACACACACACACACACACACACACACACTCCCTCTTAGACATTTTAATCAGTTTTGAGAGGAATAATTGCTCAGGTAGACGTCTAAATCTGGAGGTATTTCAATTATTCGGTGTGTCTGGCTTCAGGCAAAATATCCCTCACAGAGTCTAATCAACTAAGACTGATTAACTTAACACTTTATTACAGTCTGCATGTGTGTGTGTGTGTAGGGGGATGGGGGGGGGGGGTCGTCAACATCTACCTTAAATTAGCTCAGAGGCATGTGAATGTCCATTACTATATTAAGACCAGAGTGTCCCTTGGGATGGATTACAGACGTTTCTTCCTCTTGGACCCTTAGGCGTAAACAGGTTAGGCTGAAATAGCTTCTGGTTTCCTGGGGTTTGTCTGTGATTTCTTGCCCTCTAGGAGCCTCGCTGCCCACAGAAGACCTTCTCGGGTCATGAGTAGAGGTCAAGGGGAAGAAGAAGCCAGTCTGAAAGGCTGTGTGTTTGCTCACCATCGGCCATCTAATTATATCACATACACACACACACACACACACACACACACACACACACACACACTGGAATTGCAAGCAAATGGAGCATCTCTCTCGCTCTGTTGGACACAGACTGCACAGAGCTCATATCTGATTAGCATTGAAGTGACAGCTGTCATGTGAAGAGCTTGATGTGCGTTTGGGTGTGTGTGTGTGTGTGGGTGTGTTTAGTATTTGCATGGTTGCAGTATATGTGATAGACAAGGAGAAGGTATCAAATTTGTGTAGAAACAATATAGGACACTTTTTGTTTGCATTTATCTGACGATCATATCCAGAGTGACTTACAATGAGTGCACCAGTAGCTGAAATTCTTATATCAACATTATTACAAGCAAGTTCAAAGATTAGTGCTCTTACAATATTCCTGTTATTATAGTGCTGTGTGAGGGAAAAGAAATAGAAAGGATTTTCGTTTATTTGCAATTATTGTAGGCTATATATTGATCTTCCATTTCTGTGGCAGTGTATGGCAGATATACTCATGCTCTACGTAATAGATAATGACAGATAGGCACAAGCAGCATGCCTCATCCTTGATCTGAATCTCCAACAAACTGTGTTTGAGAATTTACTGGCCTGAATATGTCACAGTATTTAGGCATTTATGCAGCGTCTTCAATTAATCATGCGCATAAATACATATACAATATAGGGTACTGTATTTGTGTGTATTACCTACTGTAGATTAGAAATCTCTGTCATCTGTGAGGTATTTCACATTTAATGACCAGTCTCTCTTAATCTGTAGACCTCCTGTTCCTGGGAAAGTCTGAACCCCATCTCAGCTTACAAGATCATAAAGACTTTCTTGTAATAAAGTGTAATGGTGCTATCAGAGGCTCAAATATGTCTCCATTACTGTATTGGGAGCACCCCACTGCGACTTTGACCATCTCATATTAAATGACAGTGGCTGGCATGGACCCAGTCTCTGACTTTGAACTTCAACTTAGTCTGTGGCCGCAAAATCATTGCTTGTTGTCCAAATTGCGTACCAAAGAGCGTGAGTCTGTCTCTGATGAAGTGTTGGTTGAGCTTCATCAGGCTGCTCTAAGCTGTGTACTTTCCAAGGCCCGGCAGATATAGCACCATGTCTAGTTTTGAGTCTGAGAATCATTAATCACAGGACAGACAGACTGAGCCCTCCAAATACCTCTCTCTCACCCAGCCTCCCATTTCCCATCCCCCTTTTCTCCTAGTCTTTTTTTTTTGTGTGTGACTCACAGTCACACACACACACACACACACACACACATACACACACATGCATGCATGCACATATTTTACAAAATATTTACATAATTTTAATTGTTTTTTTATCTCAAAACCCCATTACTTCCTTGCTGGAAAACAGCACATTTTAGTGGTTGCTGCACTGTGTACCAGTTGCCCTTCCCATTGTTGCCCTTCACACAACTTTCAAAGTGACACGAGAGGCAAAATTATTCCTCCTCTCCCTCTACCCTTTTGGCTTCCTCATTCAGAGGGTTTCATCCACTGTCTGCTCCAATAACAGGGGTGATGGAAGTGGTTTCACACTTTCCATGTTTTCTAAGGTCCCTCCATGTCCACTTTTGAATGATCCCTCCTCACATCATGTCCCACCCCAATGGTATGTTTCAACCAGAAATGGGAATCATGGAAGCAAGACTCTCACAATTCCATTTCATGTCATATTTAATCCCACATTTGTGTCCTGTCACAGTTTCATGGATACAGTTTTTGTGAAGTGTTAGCTGAGAATCAATTTTACTGCACTGCACTTTTGAAAGAGGGAAATCAAACCTACAGTATAAATAAATCCTAGATGTGATCCCTTAGTTAAGTATATTCCACATGGCAAGTGTAAAAGAAAGCCTCAGGTGGCAACCAGACATGCATCATTGTAATTTCAGTCTTCTAAATCTCTTTTAAACTAAGTTTTTCAGTGTTTTTTTTTTTTTTTAAATCTGCTTTAATTTTGTACCTAATGTGGCTGTGTGGTAGGATGTCAGTGTGCCAGCTGTGGCATCGATTTATCTCATCCCTCCTGCACTGGAATGCCATACTTTACAGCCAGATTTTCACCCTGTGGCATAAATTTTGTGTGTGTGTATGTGTGTGTATGCGTGTGAGTGTGCGTGTGCACGTGTGTTGACTTCACACTCAAGGGAGATTGCCACATCTGTGAGTTTGTCCACAGTAACCACTGGGTCAGATGGTTCGCCGCTCTCTCTCTCTCGTCACAATCTCCCTCCTCCCCTCCGTCTGTGTTTCTCTCCTCCTTCCAATTTTGTCCTTCATTTTCCCCCACAACCTCTTTTCACCCACCATTCGTTTTCTGTTTCATTCCTTGCTATTCCCCTGGTCCTTGTCATTTCCTCTTTTTCACACACCCCTCCCCACTCCCTTTCCCTTCTCTCCTCCCATCTCATCTCCCGATTTATTCTTCTCCTCCGTCTTCAGTATCCACCCCCCTCCTCCATCCCTCTCTATTTCCCCTCCTCACCTACCAGTAGTACCCTTCCACCCCTTTCTCTCCTCCCTTTCTCTTTCCCTTCTCCCTTCACTCAGTCCCGCCACTGACCCAATTACGCACAGGGAGGGACACAGCAGGAGAGTGACGGAGGTAAGGAGGGAAGGAGAGAGACAGAGGGAGGAGAGACAGAGAGTGGAGAGAGTTTGAGAGTCAATAGCTGAAAAAGCAGAGAGAGCAAGAAAACAATTGCCATCAACCTGCCAGGATACACAGAGCATCCTCCGGACTTCACCTGGAACTTAAACAACCTTTGACAGCCTAGGAGGCAGTGGGGGCTCAGCAAGTCGACAGTCCTGCTCCCAAACACTTACTGCTGCAGAAGAAGAAGCAGGGAGAATAACAATCTACCTTCAGTGGAGAAACCGGACGGGGAGCCGTGTGGAGTTAGGATGGGCAAATACCGGCGTATAGTGGGAGACTGAGAGAGCAGGAGACGGAGACGGAGGGCTACACGGGTTCCCAGGTTGGACTGAGCTGAAAGGGGGGACTCGTTTGCCCAGGGAGGGGGTGCAGAGGACGATTTTTGGTGACAGAAAGAGAGGGAGGAAAGGGGGCAAGGATGCATCTGTTCTTCCAAGAAAAGTGGGAGGTGGAGGGGCTGCAGACGGTGGGCATCCTCCTGGTGGTCTGCAGCTCCCTCAAACTGATGCACTTTCTGGGACTTATCGACCTCTCCACCGAAGGTAAGAGAGAGAGAGAGAGAGAGAGAGAGACAGAGAGAGAGAGAGAGAGGAAGAGAGAGAGAGAGAGAGAGAGGCAAGACAGGTAGAGGCACTGGGTAAGAAGTGATGAATATATTGAGGATATGTTAGCAGGGAAACATTCAGCTCAAAGTGTGAGTATGTGTATGCTTGTGTGTTTGTGTTTCTCTTTATTGCATAATGAGGTTATACTTGACAAAGAAGTTGGCCTAATTCCTTCACTTGTCGTCTTTGTCACACCTCTTTATGGTTCTATACGCATGTGTGTGTGTTCTCACTTAAGTGTGTGTATGTCAGAGAGAGAGAGAGCAAAATATTTCAGTCTATACAGTGTGGCTATACCTCTTTATACCTCATGTGCACATTTGTGCAGCACTTTAAAATCAATTCTTCTGCAGCATTTGTGACACAAATTAGATTCAAAACCTATTAAGAACAGAAGTTGCATGAATACTTTATTTCCAGAACACTACTTTAAATATCCATTTGGGAAAAGTCATCCTCTGAAATTCATCATTCATCCTTCAATATATTCAATATACAACCATGGAGTTAAGTTACCTTCCCATCTTTAAAAAGTACCATGATTTGTTATTTTTTTAAAGGTCTTTTTGGGCATTTTTGCTTCATTTGATGGTGAACAGTAGAGAGAGAGAGAGAGAGAGAGAGAGAGAGAGAGAGAGAGAGGGAAAATGGGAGAGAAGAATGACACTCAGCAAAGGTCCCAGGCTTCATATCTCAACTCTGAAACTGCTTAATGTAGTTTTCTACTATTGCAATACTATCTTTCTGACCACTAGGAGGCAGGAGGGCCTAGTGGTAGACCGTAGTAGTAGATGGAAGGTCACATGTTGGATCCCCACAACAATTTTGATGATTTCTATGTCTTCACTTCAGTTGTAGGATTACATGCTCTTCTATGGGTAGACAAAATTGTCCGACCCCTTGGGCTTATGAAACTTGTTCAAGCCCCATTGGATAAACTCAAAAATGCATCATCATCATCTAAAAACAAAGCTGTTTTTCTGCCTGAAATGTTGACATTATGGAGATAGAAGGTTTTCACCTGACAGTTGACAATATGTCCTGTCAAAGTGTCCATGAGCCAGGTATTGAACTCTGCCTGCACAGTCACTATAGGGCGCTCTGGGTAAGAGTGTCAGTTAAATGCCAATGATGCTAAATGTAAATGTACAATAGTTGAAGAACAGGGAGTGTGGTGTTTTTGTCTCTGCGAAGGAATAGACAGTTTTGACTTTCTGCCTACTCTGTCTGGCCAAACTAAAACGATTTATGGTCTCATTGTCACTGCCACTCAAAAAACAATTTTAACTTCAAAGGTTGTAGAACAACTTGATCACAAATTGCTTCAATGGCAAGGAGCACAGTACTCTACCTGACTGTTCTCAACAAATGACTGTTTTCAACAACGCCACAGCTGTTAATATGCAACTTCTGTATGAAGTGTTTTCCTGATTCTAACTGCAGAAAGTAAAACAGCAGGCAGACAGATAGTAGGTGGTTCTGTGTGTATGACTTTATTTAGTTCCTTGTGTGTGTGTGTGTGTGTGTGTGTGTGTGTGTTAGAGAGAGACAGAAAGACAATAGAGAGACACAGAGAGAGAGACAGAAAGACAGAGAGACATAGTCAGTGATTGTTCCATAAATCGAACAGCAGCTGAGAGACTGCAGATACATATCATGATGTTGTAGGCTGCACATCTGTCACATATCTGTCACAATAGTCACTCTCACTGGCACAGTATGGAAAACCCTGCAAGTCAACTTCATTTTTAAAAGTTTTGAATCTTTGTGTGCAAGCAAGAGTATATGTGCATGTACATGCAAGTGTGTGTGTGTGTTAGAGAGAGAGAGACAGACAGAAAGACAATAGAGAGACACAGAGAGAGAGAGACAATGAGAGACATAGAGCTGACACATGTCTGTGAGTGTGTGTTGTTTACCTCTCAGTTTTGGGTGGTATAGGGATGAATAGGAGACAGAAGGGTGTGAGGGTGTCAGCTGTGTTGGGAGCTCTACTGTAGGTAGCCAGTATTTCACCCAAGAAACTTCAGCTTGGAGCCCAGTTTCATGACAAGATCTTAGCTCTGACAGCATCTTTGTCCACTGTCTTAAAATGGAACAGAAATAGACTCTAGCAGCATTTCTGTTGCAATCTGGGTCCCAGAGAGACACAAATTCACCCAATTCTGACCCTGGGTTAAACCTTAAGGACCCATGATGTTAATAATAAGCTGAAAAAGTTTTCCCAGATACATAACAGACACCCTCAAAGAGACAGATAAAGGTTTGTGCATGCGCGTGTGTGTGTGTGTGTGTGTGTGTGTGTGTGTGTGCGCATGCGCGTGTACGTGCGTGCATGTGTTAAAATCAGGTTAATCCCACTGAGATCAAACATCTCTATTCCAAGAGAGACCTGGCCAAGACAGCAGCAGCAGCGCATTTCCTCAAAGACATAACAACAATCAACACATTTCATAATCAGTAAAGGACAATCTACAAAAAGCACAGACAAAGAAAAGGAGAGGGAGACAGAGGGAGGAGAAAGAAAGAGATGTAGCAAGAAGGCTGTGTGACAGAGAGAAGAGAAAGAGTGACTCAGTCCTAAAACAGTCGTCTTCATCAAAACGTTGACAATTTCTAGTAGATTCATCTTTCATAGCCCTAACAACTATTTTAAACTCAGTAAGAGTAACCAGTCTTTCTTTCTTCTGGCTATTCCATGCAGAGGTGGTAGAGATCATGAGGGTTTTTTACCTGTCTGTGTCCCGGCTTTAGGGCCGATCAGTACAAATTAAATTTAGACTGCTCCCACCCAGAGAAAAGCTTTGCATCTGCAACACAATAACAATCACTGCTTGGCAGGTTACTTCAAAAATGTATTCCATTACAGTTACCTCATCAAAATTGTAATCAGTTACATAATCCAAGGGGTTACACAAAGTCAGTAACGTATTCTGATCACTTTCAGTTACTTTGATATTACTTACTAAATATTACTGCCATATTTAAGGTATAAAGGTACAGATAAGAAAAAAGTGAAAAATTACAAAAATGTATTTCACGTTTGCAAACAAACACCAATTTTCTTATGAAGACACCTGCCACTATTTAAATAGCCTTCTGAGTTTCTTGCTTTCACTTTAAAGTATTCCCAGAAGTAGGGATATTTCTCTCATATTTCTAAAGTATCTGCAATCAGAATACATTATTTTTGCAGGTATCAAAATTGAATCTAGTTACATCTCATTACTACCCAACCCTGATAACAATAAACATGAATTTGTAGATGTAGTACCTTTTACTGTTATTGGATTTAACATTACTGTATCCCTGTACTGTCAAAGGTCCATATGGGAAAAGATAAGGTACTTACACACACACACACACACACACACACATCCTGGGGCAGAGGGCTGGGCCTGTGCTAGGTGGCCGGATGTTTTAATCTGATGCCCGTTGAGCGACGTGCTGTGCCTGGTCCGTCTCCAAGTGACGCCAGTCCCGCAGGTCAGGACCACAGTTCCTGAGAGAGAGAGGCTCCAGGGAGCGGAGGGAAGGGACTGCAGGTTGAAACACAGGACCAGAAAGAGAGCTAGATAGGCACTGGAGGTACTGTGGTTGTATTGGTCCTTCCAGTCCAGCATCATGGCCTTCATTCCTCAGACCGCTGGGGTCCTGCTAAAGGGGGTGAAGGGATTGTTACCATGGAGACGCAGAGGCAAGAGTAAGTCTGTGTGTTCTTCCTCTGTCTGCTTTGCATATAGTGCTGTTGAGAGATTTTTATCCAGTGAGATGGGCAAAGCAATCATCATGTGACGGTCTCTACTGCCAAGAGACACGCTGGTGGTATGGTGGTAAGGTGGTATATGTGGTATGGTGGTATGTGTGGTATGGTGATATGGTGATATGGTGGTATGGTGGTATGTGAGGTAGACGCACTGGGTTCTGGTTGAAGTGGTCTACATTTGGATCAGCAGTGGATCTAGCAGTACACCATTCATCTGGCAAATTAGATTCATCTTTCAAGTAAAATGAAGTCCTGTTTAAGATGATTGTGAATGAAACCTATTGCTGTTTTTTGACTTGACTCATTCCGTTGGCTTCCCACATGTCTCCTACACTAGGTTGAATGTGGCGGTGTGACATTAGATCCAGTCTGATTGGGGACACTGTGTGTTTCTAGGGGTCTCAGTGTGCGGCTGTTGTGCTGTGATATCTACAGTTTGAACTGCTACTCGTGGTCTCCCATCCCTAAGCCAGGTCAGCAGGCTACTACCAGTTTGACTAGATGGCATGATTCAGTCTGTTGTATCTGTCTGTTGCATGTGTGTGTGTATGTGTGTTTTTGCTTTTGTGTGCATGCGTGTATGTATGTGTGTGTGTGTATAACAAGAGAATTGTTGTGTGCGCGGTGTGTGTGTCTAACCTCTGTGCTATGGTTGGTGATTGCAGGTAATCCTTCCAACAGCCAAAGCAAAAAAACCATAAAGCAGCGATTCCTCAAGCTGCTGCCGTGCTGCAAGCCCTCGGCTGCACCCTCAATCAGTCAAAGCAAGTGCTTCTTCACTCTCTATACATCCCCCGTCCCCCCCATGTGCCCAGCCTCTTCAGGGATAACAAATCCAACAAATGCATACAGATGTGTGTGTGCATGCACTCATGTACACACACGAGCACACACACACAGGCACTGAAGGATTCAGTGTCCACACAAGCTCACATACAGAAACAAATAGAGCCACACTCACACCCACAAACACAAACACACACTGGCACTACTACTTTATTGTGGCTAATGGTCCACACAATGTTTGTGTGTTTGGTGAGTGAAGAGTATATTGTTCCCTTGGGCCATGGAAAGTGTGTGCGTGTGTGCGTGTGTGTGTGTGTGTGTGTGTGTGTGTGTGTGATGTACTGTGGTACCTGGCTCCAGGCTGATAGGGGTAAAAGTGAGGTCAAAAGAAGAAGGTTGTAGAGGACTGAGTACTTACATGTATGTAGATATGCTATGAGTGGAAGATAATTGTGAATAAGTAGAAAAGAGTATTTATGGAATTGGTTGGAATGAGAAAGGGATGAGGAGTTGGCTGTCTATTAATGACAATGTCACCGCACCGCTGAGAATGTCTCTACTTGACCATTTTTACCAATGCTAAAATCATGTTTCCATACTTATTAAAAGATTTGTTTTCCTTTTGTATTGTGTGATGCTGTTGTGATAACTGCTTCTACTGGTTGCTCTCTTTTTCTTGGGGTTTTCAGACAAAGACTCTCTGCTAATGTATTGTATGAAGTGATGTATCCTATACCTGAACAAAGAGCTGTGGGAATTGCTTGAACAACTTCACAGTCATATACAGAAGATTTGATTCGCTCATCTTTTGATTCGACTAAGTATAAACATGATTTTCCATAAAGGTTGCTGGTAGAATATCTATGATGAATTTGTGTTAGGTATGATATCCATAACGTATGATGAACTCGATATCAGTTTGATTGATTCATTAAAATAAATGTGCCAGGCCGTGGCAGACTTGGTGATCGGTGTGGGTGTGGTGATGATAAATGCTAACACCGGTCTCTTCCTCACACAGACAGCGTGGAAGATGACTTTGAGTTGTCCACCGTGTGCCATCGCCCCGAAAGCATGGACAAGCTGCAGGAGCAGACTAAGTTCACCAAGAAGGAGCTGCAAGTCCTCTACAGGGGCTTCAAAAATGTAGGTCTGGCTGTGGAAGAGAGGGATGAGACGAGAGAGATGGTTGGGAGGCTGGGGTAGGCTGCAAATCAAAACATAACCCCAATAATCCGGCACAAGCATCATGAGAGTTAAGAGCAGTGTTAGTCTGGCTAGTGCTGAAGTTCCCATTCCATATAGTCCTTTATGGTCTGTATTTAATGCTAGTTGGGAACTGATGAGTTTATCCATTTGCATTTGTATCCCAGGAGTGTCCGAGTGGTGTGGTGAATGAGGAAACCTTTAAGACCATTTACTCCCAGTTCTTCCCTCAGGGAGGTGAGTCGTTGAACCTGAATGACTACCACACTTCCCATATCACTTGAATCCTCCTTTCTATCTTTCTTTATCTAATAATTCCCCAGGTAAAAGAGTAAACAACATAATTTATCATCAACATTGATTCTGTAGAGGTATACATGTAGCTGTTCATCATCAAGGAAGAACACATTAATTATAAATCTGCTGCACTACAGTACATGCACTGCAAAGAGGCAAGGCAATTTTTCATTTCATGATATTTAGGTTGATGAAATGTTAAACACTTGTTTCCACTTGTATTTGAAGTTATTTTTAGATCTCGGCTATATTTAGATAGCTGCTAATCATAGTTGCTTGTATAATGTTCAAAGATGTTTCAAGGGCATGTAGGCTACTGTAAATCTCTACCTTTGCAGATTCAAGTATGTATGCACATTTCCTGTTTGAAGCCTTTGACACGAACAAGAACGGCTCAGTTAGTTTCGAGGTGAGCTCTATTTTTATATTGGCTTCCTTTGAAAGACGCGAGTAATCTGTGTTCCAGTGAAATTTGCAACCACAGCTAAATCAACGCAAATAGAATATGTATTCCTGCTGTCTCAGTACCTGCTCACAGAACACAGGAAGATGTGCTGTGATGAAAACTTGACACCATTCACTGTGTCAAGACTCGGGTCATTCCAAAATGATGATTGCATTTCTTCCCCGTCTCACTCAGGACTTTGTGTTTGGCCTGTCCATCATCCTGAGAGGGACCATTAACGACCGGCTAAACTGGGCCTTCAACCTCTACGACCTGAACAAGGACGGTTGCATCACCAAAGAGGTAACACTCGCATATGGACACACACGCACACACACACCCCGCTGTGCTCAGCATGCTTTGAATTCTTCACTGTGACATGTAACCCTCGATGAGTGATGAGTTTCTGTAGGTCCGGCAAATTTACTGTAGATGGGACAATGGTTAATGCTGAGAGCCCTGCCTTTCTCCCTCCCTCCCATCCTCCTCCACTTTGCAGGAGATGTTGGACATCATGAAGTCCATCTATGACATGATGGGGAAGTACACATACCCCACTATGCAGGACGATACCCCAAGGGAACACGTGGAGAGCTTCTTCCAGGTCAAACTCAATACGCCTTACTCTCTGTTAACCTGACTTCTCATTTTATGCTTGTTTAAAACCCCAAAAGGATGAATGATAGAGATATCACCCAGAGCTAAAAAAAGAAGAGGTTGTACAAAGTTCTTCTTGGACATGATTTTTCAGTGAGTAAATCTCTAGCTGTTCTCTTTTTTCCTCTCAGAAAATGGACCGGAATAAAGACGGAGTAGTCACCATAGAGGAGTTCATCGAGTCATGCCAAAAGGTAGGACAGAGAAGTGGATGTCTGAGTATTTGGGCCGGCTGTGCCCTATCTCTCACTCCCCAGAGTGTAGCTGTTGGGAGACTCTTGGGGAGAAATGAGAGTCTGCATGGGATGGCATTAACTAAAACCACCTGTCCTTGCCCTTATCTCTTGTCTCTGCCCAGGATGAGAACATCATGCAGTCCATGCAGCTGTTTGACAACGTCATCTAATCTGGACCAGAGAGTACACTGGCACCAGGGAGGGGTGTGTGTGTGTCAGAGAGAGATCGAACGAGAGAGATAGTGTGTGAATGCATGTGTGTACGTGTGCTTGGACATTTGTGGGTGTCTCTGTTGAGATCTGTGCACTGCTGAGTCCAGAGGGCAATGGGTGGCCCTCTCCCTCTTCCTGGACCCCCAGTGGCCATTCTCCATGAAACAATGGAGCTTCCCCAACTCCCCGTCCAATCATGCAGTACCTTAGTCCCCCCAGAGACACAGAGAGAAGACAAGAGGCTGGCTCATAGACACCGACACACCCGAGACCCCCACTTGTTTTATTTAAACCTTTATTTAACAGTACTATTGTTGATGCGAGAACTACTGTGGCCCGTAATGGTTGAACTCGAAGAGGGATGAAGTTGCCCCTGAACCCCGATCTCTTTTACCTTTTTTTCCCATGATGGTTGAGATTTGGATTTGTTAAGGATAAGCTGATCCTGCCTCTGTGCATGTGGGCAACACCTTCCTGGAGCCGCAAGACTCCACATGCCTCGGTCATAAAATAGAAGTGAATCTATCGCCATCTAGTGGACAAGAGGAAGAACGACACTTGCTAAGGGAACAAGGGACCATAGACAGAGCTGGAGAACCGAGCGATCCTGTTCGCGGGTGGAGGTGCAACAGTGTTGTTTTCAATAAGGAACTGATTTTAATATCGCATGATGATGTCACTAATATCCAATTATGTATTTACAGAGATACTCCAAAGTCTGCCTGTCTGTCTGCTGTTCCTAGTCATTCACAGGTGCCTCACCCCTTGTGTATGTGTGTGTGCATGTGTTAACAGAAAGAAAGCGATGTCATCCATCTTACCCGTCTAAGACTCTAGTAGGAATACACCCACCTCCATCCATGGAATAACTTCCATTAGAATACTTCCTGGCCTTCCAACCCTATTACGATCCTAGCTGTAGGTGTCTGTTGACTGTTGTACCTCTTCTAGTATTCCCAGTCGTGTAATATTAGGCAGTACTAAGTGGGGTTGCACTGAGCTGTTCTGACCACCCCAGCTTCTCTCAACATGGGATTGGCATGCCACAGTTGTACTAGTCTATCAATATACATTCACGGGAAATGTATTAGATTACAGATTGTATTCGTGAAAAGTTATGTAATCCAAAACATGTCATGTGGTTGCAGCAGGTTCTACCACTTGAAAAAAGAAAATCTCAATACCCCCTTACATTAAGTTCATTCAAATTCAGTCATTCGAAGAGGCATAGTATGTGTGTGTGTATTGTTAGTGAGAGAGAAATGGTTTGATATGTTTTTTTGTTCTTTTCCTTCCCCATGCCCCCCCCCCCTTTCCCATAGTCTCCCTCTCTCTATAACACCAAAGAGACAGACACATTAAAGGTATCTTAAGCCACTCTGAATTACGTCATGGCATATAGCCCCACATGTGGGTGAAGAGAGAGGGAGATACTGTACGGTAGGGAAGCTGGGCAAGGGGCAATCAGAGATGAAACGGGATGTGATCCGCACCCCTACGTCAGGCTCCGATGAGAATGATTGACTTTTTAAGAGAACTTACAGCTACTTATCCATATGCCTCTTTCCATACCAGACCTGAATCTGAGAGAGAATACAAAATGGGCACCACAGGCACTCAAGTCACTATTAGATGGACTGTGGGGTATTTTTAATACAGAGAGACTAACATGGACAAGCAATAATGTTCTCTACAATGTCATCTCTCCACTCATCCCACCTCTCATTCCTCTGGCATGACGGTATACTAAATAAGGGTGGAGTAAGGTCCCAATCATAACGTGCATTTCCAACCCTGTATGTTCTTATTTCTCTGTTTTGCATTTTCCCACCTAAGTATATTTTCACTTTGATCTCGTTTTGGGGAAAAAAAGTGGTCTGGCTCTGATTGTTCCTTGCCGGCAGTTTTTAACTTCCATTCCTGACCACGAGTAAAACCTGTCTATACCCGCATGTACTGTGTCTAGAGCAATGAAAACCTACTAACCCGTTGTACTGACTGTGTCTAGTTAGCTAGCCTCAACTGGTTGCATTGCGTATTCAAAATGTGTATATTTTGTACAGAGACAATAAAATCACAGTTGCTATGCAAAATTGACTGGAGTGTGACTTGTAAGAACTGTACAGAATTGCCTTTATTAAAATAAGACAATGCTGTCAGGTTTACATTTCTGACTATACAGTACAAAGCAACAATCAAATGCTAGATTCCACATATCTTGTCAAGAAGAAATCATTCAGAAATAATTTAGCTATACACATAATAATACAAAATAATTCCCTCTAGCCACATCCTACTCAACTAACAGGCAGTGTGTGATTTGACACAAGGCAAGAGGTGAGTAACCAGTTAGTTTCATTCATAACCTTTTTAAAAAAAAAAAAAAAAAAGGTACAAACTTCCTATTGCAATGATTTACCCAAACAGAAACTCAACATAATCAAGTTTTTCTAACAGGATTCTGCCTCCAAACCAAGTATGAACCCTTCACTGCAGAGCCTGATGCCATATGTCATCAAAGCTGGATAAAATCTGCTTGTTTTTGCTTTTGCATATCTTCTCAGTGAAATTCTTTGCAAATCGATCACATAACGTTGTCATCTGCTAGCAGCTAGTTCACTTCACATAGTGATGCCAAAACATGCATCCACAAATAGGCTAGTAGTCACTCCTTCATAGACAGTCTCAGTGTATTTTTGTCAATAAAGACGCAGTCAAATAATCCATTTTCACAACATGTTGATTGGCTTGCAGCATCACAGGACAGATTGCTATGGAACAGTGGATGCATTAAAAGTTCAGTATTCAAAAAAAAAAAAATATCACAGATCTTTCTTTTTCTTCTTCTTCTTCTTTGTAACTCTCCATTTTGTCCCTTTTTTCTCAGAATGACTCATTCCCAGTGAACACTGCAGGCTCTTAGGGGCTTGGGCTGTGGCTAGGGGGATCGAATTTGTCCATAACGAAGCAGGCTTTTACTTCGGGACCTTGCGGAGCTCTGACAGGACCCAGATGGCCAGTGAGAGGAGGGCCACGGAGCCAGACTGGTGGGTTGCTGCCAGGGGAGTGGGCACGTACAGTAACAGGGTGCTGATACCAAGGGCAACCTGAAGAACACAGACACAGAGAATGTTAATATTCAGTTACACAGAGTATTACATCCAAAGACAACATGGATTTGTCTGAGTTCACTTGATGCTCCCAGGACTCTGACTGAAAGCCTACCTGCCCATAAGCCATTGCTGTGAGGAGGCTGATGGCGATCTTAGCCCTCCTGGGCAGCACCATCCTCCTTGAGAACAGATACAGGCCTGTAATGGCTGTCAAAGAGGAGATTGCCTGGAACAGGAAAAAAACAGAGAAAATATGAACATATCAGCGAGCATGTTCTTCTCAAATCACTGGGTGGAAGAGGAAGTGGGGGCACATACGGTTTAATCTAGATTCTAATGTTGAAATGTTGCCTAGAAAATATTGATGTTTAAATAAATAACATACCAAAATTCTGTGGTCGAACTGCACAGTCGTGGGGTTTTCAAAGAAGTTCTTGAGGGCGGGAGAGAAGGCCAGCAGATCATCAGGGATCCATCGATCTCCCATCTTAGGGAAGGAGTTATACACCAGCCCAGCATCCAACCCAGCAACAAAAGCACCTGCATCAAAGCATTTGCAAGATGGTTATGTATCTGCACGGACATTGATTATCTACTCTACATTATTTATTTATTTATTTATTTGTTCCGCTCATGGTAGTGCACTGTTCAATTCACAATCAAAACACAACTCAATTTACACATTCCATGACCGAAAAGGAGCAGGGAGAAGAAAATCATTAAAAGCTAGATACCCAAGTATTTCCTTCAACTCAACAATGACATAACCAAAACTGTTTGAATATGATCCACAGTAAACTGGGGAACTTAACTTCAAATGTGAAACCTGTAGCTAAGAACCTAGAGGTGTCTTTTGATTCCAATTTAACTTTTGATCAGGTTGAGCAGGTTAAAAGGGTTGTGCAGTCCTGCTTTCTGCAGGTGAGAACCATTTTGAAAATGAAACCACTCCTATCCTGAGCTGGAGAACTTGGAGGTCATTCACACATTTATTTAATCTTGCTTAAAGTACTCCTTCATCCCTGCATCTTAGCTAGAATGTTGCCTCAGTAGTTTTATCTGGTGTTAAATGTAGAGATTATCACCCCAAGTTTAGCCTCTTTCCACTGGTTGCTTGTGAGTTTTAGAATCAATTTCAAGTTTTTACTGATAACCTTTAAAGCACAGCATGGTTTAGCTGTTAGCTACAATGGTAACCTTTTAACTGCCTAGGAGCCTGAACACACTCCGAGGTCCTGAAGGAAAGCTTCCTGTCTCTTCCAGTTTCGACTGAGAGTTCTCCATTAGAGCCCATACTGTGGAAAACCCTGCCGGAGGAGCTTTTGGCTGACTAAATAAACCTTTCCAGCCTTTTAAATCACTTCTTCAAACACATTTTTTCTAACCTTGCTTTAGCCAACAATTCTTAGTTTCATAATTCTTTGTTTTTATTTATTATCGACATATTATGTAATCTCTTGTTTATATGTAATGTATTTTTATACTCTGTAAAATGCTTTCTAAATTCCATTTTTGAAAAGCTGCTATACAAATGAACTTATTATTGTTGTTTTTCTTCAGTGATCAAAGGACTTGATTATATAATGATTTCCCTTCATGTGTTACTTAAGACATAAACACATGCATAAGTATTTATTGCATATTGAAAAGTTGGGTGACCATAAGTTGAGATCATAATATATGTGATAACACAAACACCTTCAGTACACACAGTACCTGAGAGAGCAGTGAGGAAGACCAGTCCTCCAGTTCCCTTGGCAAACCTCCTGAGCTGTGTGAGTCTCCTGGTCTCCGTCAGCTGAGAAATAAATGGCAACAACAGTCATGAATAAAGAAATCAAAACCTTATATAAAATGTGTGACATTTTCAGGTTATTGCTGACTTGGACCAAGGTTAAAACTATTTATTTGGTGTAAATGAGAGAAACTACATTCAATCCATTATAATGGGTGTGTATAATGCCTGTATGCAAAAGACTGGCTCAATACTTTGTGGGTGGGCAGCAGCAGATTGAGCCCAGTCCAGAGACTGGCGCAGTAGAGTAGCAGGGCAGAACCGAGGTGGGCAGACAGACGGTACTGGCTGACCCGCGGGATGTCATGGGACTCAGGCTTCTCCTCCAGACCGCTCTTTACCATGTACCAACCCAGAAGGCCCTGAGAAGACACACAGATGACACAATTCTTCCTCCATCTCTCCTATCCATCTACACCCTCTTCCAACCAGAAATAACATTGAGAGTGAGGTAAGCATTCGCCTCTCCTGCTCCTCCTACGATCTCCCATCACTGCAGCTGAATAGTCTCTCACCTGGAAGAAGACGAACCCACACAGGCCCAGCACTCGTCCCTTCATGGAGCGGGTGAAGTATCCTTTCTTCCAGAAGTAGATGGTGGGCAGGATGTAAGCTAGTCCCACCAGCCTGCCCCACATACGATGACCCCACTCCATGTAGAAGATGAACTTAAACTCTGGTAGGGTCATGTCATGGTTCATTCTGTGAATACACACAATGACACAATATATATAATATGATCCAAGCCATTTAAATTTGATGCAGATTGTATCTCAGCTGGATAAGAACGAAATTAAAGACCAGGGAGATCTTACATTTTGAATTCAGGAAACTGCTGGTACTTGGAAAACTCTGCCTCCCACTCTGCTTGTGTCTGAGGAGGCTTCATCTCTCTCACCAGATGCCAGTCCACCATAGAAAGCCCTGATTCTGTTAACCTGGTTAAGCATACACAAGAATACATCAACAATACTTTCACACAAAGAGAAAAACTGCATCACCACCACAGACACAACCGCATCACTTTTAGGTCATTTTACCTTGTGACACCGCCCAAGACAACAGCCCCGACCACCAGTCCGCTGCAGCCGAGTAACCAGCGGCCCAGTATGCGGTTTGTGGCTGCGTTGGGGACAGTGACTGCTGCTGGGGTCGAGGAGGACCCCGCCTCGGCTGTGATGGTGCTCTGACCTCTCCTCACCAGCCATTGCCGCAACGGTGGACTCCGCTGATGTTGTGGAAAAGAAGAGAGGTTTGTTTGGCTTGATAGCTACATCAGGAAGATAGGAGGATGCTCAGGTAGCTGTCAGGCTGGCTAGTAGCCACAGTGGCTGCATATGCGGACGTGACTGCTGGGCACAAGCAGGACACGTTAGCTGTATCTTGCACGTTAGCTGATCTGATGAGCTAAAGTAAAAACAGCCACACAACACTCCTCAATCATATGAAATGGCAAGAAAACGCTAACAAACAGCTAGCGTAACAAGCAGCTAGAATGTGGTCTTCCTCCCAAACACACTGACCGGCTACTCTGACCTTTTTTCATCCTTATCTGACGTTAGCTAGCTAGCATACTCACGCTACTGTGTTGAAATCCTTTGCCAGCGCTTCTACAACCGCAAAAAATCGCTGTCCGTAACGAAGGGAGTAACATCTTTGTGTCCTTGTGAGTTGGTCCTGCAGTAGTGATGTGAACACCGAACGAAGAAGCTTAGGTAAAATTGTTATACAAACATGTTTCCTAACGCTGCCATGCACAATTCAACTTTGACCTCTTGACGTCACATCAAACTTGACGAACTAAATACGGTCAAATCTTTTTTGTCTTTTGATAGATATAAAGCAATTATTAATTTCCCACAAAATGTAATAAAAAATGAACGTTGTGCTAAGATTTTTTTAATTTCAAAATTTCGTTCCAGAGAGACGGGACGTCGAGATGGTTGCTGCATGTTTTGTTGCTTAGCGTAGCCCGCATGGGCGGTCAACGTCCTTTGGGCCAATAGAGTTGCTTGACGAGTTTAGCTCCGTCCAACCGTCAAACCCAGTGAACAAAATTCAAATGCTCCGGAAAATACCGATTCACAGTAGCAGCAGTCAACAACAACATTGCACTTTATTGCACTCCCAATGAATTAGAAGTGGACCTGACAGGTATTTCTCGTGGAAACTAAAACTGTGTCGATTTAGCTAAGGGATTATGGATAGTGTTAGTTAACAATCGCAATGAATCACTGCACTCTCTCTCAATTCAGTTCAATTCAATTCTGCTTTATTCGCATGCCAACATTCTGTGTGTGTGTGTGTGTGTGTGTGTATCTCTTTCAGGATGGCAGAGGGCTTTTTAATGGAGGTGTGTGTGGACTCAGTGGAGTCTGCTGTCAATGCTGAGCGAGGAGGTTGGTAGAATGTAGAGTATGCTTTTATTGTCAGAACTTACACATTTTTAAATTGAATCCACCATGGTCTGCCAGTTGAAGAGGCAAGGCAGGCTGTTCTATACTTGAAAGAGAAAGGAGGAAATGCCTCTTGAAAATAAGTGATGAGATACAATTTGTCTGTCAGCAAAACGATTTTGAGGAGCTGGTACCCTGCCTAAGAGTTAGTGTCACACAATCTAATTGCTGTTTCAGACACCTTTCCAACGCCCCACCACACAATAATTCCTGTTAAACACAGAGGTTATAAAATGACATGCAGTATTCTGTCAGAGCTCAAAGGTTTATGCCCATAAATGTATTTTATATTGAGATAGGCACCGTCTGAATGCTTGTCTTTCCTAACAGGTGCCGGTCGGCTTGAACTGTGTTCTAGTCTTCTGGAGGGAGGGCTCACTCCCAGTCTAGGTGAGCACAGGTGTGTGTGTGTGTGTGTGTGAGAGAGAGAGAAAGAGAGAGAGAGAGAGAGAGAAACAGAAAGAGAGATTATTATAAGATTAAACTTTAATGAACGCTGTGGTGAAATTGGGCAGCAGTAAAGAATACAGTATAGATGAGAAATTCTATTAATTGAACATACTGAAGATAATACAACAGAAATAACTTAATGAAGATAATACAACAAGTAGAAACAAAATGAAGATAAAGATTCAGCATCTTCATCATGCTAATACAGACCTTTTAAAAGGTTGAGAATTGCTGTAAAAGAGAATACATTTTCATACTCATACTGAGTAAATCATTTTAAATGTTAGACAACCACTGAGGCCAAACAAGCAAATAATCTCTCCTCATTTGGTCTGGAACAGGTCTGCTGCAGGTAGTGAAGCAGTCTGTCAAAATCCCAGTCTACGTGATGATCCGCCCTCGTGGGGGGGATTTCCTGTACTCGGACCAGGAGGTGGAGGTGATGAGGAGGGACATAGAGCTGATGAAGAGCCACGGGGCAGACGGACTGGTGCTGGGAATGCTGACTGAGGATGGACGGGTGGACGCAGAGCTCTGCATGGAGCTACTGGGTAGTGTGTGTCTGTGTTTTTGTGCATGCAGGTCCGGAAAAGGTCTAAATGTCTTACATACATGACTCAAGGCCTTGAAGAAGGTGTTGATACAGTTAAATATAGCATTTACCGTCTTAAAGTCTTGGTGCAGTATTTTTCTGGTGAGATCAGCCCAGTCTCACATGCATTGATTCTGATAGATGCCTGTGTTTCACCTTGGTCTGCTTGTTGTCTTACAAAGAGAAAAAAAAAACTCTTTAAAAGGCACAAGTTTTCAAGTTTCCTGTTTTTCACTCTCTCTTCACCAGCTGTTTCCCGCCCTTTGCCTGTCACCTTCCACCGAGGTAACATGTATTCTTTCAAAGTTTTAACTTTTTAAATTACAGCTATTAAAGCTTTAAAAAAACTGTAAAAAAATATTTCTACTTGAAAAATCTCATTAAGCCTCAAAAGAAATGAAAGCCCTTTGAAAGCATTCTCATTTATTACAAAGCATGGCACCCAGAAATGTGCATAATGACTTGAACTTGTACATCCTTGCTCTTGAATTCATATTCATTCAAACACCTTTCATCTCATTGCAGCTTTTGACATGGTGCATGACCCTGCCGTTGCTCTGGAGACTCTGGTATCTTTAGGGTTCCAGCGTTTGCTGACAAGTGGCTGCGACAGCTCCGCTTTGGAGGGGCTCCCTCTCATCAAACGGCTGGTGGAGCAGGTACGCACATACGGACACGATGTTAGCGCGCATGTGAAAATGGCACGGCGGTCTATGCAGGTGTGCAGCTTTCTTGTCCATCTGTTCTCGTGTCTATGCTTTGTTTCACACCCTCCACCTCTCCTGCCACCCAACAGGCTAAAGGCAGAATTACCATCATGCCAGGTTAGTGCTTTTCTTTTTCCTGCTGAATGTCATTAAAATAGCTCACTTCATGTGCAAGTGAAGTACTCAACACTGAAGCGTGTGTATGTTCTGTTTTGATTTTTGTTATTTATTGTTTTTTTGTTTTTTTTTACACAGGAGGGGGGATCACAGAGAGGAACCTGCAAAGGATCCTAGAGGGATCGGGGGCTCAGGAGTTCCACTGCTCCGCCCGCTGCAGTAGGGATTCTGCCATGAAGTTCAGGTGAGTTTACATCAAGGCTATATTAATATTGAGGTGGGATTTTACCCATATTCTCTCACTATATATAGATAGATATATATTTCTTGTAACTATAAAATGTCTCTCTTTTCGTTGCTGTCTTCCCAATAATGTTTTATGTGCAGGAACACCTGTGTGACGATGGGAGCCTCTTTCTCAGCACCCGAGTACGGCCTGAAGGTGGCAGATGTGAGCAAAGTCCGCACTCTCAATGCAATTGCCAAAAACACCATGTGACGGGAAATGACTGGACAATCATGACAGAAGACAAAAGAGAAATACCTCAGAAGTAATCACAAGTTTATTTTAATTTAGGCCCAGGGGAAGTAGAAGTTGCAGAATTGCCACATAGGACTATTTTTCTCCATTGTTATCACTGATTAAAGAGAGACGGCTCAGGTATTGTCCTGCAGCCTTCTGGGAAATGCAGTCAATCAAAGTACCTCACAATGGAGAGAGCAATAATAATTTAACCTGTACTGTAGGGGGGGGGGGGGGGGTAAGGGGGCTTAGAGACAGTGTAATAGAACACACAATAGATGATTAGAAGTATATTTCCAAAACTTCAGAAAAGTACCACTCAGTGCGTCTGGAGGATGACAGAATAATCTGAGTTTTACTTTATTCAAGCCTGATTCACCTCCTGTCTTTGAAGCTGCAACCCGACTGATTACACTGTGCAGAGCTCTCCCAATCAGCAGACAGTAAATACTGATTTTATTATTAACACAACAAGAGAAAGAGCGCTGTGTGGCATCTTCTGTATTCCCAATGGACAAACACATGTGATCGGGGGCTGGGCATTAAATAATACAAACAAAAAATATCATGGTCTGTCTGAAGATAGAGGCTTACTTTCAAGTGTGGATGATGACAGTCAAATGTCAAGGCACTCTGATTAGGTAAAAAAGTTAAAAAGCCTTTTTTTGACCAGATGGCGTTTTTGTACTGACTTCATTTATTCATTATGTTTGATAATGAATTGCTCATGCCCTTGATGTGTTCAACTGGCAAAAAGAACTCCACATTTTCTATTGATGAAGCCTCTCTACTTGAAGTGGAGGCTAACTTGAAGCCATTTCCTTCTCTAAAAAAAACTTGTCTTTACTTTGTCAGAACTATTATAACTTCTTGATTCAGTCTGCGTGGGATTTAATAAAATATTTTTTAAGATTTGAGAGCACTTTCTCTTTATTTCATTATGAGGCCTATCGGTATTCACATGCATGCACAGTTTGTTGTTCAGAAGCCAGGAAACACTGCCAAACGTACAATTACATATGGCAAAAGGGAGTCTATGCAAAGAGAAGACAAGCTTTATTGTCCCATGGGCAGATTTGTATGGAATCCATTCTGCTGCTGTTATTAATTAAACGCATCCACATCAACATAAAATAACATTATACATGTAAATTAGCCTCACGCTTTGACAACTGCACATACAAAGGCAACCAGTTGCCAAAGCCATTAAGGAACAATTGAGTTTCTGAATTCAGAATGCACTGGGAGACTGTAAGTACTCAGAGTGGAGAATGTGAGGTGGGTGTATGTCTGTCCTAATGAAAGGTTGCTCATACACTAGATGGCTTTAATTGACAAGTGTTGCTTGACCATCGGGAATTGAACCTCGGCGATTTTTTCGCTTGGACGCAGCCATCGGACACAACGCAACGCTGACGCAACGCGAGCTTTCACGCCAGGAGCGGCAATGCGCATATTTTGCTCGAGGTAGAGCGCAAGCTGGAATCTCGGTAGGCTACAGAAACATATTTTTACCTTTCCAGATGCACTAGCGGGTCATCAGCAGTTTATTAAACAATTCCGACAGCCTATGGGTTCGTTTTCTGTAAATAGTCCGTTTTAAATGGTGTAGATAGATTTACTAATAACATGGATAATGTGCTAAGTTAATGCTTTAGGTCTTAACATCGTTCAAAGCAGCTGAAATAATTCAACAATTACGCTATGTAGGCTTCTTCTGAATATGTAAATAACGCAATATAATTTTTCTAACATGGTATCCCCATCCTTTCGGATATTATCTGCCATGTCTGTGACCTTTTGGCCAGGTTCCAATATGTTTTTAATGTAGAGGGGCTTTCACACCAGAAGCGGCAATGCGCATATTTTGCTCGAGGTAGAGCGCAAGCTGGAATCTCGGTAGGCTATAGAAACATATTTTTTCCTTTCCAGATCCACTAGCGGGGTCATCAGCAGTTTATTCAACAATTCCAACAGCCTATGGGTTCGTTTTCTGTAAATAGTCCGTTTTAAATGGTGTAGATAGATTTACTAATGACATTAATAATGTGCTAAGTTAATGCTTTAGGTCTTAACATCGTTCAAA
This sequence comes from Centroberyx affinis, assembly GCF_046629955.1. Lineage (NCBI taxonomy): Eukaryota > Metazoa > Chordata > Actinopteri > Beryciformes > Berycidae > Centroberyx > Centroberyx affinis. The sequence continues at coordinate 74,893 of NW_027280290.1, read as the reverse complement.
GCAGCTGAAATAATTCAACAACGACGCTATATAGGCTTCTTCTGAATATGTAAATAACGCAATATAATTTTTCTAACCTGGTATCCCCATCATTTCGGATATTATCTACCATGCCTGTGACTTTGTGAAAGCCCGGTCATTCCTTCGATGGCTGACGCCGATGGCTGGAATGTTGACTCATGTCTTTGCTGTAGCCTACATGCGTGACAGCATTGTGACTTGATGTCATGCCATTGATAAAATTTGTCTTTGACACACCACATTTGTGTTGAAACCTGGTTTCATTCATTGATTTCATTCTCATCTAAATATATTGCTGTTGTCAGGTGAAAACCTGTCATATTTCATGAACTACGAAAAAAAAACCAGCACAATTTTTAGCTTGATGGCCATGCATTTTACTTTATCTAAGTTGGTTTTGAAAAGATTTCATAAGATATAGAACATTTTCAACTTAAAGACGAGGATTTTTTTTTGTCATTTTTCAAGTTAAATCATCTGAAAATCTGCAAAATTGGAGTTAAGAGGTTTTCACCGTCAAGAAAAAGTTCAACTGGGTTGCGCTGCCCGGCGTTGCCCGGACAATGGACAGCTCTCATTGAAAATGAATTGAAATGAACAGAGACAGACAGACACAACTGACTACTCTCCCGTTCTCTCCTAGGAACCGAAATTTCAAAAAGGTAGGAGTCGGACTGCTACGCCTACCAAACATGAAGCAAAGTGCTACAGTTATGCAGTTACATCACTATGACTAGTATTTAAAATATTTTTTTATAATCAGATGATCTGCTTAATGAGGTTGCTTAAGCATAGGCTATAGGGAGGAAAAGTAAGGAAAGAGGGTGAGTAACGTTAGGTGAGGATGGGCTGTGGGTTCAAATGTGCAAAAAATAGAAATAGTAATTAATATCCAACACAGGCTATATACATGTAAAAAGTATAACCCTATGTTCAAGTGAATTTAACTTGTTTCTACGAAGTAGCACCGTTATGAGCGAAGCTAGGCTAGCTAGGTTGACTTCCAAAACAGCCCAACGGACACGACGGATCAGTGTGGCCGCAGCTAGTGGAGTTCAACACACGCGCCGTGGGCCTGTACAGGATCTGTACTTCTTTTAGCCTCACCCACCTCCAGTTATATTTCCTAGCATCTGACGTCTGTTATGAATACAGGTGGGACCCAAACGCAAACGGGAATCTGGTGGCTGCAAGGGGGAGTGATGGTGAGAAGGAGCGGGGCTAGGCGTGAGCGTGGGATGAGGGGAAGCGTGGCAGGCAGGTGTAGCTTGGAAGCTAGGAGGTTGCTAGCAGGCAGGCAGAAGGACAGGCAGGCGGGTGATGATCCTGGGGCACAAGAGAGGCTGGTTAATAACAGGAAACACGAAGAGGAAAGGCCACTAGAATTTAAACTAGATTTGGCCTTGGAGCGTAACTACCACTGTGGTTGAAACAACAATCTGGCGAAGAATGGTTGAAGAGCAGGAGCCAGGAGAACGTGGAAGGGAGACCACGCCAATACACACACAAACAAAACATAGACAGAGAGAGAGAGAGAGACAGGGGAGCACTGGGAACACAGGGAAGGGGAAACACAAGGAAACACTAGGGAATCTTCTAGGGGTACGGCCACGGCCGTCAACGTCCATCCATGTTAGACCTTTGCCTCCAATATCAAGTAAAAAGCAATTAGGTTGAGCTGGGCAGGGCATTCAGTCTTCTTTGGAACAAGATAATTAAGGGATAATTAAGGGATATTTTACAGCCAACATCATGCCCACCCACATATGTTATAAATGTATAACTATAGTTAATAACAAACATTTTGAGGAGTGTAAAATTTCACCTGTCCATGACCTGTCCATTTACGAGACAGTGACATCTCTGGCCTCATTCTATAGATAGCCTTTGTGGCCTTGCAGTAGGTGATGTGTCTTAACATGTCACGCTTGGGGCCACACACTCTGACTCAGCTAGATTACAGGCCATGTGATGTTATCAAACATGATGTAATGATTAACCATCACACACACACACACACACACACACACACACTGCCTGTAAAATCACGGTGGGTGCAGGATTGGATGCGCACTTTCTTGTACCTCACCACACACTTTCATTAATGGCTCTAGCATGGTGGGATTAAAGCATTGTAGATAGATCAGTCTGAGTTATGTTGTTATTCCATTCATTTTACTGCATCGTTATATGCTTATATAACGATGCAGTAAAATGAAACAAGCAAAGGTTCTGTAATATAGCTTGCTTAAGCTTTATTACAGAACCTTTGCTTGTTTCTATATTCACTAGACAGAATAATCTTGTTTATCATGCTTATTTACTATAGAGCTCTGTTAAAGTTGTTTGCTGGTCATTAACAGTGAGATATACAGTACAAGGTTGTAAAGCTGCCACTGTGTTTACAGCAGGCGTCTGGATGGGGGCCATGTGAGGCAGAGTGGGTAGGGCACTCATATCATACTTACCACTCTTTGGGGAAACTGGGTAAAAACATAAGGGAGACCCAGAGCCTGCGCAGTAAGACAGAGGTTTGGTCATGTGTCATTTGTTTCTCTTCCATTGGCTGTTTCCAATGAGACTGACCTGAATAGCTAGAAAACACAACAACAGACAAGGGAACTTAATTTGTAGTCTATCTCTCTTTGGTTTGAATCTCTTGTTTATGGCATCTGCATGTCTCACAGATTTTAGTGTAGTCCAGCCGCCTTCCGGCAATGATATAAGTATAGGAAACACAGGGGGAGAGAGCAAAAGAGAGAGGGTGGGATAAAAACAAAACAGTACCCCACTGGCAAGCAGTCATACTCCTCCCTCACCTTCCAGCATTTTCACTGACTCACATTTGAACAGACTTCAAAGCATTGCATCTTTGTAACACATGTAGCATTGTAACACTTCAGTGGCTTTTACTCTATGTTGTCATTCAAATGCCTTGCCGCCTGACATGACTCGGCAGTTTGAAAATGGGTCTCAGTTCAGAGAGAGTGGAGGCAGGCGCAGAGAGAAGTTAGCAACACAACAGGAAAAGGGGGCCTAATGAGCCTCACTCCCCCACCCACATTTCCTTTTTTGGTTTTCTTTCCCCCACATGCAATCCTCTTCCCCTGCTGTTGGACTTTAGACACATCTGCATGTCGAGGAGTGTCAGTGGGCTGCTACTGAGCTGGATTCTCTCACTACAGCGGTGGGAGTTTTCTCACATACTCATCAGGAGCAACGTATGTTGTAGTCGTAGGCAGCAGAGGAGTCACTAATGATTTTAGTATTATTGCCCGAAGACAATCCTTGAGATCTCCTGCCTAAAAAGGGAAGAATTACATGAGTCGAGACTCAAGTTAAGCATTAACCCTCCTGCTCTTCACAGACAAGCAGTTTTGTCTCTCTGTAAATGACAAGGTTGCGAGGTCGGCTCCCTGTTTAAAAGCCTCATGGCTCAAAGTCTCTCTGAGTCACGTCCTGCAATTGTCTTCTCTGGAGTGTGTGTGGACAGGAGTGTGTGTGTGTGAGTATTTGAGCCAGCCTTGGCAGCGGTGGAGGAGTGGACGAGACGGGTCTGGTTGTCTTGTCATCTAAGGGGGATTGAAGCGGATCATCTGGGACCATGCCTGCTGCGGCACTGGAGGAGTACTGTGGGTCCGTCTTCTGGGTGAGTGTGACAGACGGGGGAGAGTTAGCCAAGGGAAGGCATGCTGGGACTGGGGGAAATTACCTTAATCACAGCCTTAATTAGTGGATCTATATCACTTTCCAGTTTTCCCAAAACATTAATGACAGACTTTTGATGCATGACAGCACAAATATGAAGTATATGTTCACTTACTAACTATAACTACATTGTCAGTCAAACATTTACAACCAATATGATGGACATAGTTATGTTGGTAGTTGTATAAAATACAACTAAGAAATCTGTTTTAAAGTAAAAAAAAAACAAAACATGTTTAGATTTGTTAATAAATAAAATATTGTTTTATTTAGATTTATTTGAAAGCATTTCATTCTATTTTACCACTTTATAACTCAGAGAGTGACTAATGACTCAGCACTTCTGTCAAGTGCCCATGTTTATGTAACTCATCATCACTCATTGAATGAGTGATGCTTTCATTTCTCAAGGATTTTTTCTTAATTACTCGCTTTACAGTTACAGGGACAGGAACCTTGTCAGGGCATCATACAGAATAGTTTGGAATCAAACTGAAATTCAATTGTTAGAAAGCTACAAAGACCTTTATTAGCTTTATTATCCCCATTGGGAAATTTGCCATGGAATCTGTTCTGCTGCTGTTATTAATAAAAAGCAACAGTACACATGTAAAATGGCTTCACCAAAAACAACAAAAAAACAAAAACAACCAAAAACAAGTAGGCTATGAAATAAATAACACAAAAACAAAACAGGACAAAGATCATTCCAATAAACTTGGCCATAACTGGTTTCATTTTCTGACATCGTCCTTCTCCCCCTCCTTTCCCTTTCCTACCCCTGCTTTTTAATGTTTTACATAAAAAAAAAATCATGTGGTTAATGTTTTCTCCTTTTATTCCACATTCCTCTCACATTTCTCCCACATTCCCCCCCCCCTTTATTCCTCTCTTTCCTCTTCCTGCACACAGCAGTGAGCAGGGACTTATGATTTAATCACATGTGAGTCAGTCTTGATTAAATTTCTAATCAGGGAGGTGTTCAGTCCCTGTGGTTTAATGCAGTGTGAGCATCAGGGCTACCCAGGTGGGAGTGTGTTTGTGTCTGACTTTCCAAGAGCTTATGAGGGCTGTTGTGTGCTTATAAGATGCTGTAATCATTTGTAGGGTTCTTCATTTGATGTGGTTAATCTGGTGTGTGTGTGTGCACATCTGTGCATGCTGGGTTGTGTACCAATTAGGGTTCAACCGAATCGATATGGGTTTTTCAAGGCCTTCAGCGAAATTTTTAGGCTGAAGTTGCTGATAGACCATATTTTGTGCCGATATTCAATATCTTTAAATTTGACCATTTTCATCCCCCCCCAAAAAAAGTATTCAGCGTTTCCCCCAGATATTTATTCCTGTCAGAGTGGAAAAAACCTCTGAAACAGCATTTAGACCATTATGGGACACTAAAACTCCTTTGAAACCCAGACTAATGTAATTATTTGTTTCTTTCTGAAGGCAGGGTGACCCGCCGCACCTCTTCCATGGATGGGGAAACGCTGGGATACATTAGGAATTTAAATGAAGAATTACAAAACATATAATTCAACAACGAAATGAACAAACAAAATATGTACATATGTGATGAAGGAGGAACCTCCATAATATCAGCAGTGGACGACATGACTGCATATATCTGATATATTAATAAAAGGCCTACACCTAACCCCAGTGCCACTGTGTCTCAGAATGCTTCGTTCCTGGATAGAGCGGACCCGGACCTCCCGGTGTGTGTGGAGCAGACGGTGCTGGTCTGGATCCCACTGGCGTCCCTGTGGCTCTGTGCCCCCCGGCACCTGGTAACTCTCTTCAGCAGAGGAGTGAAAACAAAACACCTGTCCAAGCTCTACCTCTGCAAACAGGTAACAGTTGCAGGAGGAAAAGTAAATAAATTGCTAATATAATAATTGGTTCCAGTAACCATGGTGCTGACGAAGAGGAGGAAGGTAATGTTGATGATAGTAACAACAACAACAACAAAGTGCAATTTGAAAATTTGAAAAAAAAGTGGCGCTGCTCTTACAAAATTATTGATAGCACAAAATTGTAATATGAGGATTTTACATAATGAAACCTCTATATTTTCGTGAAATTGAATGATAAATCTGAAGTAATAATTTTTTTTACCAGAATCACATTTTGGAACAGAACTCTGCAAATATGATTTCTGTCCAGTTAGGGATTACAATTGTGGAAAAAAAACAATGGTTTCTACATGTTTGACGCTCGCTCACTTGGCTTTATTGTTTGTTTTTTTCATACGAGCCATTTGCTGATAATGTCTGTCTTTCCCCTCAGCTTGTGGTGTGTCTGTTGTTCCTGTCGGCCATCGCGGGCCTGGCAGTGACATTAGGAGAGGATTACGGCCCGGGAAGAGACGCCATTTCAACAGAGAAAAATGCTGGTGTATTCTATGCAAACCCTGTGCTGTTCGCTGTCTCATGGGTAAATACATACAGGTTTTAAATTAGTTCTGTTATTGCTTTGCTGCTCATCATGGAGGGATAATGTGTAAATCTAAGGTCTGGTATTTGCCGCTCTGCACTTTGACCTTCTCCGTAGATCCTGCTCTTGCTGTGCCAGGAAGGAGTGAGGCGGAGGGATGGAGCGGTAGATTCCGCCACTCTCTTCCTCTTCTGGCTGCTCCTGGTAGTGTGCGACATCCTCCCCTTCCAGACCCTTCTGCGAGAGGCGCTCAGACTGGTATGGGAGAGATGTAATAATGTTGGGAGCAAATGGGGTTAAGACAGAAGAAGATTGGAACCATTACTGAGGCAGAATGCAGTTATTTGTTTTGATGCAGCTTTCAATATCTACCTGTGATGCACCATCCACCCTCTTCTCCCTTAAACCTCTATCTATCCCCAGGGAGAAATCCGTGATGTGCCTCGGTTCTGTCTTTTCTACATTTCCTTTGGGCTGGAGTTGATTGCACTGGTTCTTTCCGCTCTGGCCGACGTCCCTCGGGAAGCGGAGAAACGTGTAAAGAAGGTACCTGAGCGCTCAGATGGAATCACATGTTATGTGTTTTCTCTGAGCTTGTATGGATTCTACACAGTTAGGAATAATGCAACAAATGACCCACACGCTGTACCTAGCTCTATCCAGTCTGACCCTCCATCATTTTAGCCTTCTGTTAACTTTATTCTGTGTGCTGTTTTCTTTTAATCATAGAATCCAGAGGCAGGGGCAGCATTTTTGAGCAGAATCACTTTCAACTGGTTGAACAGGTAAATTCTGACTGATAAGAGGTTTGCTACAGTAAGAATGCCAACAATCCCCCTCAAATGACACTACACACACACACACACACACACCAAGATCCTTCAAGTTGTGCACTATCAGTGTCTCCTTCACCTCCTCACTTCTCCCCCTCTCTCTCCAGCATGATGGTGAAAGGCTACAAGCGGCCGCTGGTTCAGGAGGACCTGTGGGATCTGAAAGAGGCGGACAGCACCGCTTATATCAACAAGCATTTCCAGCGCACCATGCAGTCAGAGCTGTGTGCAGCCAGGGCCAGGTTCCAAAACAAGCTGAAGAAGAAGACGACAGGGGGCAAGAACAGAGTGAGCGCCCAGGAAGAGGCCTTTCAGAGCAGCCTGTCCAACAGCCTGGGGAAAGGTGTCAGTCAGGATGTGCTGATGATGGTGAGAGTGGACACAGCATACCAGGACACGCATAGCACACATGCATGCACAGCGTCTAGCACTCCAAATGATTGTATTTTTAGGCAATTATCCACTCAATTACCTTTTTCCCCACTTTCATTTTAATCATAGCACTTATTGCACTGTTGGGTACATGCATAGAGCCGACACTACCAGCCAAACATTTGGACACACCTGATTGAATGAATTATGTTTTTCATTATCTTCAAGCCACTTTGATCTAAAGGTTTATGCTTAAATGCTTGAAAGTTGTTTTGAAGTTGATGCCTATGTATGAATTTCTTTCCAAAGCCTTTGCCTATCCATCAAGGCAAAGGGCGGCTTCTGTAAAGAATCTAAACTATAAGATAGTTTTGATTTGTTTAACACTTTTTTTTGGTCACTGCATAATTTCATTTGTGTTATTTCATAGTTTGATGTCTTTACTGTTATTCTAAAATGTGAAAAATAGTAAAAACAAAGAAAAATGTGTGTGTCCAAACTTTTGACTGGTAATGTATGTGCACAATATGTGTACAAAGACATTTAAAATATATTTTTTTGCAGGAGGAAAAGGGAAAGAAAGAAGACAAGAAGAAGGAAAAAAAGAATAAAGAGGAAGAGAACTATCCTAAATCATGGCTCATTCCCACTATTTACAAGACCTTTAAAGGGGTTCTGATTGAATCAGCCTTCTTCAAACTTCTAACCGACCTGCTGGCCTTTGCCGGTCCTCAGCTCCTAAAGTAAGTCATAACTCTTACAAGTTTTAAATAAATGTAAATCATACCTCCAGATACTAGAATAATTTTACTTATTTCTAATTTTACTTACTTTACTGTGAAAGCAGATATTGCCAATTTCCCTTATCTCTTAATCTGTGTATTGTTTTTATTGACAGGATTTTTGCATATTTTTATTGTTCAATATCTAATCTAACCTAATCTAATACTTAGACACATCACAAGACATCTATATATGGTATAGCATTAGGGCTGCAACTAACGATTATTTTCATTGTCGATTAATCTGTTGATTATTTTCTCGATTAATTGATTAGTTGTTTGGTCTATAAAATGTCAGAAAATGGTGAAAAATGTCGATCAGTGTTTCCCAAAGCCCAAGATGACGTCCTCAAATGTCTTGTTTTGTCCACAACCCAAAGATATTCAGTTTACTGTCATAGAGGAGTAAAGAAACCAGAAAATATTCACATTTAAGAAGCTGGAATCAGAGAATTTTGACTTATTTTTCTTAACAAATTACTCAAACCGATTAATCGATTATCAAAATAGTTGGCGATTAATTTAATAGTTGACAACTAATCGATTAATCGATTAATCGATTAATCGTTGCAGCTCTATATAGCATATTTCCTCAAATCTGTACTTTTTTGTTGCCCTAGTGGCCTCTGGAACTGTTTGTTCCCTTAATATGAAATCAGTCTCATCAGTCATTGGCTCAGGGTTGAGAAACTCTTTGATGATAAGGTGTTAGGATGTTAAACTGATGGCAAAGTGGAACAAGCTACATAACACTGCATAGTAACCTATTTTTTTTCAATCATAGCTTAACTATTCCCTCAGTGGTTAACTGAAGCATCAGTAGATACCATCAGTGTCTGAGAAAGAGAGAGGGGGACAGAACAAACAGGGGTGAACAGGATGAGAGTTGAAGGAAACGTTATTAGTACATTGAGTCAAATCTGTCCTGAGAGAACACAGTAACGGGTGTCCCAGATGATTATGTTTTGAGCTGTCCCTTGAACTCCAGATTTGTCTTGTTCCAGAATGATGATCTCCTTCACCCAAGACATGTCCATACATACCTGGACGGGCTACGTGTATGCGGTGTTGCTGCTGCTGGTGGCCATTCTACAGTCTCTGTTCCTGCAGCAGTACTTCCAGCGCTGCTTTGTGCTGGGCATGAAGGTCCGCACCGCAATTATGGCTGCTGTGTACAAGAAGGTAAGCCTAGAAGTGACTGAGAGTGTAAAAATAAACACTATGCCAGTGTTTATAGTAAGTTCACACCTTCACAATTATGATACCTCTTTTAGATAGTGTTGAGAGCCCCAGAGCCACATCAGCTCTTTGGGAGAACAGTCTACACTCCAACTAACCCTTCTAATTAATTGTCACTAAAAACACAACACTGGAAAATTTGCTGTGTGGGATCCTTGTCACAGCTCAGTCACTCTTACAGTACACATAGGCTTTTAAATCAACAATTCAATGACTCAGTAGTTTGGATGCAGCATCCTTCAATTTGCCTCACTGTTTGGCCTCAAGGCCAATGACCATATGAACCCGTGCCTGCTGCTCTGAGCAATTACAGGCTCAGGAGGGTTAATAATAACTTCTGTCTGTGTGTCTTTTATTGACTCTGTATAAATACAAACTTTTCATCGGAAATACTCTTATAATGTCTCTTACTCTTACTCTTACCTTTTCTTCTTCAATTCTTCAACTTTTCTTCTTCCTTTTTCCTTCTGTTTTCCTTTCCTCCCTCCTTGCTCCCTTCTCCTAGGCCTTGGTGGTGTCTAATGACACTCGCAAAGAATCAACGGTTGGGGAGACAGTAAACCTGATGTCAGCTGATGCCCAGCGCTTCAACGATGTGACCAACTTCATCCACCTGCTGTGGTCCTGTCCTCTGCAGATAGTTCTCTGTATTGTTTTCCTGTGGCTGGAGCTGGGGCCTTCTGTGCTGGCCGGCCTGGCGGTTATGGTGCTAATGGTGCCAATCAATGGACTGCTAGCCACCAAGGCCAGAAAAATCCAGGTTATCAGAAATACACACACATACATTATATAGTGTGCAACTTTTGTATATAGTGTACATGCATATAACATGCTGAATTTAAATAGCAGGAAAGGTTTTTTACATACATTTGATTGCCTGTATTTTTTCCGATATTACCAATTTCACTTCCCATTTCACCACCCATCCCATAACAATCTCCACTTGGCCCTTTGTTTGGACCTCTTCAATAGTATGTGTTTTCTTGATTCTATTGGAGTTGCAGTTCTATACTGAAATGGTATACTGTATCCATTTTGAAAAACAAAACAAACCAAAAAAAAGAGATGATCCAATCTGTTCTGATATTTTCAGCCAAGGATATGTCCCTCATTTGTTTTAATTATTTATTTTTTTTCTTTTTTCTTTTTTTTTTTTAATAAAAGTAGGTGTCATCCACCAATGGTGGATATCTAATTTAGGAATAAAACCCTTCATATACAGGTAATAATAGTTAAGCATGCCATTTGGATACAGACAAACTATTAGCATGTAAAAAAGGACATTGAAGTAACTAAGTCACAATTACAAAGGCAGTTACTCAGGTGAGTCATATTAAATTGAATGCCAATTTGCTGTATGTGCCAGCTGTAAAAGAGGTCTGATAATCACCTCTTGTAGATGTGAGTCTTCAAAGCAACATGAGGCAACTAACAGAGTTCCAAAGAGTGTGTAAAATAGTTGATGCCCGAATTGCAGGTGCATTGGTTACAAAAACTGCAAAATTGTTTTATGTGGCAAGAGATACAGTCTTGAAAATCATGACAACATATACCAAACACAATCAGTCATTAGCAAAGAGTAACACTGGTCGCAAGTGAAAGCTCACTGACAGGGACAGACTGACACTTAAAAGGTTAGTTGTTAAACACCACAAAAATATGGCATCAAAAATTACCAACAACACCTATGTGACAGTCTCAACAAAAAAGTCATGCGCTTCACAAAGCTGGTATTTATGGCGGGGCTACAATGCAGAAACCATTTGTATTTAGGGCAGACTAAATACCTGGTGCAAGGTGCAGAAAACCTGGATCCCTTAGCAAAGGAAAAAAATACAAAATCACATTTTTTCCTGCAACTGGATGGATGTACAGTACATATGGAGAAAGCCAAAGGATGCCTAGTGGTGGATCTGCAATGATAAGTAGGCTATAGCCATCTTTTGTGAGTCATTGCATGCAGGACTAGTGATTGCTCTGCATGGTCATATAACAACCAAGGAAAATGAAATCACAGTTCCCATGATGTTCCCATATTCAGGGATGATATGCCCCCATACACACTGTTAGACAAATTCAAGAGTGGTTTCCTGAACACCAGGATGAAGTGAAATGCCTTCCATGGCCTCCACAATCACCAGAGTGTGGAGTAGATGTCTACCTTATTCATCCCTCAAACAACTGGACACTGTTCAGGACTTGTATGAAAGCAGTTCAAGGAAGAGTGAAGCTGTTCTGAAGGCAAAGGATGGCCCTAGTCCTTATTATACCTAATATTAATATAATATTAGGTGTTATTTTGTCCACCACCTGTAGGTATTGGGATAACAATTAGCCTAATGCAATACAATTTTGTTTTTCCTTTTCTCCTCAGGTTGAAAACATGAAGTTCAAAGACAAGAGACTGAAAATCATGAATGAAATACTGAATGGGATCAAGGTGAGTTAATAACCCCATCGTTTCAGGTAGCTGCTGTAAGATCACTACCTGTGCTTTTCTATTCAATAATGGTCCAGCAGGATGGGTGGAGGCGGGGAATTGTAAGTGTGTCCTTCCTTAGTAGAAAAGCTTTCATGCCTCAGGAAAAAGCAGAAATGTCAGTCTGTGGTGCCCTTTATTGTAATGTGTCCACCACCTGTGGATTTTTGGCCTTGACTACAGAAGGTATGAATGCTTTTCCCCTGTTCCTCGAGTGATGCAACACCCTTCCTTTTCTTTGTGCTCCACTGCCTTCTGCCCCCTCCTCCCCTCCCTAATGTCTGTCCATTAGATCCTGAAGCTGTATGCGTGGGAGCCATCCTTCCAGGCGCAGGTGGAGGGGATTAGGGAGGAGGAACTGATTGTCATGAGGAAGTTTGCCTACCTCAATTCTGTCTCCACCTTCATCTTTGCCTGTGCTCCAGCTCTGGTGAGTGCTGAGAAAGAGTGTCAGAAAGAGAGGGAGGGAGGGACAGGGACAGAAATGAAAAGATTTGAGACAAGACGGTCTTACCAGTATCTGCAACCTTGTTTCTCAATATACTAACCGTGTCCTTTCTGCAGGTCTCTCTGGCCACCTTTGCAGTGTTTGTGGGGGTGAGCTCAGAAAACGTGTTGAATGCTGAGAAAGCTTTCACCTCCATCTCTCTCTTCAACATCCTTCGTTTTCCGCTTGCCACGCTGCCCATGCTCATTGCCGCGATGGTGCAAGTAAGGATGCACTTACACACACGCATGCAAACATACTGAACCTATTCTAAAATTGTTCATATCTGACTAACCGAGTTGTTTGACTCTGCAGGCGACAGTGTCTAGGAAGCGCCTGGAGAAGTTTCTGGGAGGTGAAGACCTTGACAGTGACAGCGTGTCCCATGACCCCAGCTTCAGTAGGTCCACAATCAGCACTTGCACCGGAACCCCTAACAGAATGTTGACCAGGTCTAATAAACAAATGCAATGATCTTTCATGTGCCTGTGTGTTTGTGGTGTGTTTGTGGTGTGTGTGTGTGTATGTGTGTACATGTCTGTCCTTCTTTCTGTCCATCTAATTGCATCTCTCCGTCCATCTGTTTCCATCTATTAGATACTGCTGTTAGTGTGTGTGATGGCTCATTTGCTTGGGAGAAAGAAGCTGAGGCTGTGTTGAGGAAGTAAGTTTGTTGCTTCACAGGCAACATCACACATTTACAACACACTGGTGTATTAAATTATCCTAAACATATTTTTATTGTGTGTGTGTGTGTGTGTGTGTGTGTGTGTGTGTGTGTGTGTGTGTGTGTGTGTGTGCGTGTGTGTGTGTGTGCATGTGTGTGTGTGTGTGTGTGCGTGTGTGTGTGTGCGTGTGTGTGCTTGTCAGTGTGTCCCTGGACATTAAGCCTGGCCGGCTGGTAGCAGTGGTGGGAGCGGTCGGCTCTGGGAAGTCGTCTCTCGTGTCAGCCCTACTGGGAGAGATGCACAGTATCAAAGGCTCTGTCAACATACAGGTTAGGGTTACACTTCACACGTCTTCATATCTGTTTAACAATATTAAAGGCGCTACATGTAGCATTTTAAGCTCAATAAATCATTACGACATAAATTCTGAGACATGTAGTAGTATAATTACTGTAAGCAAACGAGACCTTCGCTATGAAGACTGCCAGCCTCTAGTGGCCTCTACACTGCATTTTACATTGTGTGCCACTGGGTCAGATTTGGCGGGAAATCTGCTGGATTGCTTTATGGCACAAAACAGGAAGAGGGCGCTGTTCTTCCAGAGCAAACTGAGCTAAAGCTTTCAGAGTTTCAGAAAGTGAGGGGGGGGCATCTACCACTAGATGCTACCATTTGTCTCCACCATTATCTCATTTGTTTACAGTAATTATACCAAGATATTACAATTAATTTGAAAATCATATATTGATGTTGAAAAATGTTACATGTAGCACGTTTAATTCAAATATGTTTGCACACATAGTCCTGGACAAGCAATGTGGACACCAAGTACTTTTAGGTTATATTTTTAAACTTGATTCCATCCTTCCAGTCACTACAAACCCTCTTCAAAGTCAAATGTACCAAAATATATTAGAATAATGAATGATTAATAATGGCACTAACTCACAAAATCACATTATTTCAGAGAAATATCTGTTTGTTTCAGAGAACACCAAGTGCTTCAAGAGTGTTACTTCTTGTCTCTCTCACTATTTCACCCTGTTTGACCATTAAGCCTTGACTGGACACCTCTGGCTTAGAGGGAACATTTCACCAGACTCTCAATGTCTTTCCTTCCAGGGTTCACTTGCCTATGTGCCACAGCAGGCCTGGATCCAAAACGCTACTCTGAGGGACAATATCCTGTTTGGCTCGGCCCACGAGGACAGGAGGTTCCAGCAGGTGCTGCAGGCCTGTGCCCTGGTGCCCGACCTGGAGCTGCTGGCTGGGGGAGACCTCACGGAGATCGGGGAGAAGGTGAGAGAGATTAGGCTGTCTGGAGATTGCTGACAAGGGTTTTGACATGATGGTGGTGGCAGCGGTGATGTTGGTGTGAGTGTGTGTGTGTGTGTGTGTGTGTGTGTGTGTGTGTGTGTGTGTGTCATCCTATGTGTCTGCACTCTGGGCATTCTATGGGAACACAAACTTAGACACTGAAAGACACTGAAAAATGCAGCCAACATTTGCCTCAGTTGGTCCAAAAGCAAGAGGCGATTGGAGAATTGTGTTTTTTTCCCTCTCCATTCAATGATTGAACAAGGGTAACGCCAAAATCCGATCAGAGGAAACTTAAGCCGATGGAACAAAGAGAATAGTGCATTTATCAATAATTGTAAAGAGGCAAAAAAAAAAGGTGGGAGACAGACAGACACTCTTCACTGTTTTTTGTATTACAATAATTAATAATTAATAATAAATAATGAATTATTTACAATTACTATTTACAATTATTGGTAAACATATTATTTTCTTCGTTCCATCGACATAAGTTTCTTCCAACTGGATTTCAGTTTCACACTTTTTCAAACTGAAAGGTTTAACAAACATAAAGAAAGCAATTCACTTAACCACTATTCAGCAAGATGAGTAGTTTTTTTTCATATATTGTCAGAATCTGCTTTGTTCGCATTTGTTTATGTGCTAGAAGTGTGATTTTGAGACCTGTTTTGCCGTATAATGGCAGTGAATGCAATTCTTCTATCGCCTCTACCGCAGCAGGCCAGGAAGCTACACAGCCCAAAGTACTACCAAAGGTCAACATCACTTTAAGGCTAATAATGTGTCTATTTTGTTCTTCTCTCCTCTCCTTTGCTCTATTTTGTTGTCTTCTCTCCTCTGCTCTATTTTCTCCTCTCCTCTCCTCTCCTCTCCTCTGCGGTGCTTAGGGCATCAACCTGTCTGGCGGTCAGAAACAGCGTGTGAGCTTGGCCAGAGCAGCTTACAGCCAGGCTGATATTTACCTTTTAGACGACCCCCTGTCTGCCGTGGACTCTCATGTGGGCAACCATCTTTTTGACCAAGTGATTGGACCCAATGGACTTCTCAGGGATAAGGTCAGAGTCCAACTTTAAGTGTTGATCAATACCTAAGAGTTTCACTCTACTAACCCTAACCCTAACAGCCACCATTTGAAAATAATTATTCCTACTCTTGCAAAATGATTGATAATACAAAATATTGACAAATTAAGCACAACTTTTAAAAGTTGGTAAGTAGGTAACATAAGTCTTTGGTTGATGAAACACTTTTACAGACTGGATTCTCAATATTTTAAAGATCTTGAATGATGAACTTTTACCAAAATGGATATGTAGCATAATGGAGGTATATATAGCATAATGGAGGAAATAGGTAGCTTAGTAAAAACACATGATGGTGGATATACTGTTCTAATGAGTCCAGCGACATTGGCCTGCGTCAAGCTTGGAACACATTTCTATTTTCAGTTTTTGCTTTCAGAAGAGACCCACAGTTTGACCGCCAAGGCTCAAAATGTCTTTGTCTGTACAGACTCGTATCCTGGTGACTCATGGAGTGAGCTTCCTGCCTTATGTAGATGAGATAGTGGTGCTGGTGGATGGGGTGGTGTCCGAGGTGGGATCTTACCACAGCCTCCGCGCCAGAAGGGGAGCCTTCTCTGACTTCCTAGACACATACGCCAAAGAGCAAAGCAATAAGACCCAGACAGAGGCAGGTAGGTACATCTGGTTTCTCACTGCATTATGGACTACAGCTGCACAAAGTACTGCACTTTTGTGGCTGTCCTCCATCTGTGTGTGTGTGTGTGTGTACTATATGCCTGATGCATCTACAGGTACTATATGTAACCATTCATGTGTGTTCAGAGCCTGGCATCGATACTGCAGAGGTTGAGCTTGTCCCTGAAGTAGAGGACCCTCAAGCCGACTCTCCTTTGGACGACGTTGTCTCTGTCACACTCAAGAGAGAGAGCAGCATCCGCCGCAGCCAGCGCAACGGCAGGTTAGAGAGGAGGAAAGTGGTGGGGGAGGGAGGGAGGAGTGTGAGTGTGAGTGTGAGTGTGTGTGTGTGTGTGTGTGTGTGTGTGTGTGTGTGTGGAGGGGAGGGGGGCTTCCATTAGGATACATTACGGTCATTATTAAGAGGATCTGTCAGACTGTAAGACTTGTGTCCATAAAATTGACACTCATTTGTCTTTTTCATGCTCAGCAGAGAAAGATATACACTTTATAATTCCACTGAATGTATTGTTTTCTTCTTTCTTTTTAATTTTTCTTTCTCTCTCTTGTCCAGTGTCAGGCTGAGGAAGAATAGTTCTATTAAAAAAACAGCAGCTGTTGAAGAATCAAAGAAAGGCCAGAGGCTGATAGAGAAGGAAACTATGGAAACAGGACAGGTAAATTGAGCTAATTTAATAAGTTTAATACACTCTTTCAAATGCATCACATCAATCCAATGTACACACATGGCCACACACATCTACAGCTGTGTTCTAAGCCTTACTTCCGTGTCTAATGTCCAGGTGAAGTTCTCCTTATACCTCCAGTACCTGCGTGCAATGGGCTGGGGATACTCCGCCATAGTCTTCCTGGTTTACTTCATCCAGAACGTGGCTTTCATTGGCCAGAACCTGTGGCTGAGTGACTGGACCAATGATGCAGTGGACTACTACAACATGACCTACCCCACCTGGAAGAGGGACACCAGAGTGGGGGTGTTCGGAGCACTGGGGGTGGCTCAGGGTAAGCACTGACAGGAGGTCAGTTAGACTCATTGCAAGAAAACAAGTAGTTGCTTAGGCCCTATATTAATGCGCTATTTTTTTTTTTCTAATGCCCGAATTACCTCCTTTGTTACTGTTATGTTTAACATTTTTGGTTTTCAGCATTATATTGACTGTTTGCATCCTTCAAACATTAGTTTCCACAGACAGGATGAGCTTTTTCAAGATACTGAAAACCTCAAGGTTGGATCTGCTGAGGCAGAGATACTTTTACATTGATTTAAATGAAAAGGGAAGGGTGAGAACACTCGACTGTTGGGGACCTAGTGTTTTGGTCAATTGTTAGAAAAGCTCAATCTAATTTCCTGGGAGTGCAGCTGTCTGTTTAGTCACCTCACTGGCAAAAACACCAAAAACCTTGAAGATTGTCAAATAATGCTGAGAACATGATTTATGGAAACTGAAAGTGCCCCAATAATTAAATAAATAAATAAATAAATAAATATAAAGTATTCTTTCCTTTTTACCTTACAACTGGGCCAGTTGCATAAAGATAGACCTAGTTTTAGACTTAAATGTGATCTTAAGTCAAACTTGCTATAGACTCTTATATTGACCTGTTCTTGATACTACTTCTTGATTGCTGTAGATCTCTAATGTTTCTCTCTCTAAACACTCTCTTGTTCAGGCTCTTTCCAAAAACCAAAGATTTGTCATCTTGTATGAAACAGCTTCAGTATTTAAACTTCCCACTCTGACAGTTAGGCCGACTTGTTGCCATAACAACAAAATTCTTAACTCAAGATTAGCCAGGGGGAAGGTGGCTAACTTTCCTGCCTCAAAATAAGTCTGTCGTAATATTTAAGTAACAGACAGTCTTAATTAGCCTAGTCCAACCTGAGAATCTAAGACCAGCTTAGACTAGTCTTAAACTAGCTTTATGCAACTGCCTCCTGGGATAGTCATGTTGTCTATCCCAACTGATAGCAATCGTCTTGCCTGTTTGTCAATTTGAATGCATACAATGACTGCCAAAAGACTTTTCACAGTGATCTCATAGAATTCTATTATTACGAATATTGTAAACATATGATTGTAAATCCTTAGTCAATGTTCTTTTTTTAACATGAAGTGCGCTGACAATTACAATGAGTTGTAGAATGTGAATATTCTGTAAGTACTGACCATTTTGGAGAAAAGTACACTTTAGTCTCACTGCTTCACACAGACCTGAAAATGTTCTTTTTTCTCAACCTAGTCATGCTTTTTTGGCGAAAGTATCATGTTTTTTGTTGAATGAAGGTGCAATTACAGGCTTTTGAAACTCTCTCTCTCTCTCTCTCACTCTCCGTCAGGCGTCTTTGTGTTCCTTGGCACCCTGCTCCTAGCCAATGGTTCGATCGCTGCATCTCGTATCCTGCACTCTAGGCTGCTTAACAACATACTGCGAGTTCCCATGCTCTTCTTTGACACTACACCCACAGGAAGGGTGGTCAACCGCTTTGCAAAGGTGGGAATTATAATTTGCCCTTTCATGATGCTAAGACCCTTAATCAGCTGGATAAGGGTTAGAAACCCATTTTATTTTTATCTTCATCATGCCAAGCGCATTGATGACACTGAGCATACAGTGTATTTTTCTCACATAGTGGTAAAATAGCATGTTGGTACATAAAAGAGGCCTAGAAGGTCAGTTATAACATGGCAGTGTGTTCTAAAGGATATATTCACAGTGGACGAAGCCATTCCCCAGTCCTTCCGTTCCTGGATCATATGTCTGCTTAGCGTGGTGGGGACGCTGTTTGTCATCTGTCTGGCCACACCTTTCTTCACCATCATCATCATCCCCCTGGCCGTGGTCTACTACTTTGTACAGGTGAGCAGAAGAAGATTGGATCGGAAAAGGAGAGGAAAAACATAGTAGGAGAAAGGAGGGTGAAGTAGGGGCAGCATTTCTTGAAAAGTAATGTAAAGAAAAGAAATGTAAACAGTGAGTCTAAGAGAAAGAGGGTGACTTGCTCCCATCATCACATAAAGGGCATCCATCTCAACCTTCTACTGTTTTCTATTGCTCTCTTTCTCTACTCCCAGCGTTTCTATGTAGCGACCTCCAGGCAGCTGCGTCGGCTGGACTCAGTGTCTCGCTCTCCCATCTACTCCCACTTTGGCGAGACGGTGTCAGGTCTGTCAGTGATCAGAGCCTATGGACATCAGGAAAGGTTCCTGAAACACAATGAAATAACCATTGATGAAAACCTCAAGAGTGTGTACCCATGGATAGTGTCAAACAGGTCTGTTGGAACAACTATTGCATCTGCCCACACACCATGTGAGCGGAGCAGAGCGGACATAATTTCATGTGAGCGAGGAGCACATTTTATAAGATCCTGCTCCGCTCAGGCTGCTCTGCTCTGCTCCAACCAGAATGCCCTACTTCTCCAAACCAAACCATTTACTGAATGCTAACACTAAGATCACAGATAGGAAACCAACTGATGAATTCAAAATGGATGTTCCATCCTGTCATTATCAAAAATGGCCTATTATTATACTTGACTGCACATGAGCAAAATATTGAGTAGGGTTTCAACTCTCTCCACTCACATGCTCTGACACACACATACACAAATACATGCACACTCGTACTCATGGGATTTTCGATATATTGATGAATGATGAAACCCTTATCTGTGTGTGTGTGTGTGTGTGTGTGTTTTGTGCATGCTACAGATGGCTGGCCATCCGTCTGGAGTTCCTGGGGAACCTGGTAGTGTTTTTTGCCGCTCTGCTTGCTGTCATCGCCAGAGAGTCACTGGACAGTGGTCTGGTTGGCATGTCTATATCCTACGCCCTCAATGTCAGTACTCAACATATACTCATGCTCATCGTGCACACACACACACACACACACACACACACTACTCAATGATAGCAGTAATGATGATGACAACAGCGATAACAGTGATGCTGGTTGTGGTGATAAAGCTATTTGATAAAGTGAATTAACACACTCACTTCCCCATTGGGGCTTTGTAGGTAACCCAGACCCTCAACTGGCTGGTGAGGATGACCTCAGAGCTGGAGACCAATATTGTAGCTGTGGAGAGAGTCAGCGAATACGCAGAGCTTGAGAACGAGGTATGTGGAAGCTTTTCTGTACTTCTTGTTACTTTCTGTACCCACGCTCTGTGTACTTTTATTATTTATTTATTTATTTAAAAGGGACAATGTGGAGTTCAAACATAAATGTCACCATTTGATGCACCGTACCAGATTATAGCTATAAGCTAATTCACATCTGTAGTCCCTTGGCAGGTCAAAGCAAAGAAACAGCACAATAACAAACAGTACAGAGTAAAAACAACATACAAAGTTATACAAAAAAGAACACACAAGACTAGGGCTGCAACCAAGGATCACCCCCACCTGACCTGTAGGCGTACTATAAAAGATCAACGACCAAGACCAAATTCCAACCATTTTACTTGGATACACACAATAGTTGCTATGAAGATAGAGGGGTTGAAAAGTTGGTCAGTGTTACATATTTTGGCTCTAGTTTCCTTTCATTTTTCTGATCTATGTGGTGACTAACTTTTTAAAGTTTTCAACTTTTGGCACAGTGTAAAGGCAGGTAACTTTTACCAAGCATATGTCTTTATAAGCAGTGTCTCCAGCTTGTGTCCATTATAGACTGATATTTTTCACACCCTTTTAGTATGTGCATGTTTATCAACAAGGGATCCAATGTCCATTCAGTTGTATATAGCTAATATGCAACTCATTAGAACACGTGACCTGAAGGTATGTTATTACTCATCCCTCAGTGGAACGTCAATACATTCAGTGACCTTAGCGTTAGATACTTACAGTACATAGTCATCAGGTAGGGTGATTTTGGCACAACTTACAGGCTCTACACCAGTATTTAAGAATCTGGTGTTTGCATGCATTTCCCTTAAATGAAACAGGAGTGTTGTAAAAGTACTCACCCCTTCTGAATCCACTAAGAGAGTAGAGTAGGATATAGTCTCTACTAGAAACAAGTGGGCCCGGCAGTAGCTTAGATCAAGGAAGGACATGCTATGAAGTTGATTATCGTATTGTGTAAAAGGCTTGGCTTGACAACTTATCCACCTTTAAGCAGCTACACTCTGTGTGTATGTGATTCCACAGGCTAAGTGGGTAAGTGACACTCGGCCTCCAGAGAAGTGGCCTGAGGCAGGAAGGCTACGGTTTGAAAACTACAAGGTCCGCTACAGACCCGAATTAGACCTGGTGCTGCATGGAGTCACCTGTGACATCAACAGCACTGAGAAGGTCCGTGTGCGAATCTATGTCTGTATACTGTATGTTAGTGTGTTTGTGTGTGTGTGTGTGTGTGTGCGTACAAATCCAAATCATGAGTCATCTAATGGCATGAGTTTTATAACGTTACTAGAAACAAGTTTCAACACAGAAGTGAAACACGGTAATGGCTTGAGATCAGCATGTACACTCTGGACTTATGACTTAAAGATTATTACCATCAACGTTAATACTTTTGCTATGGTGCATCAAAACAACACGTTGATCATTCCTGATGTGAGACTTTTGCCAGATAAAGACCACATAATCATCATAAATAGAGCTGGTGGGTGATAATGTTACCTCTCCCATATGTGCTGTGTTAGGTAACTATGCTCTCTGTACATACAGGTACATTTAGAGAACAGAAAACAGAAGACGACATAAAACTACACCAGATCTATGTCCTCGATTCATAAACCATGTCTACAGACATGGTTATCTACAGTATATACATGTATCAAACATGTTTTTTAAAACAACTGTTGGGTCATTACCCTAATGCTTATCTCTTACAATTGATAGTTGCAAGCAATATTCAAAGGATAATAACAATATATCAACAAACGACAGTGACTGCTTACAGTTACGTTAGCAATAAAACTACATTAGCAGGTTACTGTTAAAGGATGTTTTTTGGGGGGTTGAATACGAAGTTGAAAGTTGAAAATAGAGAGAGACATGAAAGTACCACTTGGTACTAGGTGTTTAAAACAGCAAATGCTTTCACAAACTGGATATATCAGTATAATATGGTATCAATCCATGATAGAAAGTAGCAAAACGTACATTTATTTACGTGAGAAAATTGCAGATTATCACTTTAAGTTTGTGTTTTTCAGAATGCACACACACATACACATACTGTACATACACACACAACACACAAATACACTG
The DNA here is from genome assembly GCF_046629955.1 of Centroberyx affinis. Lineage (NCBI taxonomy): Eukaryota > Metazoa > Chordata > Actinopteri > Beryciformes > Berycidae > Centroberyx > Centroberyx affinis. Next base: position 52,603 of record NW_027280290.1, on the reverse strand, counting down.
ATAAATTAGTTAGGCCAGTTTCTGAAGACTATGAAATGTACATGAATGATCAGCTGTGACGTTTCGCCCTCTCTCTGTGCATTCAGATTGGTATAGTGGGCCGGACTGGAGCCGGGAAGTCAAGCCTGACTAACTGCCTGTTCAGGATCATTGAGGCTGCTGATGGTCGTATCCTTATTGATGGGACAGATATTTCTACAATAGGCCTGCACGACCTGAGAAGCAGACTCACTATCATACCACAGGTACACACACAAAATGTGCACACACTAACTAACACACAGAGTTTAATTTCAAACAATACATTTACTTATTCTAAGCCTGTGTTTGTAGGACCCAGTGTTGTTCTCTGGGACTCTGAGGATGAACCTGGATCCATTTGAGACAGTCAGTGATGAGGAGATCTGGCGAGTACTGGAGCTCTCCCATCTGAAGGATTATGTAACAGGGCTACAGAAAGGATTACAACATGAAGTCGCAGAGGGAGGAGAGAACCTCAGGTCGGTTAATCCAGTACACAAATATACAGTCGACATAGTGGTGAACGGCACTGAACAAATGTTATGGCCAGATGCTGTAAACTACAGACATCTGGTAATGTCTACATCTGACAAAAATCAGCATGGCGTTAATTCTTGCATAGTAATTGGATATTAGCATGATAAAGACACTGTATCTTTACTTCTTTGTTCTATTATCCTAAATATGTTTTTGTTGTAGTTATTTATTGTTTTATCCTTAACAATATTCATTCAGTTCTTATCTATAACATCTTGGTCTCAACCTTTTCAATCAATACTGCATCATGACATATTTTCTATTGTTAATTAACACTACAGTGTGCCAGTCCTGTTTGCCACACTTCATTGCTAATCCTGCTGCTGCACAGGTTGTGCTTTAGTTATTCACTGCTGTTTTGTGTTCTGCCGTCATGTTTCCATCAAATGAGCTTGTGGTGAGGTGACTTTGTTAATTGGTTGTGTACAGACACAGCCAATTAATAAACATCAAATACTTACAGCATTCCAGATACATTGCAACTAGTAATTAGTGCCTTCCAGTGCGATGATTTTCAGAATCCTCAGACAATTACTTTGTTATTAAAGGTCTGGGAGGTCTGTGGCTCAATCCAATTCTAACAGATTGGAATGCACCCATTCACAGTCACCACTTTGTGCTGCTGCACAACCCCCACACAACTCAATGTTTTTGCCAGCTTGTCCTCACATATCTTATGTCAGGAATTGTAAAAGCCTCAAATATATTTGAAGCATGTGCTCATGAGTGTCTGTGTTGTACTTTATTTGACCTCCATCTCTCTCTGCAGTGTCGGCCAGAGGCAGCTGCTGTGTCTGTCCCGGGCCCTGCTGAGGAAGTCTCGTATCTTAATCCTGGACGAGGCCACGGCAGCCGTGGACCTGGAAACGGACAACCTGATTCAGACTACCATCCGCAAAGAGTTCTCCCACTGCACCGTGCTCACCATTGCCCACCGCCTGCACAGCATCATGGACAGCTCCAGGTGAATGAATGTGTTTCTCAGTTGTTGATGTTGATGTTTTCTTGGCATATGTCAAACCCTGATGAAGGCCTTGTCTCTGAAAATGGTTGGTAGAGCCAGTAAAGTACAAAGCTAAAAGAAAAGAGTGTGCAACTTGAATTTGCTTCATTTTCTTTTACAAAAGCCTCATGTCTGCAGCTTGCTGGGTGTGCATTCGTTCTATCCATTCCTATTCCTTCCTATTCCTGTTTTTTGCATATTTATGAGTCCATAAATGGTCTTTTGATAGCTCCGATCCACACTACTGAGTATGAGGAATTTTTCTTTTATGAGACATGTTTTCATGTGGGCTAAGATACTTTTTTTGTTCCAGTGGTAAATTAATTTGTTGCTGCACCAACACATATCTGAGACACGGTACAGAACATTTAACAAAACGATATAATAAACAAATCAGCATGTGGTGGCACAGTAAGCAATAGTTCAAATAAATAATAATAAATAAAATAATAATTAAGTTATTCTAACTTCAAAAACTATAAATTAAAAGCAGTTAATAAACAATTCCACCAAGTCAAACAATTAAATCAATTATACTAAGTTCTGTTAAACAAAAATACATAAATTCTAATAAACAACCGAGATTTCATTGATATTGCCTAAATCATATATTTATTTATTTATTTATTTTTGTAGATCTTTAGATCTACTGTTCCAAAAGAACTTTTTATGTGTCTGCTGTGTCACTGGGCTTTCACACCAAACGCCGGAGCACCAAGGAGTATCATTGTTTAATTATTTCAGCTGCTCTATCTACACCACTTAAAACAGACTATTTACAGAAAACTAACCCATAGGCTGTTTAAGTTGTTTAATAAACTGCTGGTGACCCCGCTAGTGCATCTGGAAAGGCGAAAATATGTTTCTGTAGCCTGCTGAGATTCCAGCTTGCCAGCTTGCTGTACCTTGCGCAAAATATGCACATTGTCGCTTCTGGTGTGAAAGCCCATGTCAGTGGTCAGGGTAGAAGCCAGATGGCCACATCTGTGTGAGACACTGGCATTCATGTCTGTGGACATGAAAGGATCTGCCAGGCTTTAAAGTCTTCCAACACTTCCTTTTGAAGCTTGCATTTTGACTGGTTGTTTCCTCTTTTTTGTAATTTTGACATGTTTTATTCATTTTAGATTATTTTGCAATATTTCCTGTGGAAATGCATGTTATCATTATCATTATGATGTCACTGTCAGTCAGTGGAGACTTCAACAGCATCGTATCAGAACCTTCAGCAGTAACAGTAACAATAGATATGGCTACTGCTGAATAATTCTCTTTTCCTACATTTAAACTAAACTAAGTTTAAACTCCCCACTTAATGTATCCCGTTATAAAAAAATATCAAACAACAAAATCTAGTGCACTACATTATTATTATTACATTATTATATTAATATATTGATAGTAAATCTGACTATGAACCTCCTGTCAGTCTTGTTTGCTAGGGCCTGACATCGACATGCGTGGTCAGGACCTCCATTGTATGACTGCCTGTCAACTTGACCTTGTCGGGTCCGTTGTGAACGGAAAGTATACCATTGGTAACCATCTCTCTCTCTCTCTCTCTCTCTCTCTCTCTCTCTCTCTCTCTCTAACAGGGTTATGGTGCTGGATGCTGGCAAAATAGTGGAGTTTGATTCTCCTAGCAACCTGTTTGAAAAACAAGGCCACTTCTATGCCATGGCAAAGGATGCTGGGATAACAGGAGTCGACATCACAGCTCTCTGATTTTACACTTAATGACTGTCACTTTGCTTTTTTGAAAGGTTGTGATTCCATATCCAGAAGAAGGAGATAGTAGCTTCTGTGGTTTGATTTAAAAGATTGAATTGTGCTGTGATGAAAGAAATTCTCCAATGTAATATTTGTATTTATAGGGGGTGGGGGTGGGAGGTGGGGTTGTTTCTTTTTTATTAAAACCAACATACTCTTAGGTGGTGCATTTTAAATTGGCCTTTGATATTAAGCATGGGTCAACTAAATACCTGCTCCCTTGCTAAGAGAATGTGATGATGATTTCTTATTTTTTGATTTTTTGCCAGTTAATGGATCCTAAATGACTGTAACTCATAAACAGTTTGGAATAAATTAATTTACTTGAGCTAATCCCCATGACACAGTGTGTGTGTGTGTGTGTGTGTGTGTGTGTGTGTGTGTGTGTGTGGGTGTGTGTGTGTGTGTGTGTGTGTGTGTGAGCGCCGTGTTGTATTTGTATGAAGGGGGTATGCCCACTGCACCTCCAATTCCACTTTCTGATCTGTGTATAATCAATTCAACTCAAACTTTATTCAAGACTCATCTTAAAAAAGAGGTCCATTGCAGATAAAAACAATACAAGACAATTACGCATAAATAGAAGAAAAAGATACACATAAAAAGATCAGGTGTATAATTGTCCTCTCAAATGTTTTCCGATGCTAACTGGATCTATTATCTTTTTTTGTTTTTTTTTGCCCAAGAATTTTTTGGATCCCATTTGCCAAACATTTTGTTGTTAAAGTGAGTGAAACAATGTAAATAGAAAAACAAGAAGAAAGAAAAAAAGAAGATCCACCTCAACAAATAAAGAAAAGCAAAACAGAGGAACCCTCAAAGGCAAAAATAGTCAATATCAGTGTTGGACATAGTTAAGGGCAATAATTTTACACCCGTATTCATTTTCATGAGACTAAAAATATAACAAAATGTTTCACTTTTTTTTTTTACTTGTAAGATCACTGCGGGAGAAGGCATCGAATTTCATGCAGAAAAAAAATAAACTTAGGAGGTTTTCACTGCTGTTAAAGGAATAGTTCACCCAAAAATGAAAATTCTGTCATCATCTACTCACCCTCATGCCAGTTGAAACACAGGTGAAGTTTGTCCATATAACACACAGGGAGGTTGCAGCACAACTCCATAGCAGCCTTCTCCAAAACAACTGAAGTCAGTGGGGACCAGTTCTTAAGAGTTCCAAAAAGACCTACAGTATATTTACACCATAATTTAGTGCAAATCTTAACTACAGCTGATTGATTTGCAACAGCTGATTGATTTGCAACAAATAATGGTGTATAGGTCTTTCTATTCACAGTGTGATTGTTTGGCTGTTTTTTTTTTGTTTTGTTTTGTTTTTGGAACTCTAAAGATGTTTGAAGAATGAAGATGAAGATAGAATTCTGAGAAAAAATGTCAGAATTCCGAGAAATAAAGTCAGAATTGTGAGGAAAAAATGTCAGAAAACAATTGGTGGCATTTTGGGTACAGGCGTCCCAAGAGCCTGTAGTTAATTCAGAGGTGATGTAATAAGCCTGTAGCCTGTAAGTGAATCCTGCGTTCAATAGCCTTGGTGTGAGCGAAGTACATTTTAACCAATCCCAACTTGGCTAAACAAGCATTATCACAGAAGATATTTGTATCAGTTAAGATAAGTAAAGCAGAGGCTAAGGTAATATTAACCAAAATGGTGCAGAGATGGCAGGAGAGATGGGATGGAGATCAGACACTTACGGTATATCAGATACAAAACAAAGTCAACAATGAAAGATACAGTATATTAGTGGAAGTAGGAGAGAGGAAGTCATATTTACAAGAATAAGACTGGGGCATAACAGATTGAATAAAACATTACATCTTATTGGAAAAGACCACACAGGACCATATGAGTCTTGGAATTATAACCAGTCAAATTACTGATATGTTTGATTCATAGTAGCTTCAGCTATTAAATGCCATAGAGCTTATGGATAGAATTTAAATATTGGGTCCACACGCCTGAGCAGAAGGTGGCGGTAATGCACCAAATTCATGGATGCCAACCGCGGTAAAAAGATAAGACGAAGAAGAAGGCGTAGCCAATCCCATCATTGGGGGCGGTACTAGAAATGAAGCAGCGGAAGATTCGAAACGAAGATGGCGGCTGAAAACATTCCCCACAACAATAACAAACGAGACAGAAGGTACTAACGTTGATATTTCACTTCCTTACTATTTGTTACGTTGTTAAATGAATAGTGTGACAAATTATAGAACATAACGTTATAGTTCCCTGAGATGGCTACTAAACTATCGTTATATCCACCCGGTATTCATCTCACTTGTTAGCTGACGTAATGTAGCAACAACTTGATAAGTTAGGTAAACAGCCGTTACAGTTGACGTTAATTCAAACTAGGTTAATTTAGCTGTTTGGCTCGTTAGATTTAACAGCTAACAAGTTTACTAATGTGTCTACCTGCTCTAAACGTTCCTAATATCACCCACAAAGCCTGATGATGGCCTGAGCTCTCACACCCAAACCTCCGTCTCTCTTTGTGCCGCAGGGGCACGGTGTGCAGTGTGGTTATCAGCCAGGAGACTGCATCCACCAGCCAGCCAGTGATCTTCAACCCGGACTTCTTTGTGGAGAGGTTGAGACATGAGCGTCCCCAGGCCTTCACAGATCTGGTGCTCAGCAATATCACTCGGCTCATTGACCTCCCAGGGGATGAGTTTGCCCAGCTCACAGGAGAGGCTGAGCCCAGGCTGCCCTCCCACAGTGGCTTTCTACGCTCCTTCAACTTTCTCAAACGGAAAGGTTAGGCTAATAAAACCACTCTCAAAGTGTTGTACCATTGCTTACAAACAGTCTTTGAAAAGCATGTTCAAAAAGAATATGCTATTTTATGTCTGTGATATTTTGGGTCTGTAAATTGGCACAATGACATTGATGGTATTGCCTTAGAAAGGGCTAATTGATCTAGAAAAGGAGCAGTATTTAGCATTCATCCAGAAGCTTCACACAGCACCTGGCCTGCTGAAACTGGTGGAGAATTATCACATCTGTCTCAATGTGAAACTCCCTGCAGACTACTCTGCATCTGTTGTTGTCAAAGTGGTCTTATGTCTAGATAACAAGGCTGCCAGCTTTTGTACATTATGATAAGAACAAATTCTGAATATGTCATCGCTGTCAGGTGAAACCCTTCAGGAACTAGGGCTGCAACTAACGATTATTTTCATTATCGATTACTCAATCGATTATTTTTTTCAATTAATCATTTAGAATATAACATGTTAGAAGCCTAATCCTATGACAAATGGCCATCACAAGTTACCAGAGCCCAAAGTGATTCTTAAAATTGCTTACTTAGCATTTGTTAAGCTGTAACCAGCAATGTTTGGTATTTTTACTTGATAAATGATTTAAAAAAAATGATCATCGATTTATTTCCTGTCGATCGGCTAATCAATTAATCGACTAATCGTTTCAGCACTATCAGGAACTAAGAACAGCTTTGTTTTCACCATGCATTTTTTACATTTTCCAATGGGTTTTGAAAGGGTTTGGTAAGCCCAAGGGTCACAGAATTGGAGGAGCATGCAATCCTTTAATTTCATACGAAAAACAACAGTGATGTACAATTTCTACTGTACCAAATACAATTTATTCTCAAGGTGCCATTTGATGCCTTTCAGACAAAGGAGTGGTTTTTGGTGCACCATTGACTGAAGAAGGAATAGCACAGATATATCAGCTCATCGAATACCTGAGTAAAAGTGAGTACAGCTTTATCATTTCATAAACACACATAACATCTGCCATTTGGTGGACACTTTTGTCGAAAGCACTTTACAGTACCATGAATGCATACATTTGTAGCATGCATGGCCCCAGTGAGAATCAAACCCCGACCCTGACAGTGTTAGTGTCATGCAAACATCATCATTAATGATTGCTTGATCGGCCCCATCAAATTGTTTCATCATCTTGTAATTCTTATCTGTCATTGAAAATTAGACCTGTTAATACCAGTGCCAAGGTTGCATCCTTAATCTTTTAGTTGTTCTTAAACTTAGTTGGGGAGCAGTGAATGAGCATGAGCTCATGGTCTATTTCTAGAAAGGGATGATGTCATTTGCTGAAAGTGGACACTGGGAGCAAACGCTGGAGTCAATAATTCATCTGAAAGCACTTTGCTCTTGCTGTCTCCCTCCTTCCGTTTCATTCACTGTCTCTCTCCTCTGTGTCTCCCTGTATCTCGTTCACTCCGTTTCTCTCGACCCCATGTCTGCCGCCTACACACCACCTATCTTTTTTTTTTTTCCTCCTCTTGGGCTGTCTCTCTCCATCCTCCCTCAGACCTGCATGTGGAGGGGTTGTTCCGTGTGCCGGGCCACAGCCTGAGGCAGGCGGCCCTGAGGGAGATGTTGAATTCTGGGGCAGAGATAGATCTGGAGACAGGCGACTTCCACCCCAATGATGCAGCCACGCTGCTCAAAGCCTACCTGGGGGAACTGCCTGAGCCCCTGCTCACGCACAGACACTACCATGCCCACCTGAAGATTGGAGGTATTAACACATATACACAAATCCTTGCCATGGCCAGCATTTCATACAAAATAAAATATAATTTAAATCAATTTAAAAGCAAGAATAGATTCAGAACTGTGTTTGTCATAACCCCTTATTTACTGTGTCCAGAGCTGACTCAGTTTGACGATAAGGGGAATAAGACGGACGTGCCCAACAAGGAACGTCAGATCGAGGCTTTCCAGCTGCTTTTCATGCTGCTGCCCCCAGCCAACCGCAGCCTGCTGAAGCTGCTGCTGGACCTGCTGTACCACACCGCTCGCAACCAGCACACCAACAAAATGTCTGCTATCAATCTAGCCACGATGTTTGCTCCACACATCATCTGGCCCAAAAATGTAGGTACCTTAGGGACATTTTTGCTTCCCTCTTCTGTAGCTCTGTCTATTGGTAAACTTATTAGTTTAACTGGTAGAGACATCAGAAATGTAAATTTATATGTGGCCTTTACCAAATATGTAATAACTGCCCCCGGTATGAGTACAATTAAGCAAAACATGTCTGCAACTGTTTCCTTGACTTTGATTTGACATTCTTTGTCTCTGTAATGTTTGTGTTACAGGTGATGCCCAGCGATCTGCATGGAAATATCAAGAAACTAAATAATGGCGTAGCTTTCCTTATCAAGCACTCTCAAAAACTGTTCAAGGTGAGCAGTTTCACAATCATTCTTTTCAGAGCTTTACAAACACCAAAATATAGGCTAGGTTATTATTCTATCTATCTATCTATCTATCTATCTATCTATCTATCTATCTATCTATCTATCTATCTATCTATCTATCTACCTATCTAATCTATGTTCTGTGTTCATGTTCATCTCTATGTTCATCTCTTTGGTGATGGCAATTTGAAATATTGCCAGGTGCTCATCTACACCACAATGGGTTATTGACATTTCTTCCTTGTTATTTTTCTTATGTATTTCTTTGTTCCCCGAGTGAGCACTTCATGCCAGTTGGCCTTGTTCCCATGGTTACATGTAATGCAAACAGGATGATGCACGGAAGGAACACAGCAGAATTTACATGTGAAAGCAATTGTTACTAAGTGATCCTGAATCATCACCTTTTCATGTGCTCCATGTGATTGGCTGATACAGTTTGCATGCTATAATAAGAACTTATTATGTTTCACCTGCTGTATTGCACACATAATGTACCTTTCCATCTGGAACAATGGCAATTATCTCTCTCTGAGTTAATAAAAGACACCATGCTATATGGTGGGAGTGGGGCAATTAATTTCTAAAGTCACAATATGGTACACTAGATTAGGTCTTCAAACAATCTTAAGTAGTTTGCATGTACATTCAGCATAAACAACAATGCATTCATTTTGTTTATTGTTTGTTTTGTGTACTTTCATTGAAGGCACCTGCATATATCAAAGAATATGCCCGCTTATACTTCACAGGATCAAAAACCCTTCAGTCAAAGGTCAGTGAATTTCTTTCTTTCTTTCTTTCTTTCTTGGTTTTTTCTTGCCTTCTCTCTCTCTCTCTCTCTCTCTCTCTCTCTCTCTCTCTCTCTCTCTCTCTCTCATTATGTCCCTCCTACTCTATATCCCGTCACATATTATGTCTGACCTTTCTAGGATGACCTGACACTGTGTGCTGGGACTAAGGACAGACCAGTGGCTGGGGATGTGGTAGCAGACGGTGCCCGTTCCCCCTCCATCAGAACAGGTGGAGTTGTGGTCAGTAGCGCCTGCTCCATCACTGGGTCGTCTGTGGGTCAGAGCCACACTGAAGCTGCCCTCAGAGAGCTGTACCAGCAGGTCAGCAAGATGCCTGAGTCTGCCAAAAAGAAGAAACTCATCAGACAGGTATGTCATCCCACTTATTTTAGCGTCGCTTTTACATGAGGGGAAGGAAGGAACATGTGGATAAACGTCCAGCAACTCAGCGTTTAAGGTGTGTTATATTTGTATTTATGTGTGTATGTGTCTGTGTGTGTGTAGTTTGAAAAGCAGCCTTTGCTGACACCTTCGCTTGACGCTCAGACACCGCTCAACAGGAAACATCGGCGCTCACGCTCCTTTGGGGGAATTATCAAGGTATATTTATAATGCTCCTGTGTATAGCGATTCCATTCACTGTTCAGTGTTCATACCATCTTCTTCTCTATTTTTGTGATGCTGCACCTCATGTTGATGTCAGTTAATACACCCCCACCCCTTAAAAAAAAATTCTCCCCCAGTAATGAATATTGTTTGTGAAACAGAGGAGGGCGTTGGGGAGCCAGTCATCAACAGAGAAGGAAAGCAGTAGACTGGCGAGTCCTGTACCCAGCGGTTCAGTGGACCAGGGAAAAGAAAACGTCAGCACTGGAGGAGTGAGTATGGCGTCATCACACCCCACCACAAACATATAATGTTGCGAATAACTTCTCAGTCTCTTAATCTTACAGAATACTAGAGACAGTTGTGTTGCAGGCATGGTAGAAAATAACTAGTAATTTAGAATTCAAAGTGAGAACCTGCTTCTTGTGTAACGTAGGAATCATCAAATCATCACCAAGGTTAGCATAGATCATCACCTAGTGGTCCTATAGCTCAGTGTGTACAATATCACACTAACAATGCCAGGATGAGGGGCACTATTACTGCTGGGGCCAATCACTAAAAATATGCATCCATAGTAGTGCGAGTGGTTTTGCATAAAAGTGGCATAATTATTTCCACTACTTAAGTGGCGGAATTAGTATTGCATTGTTAGAAGATGGGAAAGCATCTTCAATTAAAGTGTTTTACTATGGGAAATAATCATGTTGTGTTTCTATTTTACCAAACCAATTAAATTGTCACATTTGAGTGGTGGGAGAGCATGATTCACTCCTAAAGCTGTCGGCTAGTGACTAGAGTAGTTTTCCCCATGATTGTGCTGGAGGACTTTCTGGCACCTCCAGCCGTCTGTGGCTCACCACAGGCAAGCATGGCCTCACTTTCACTCAGTAGAGCTTACATTGCTAATGATGCTTGATGGGCTGAGCTGAAAGGATTAGAAATGACCTAACATTCTTTTTTTCCCCTCCCTCTCTCTTTCCATCTCCTCCAGGATTTGTTTCTTCGTAAAAGGATGTGCGCTTCACCAAGTAGGGAGACATCAGTATAGCTGTTAGGTTAAGGGATCTTGTGACAAATTATATATTTGTCTCCCTGTTATATATGCCGTGTGATATATGATAGTGTTTGTGATGGACTGTTGCCTTGTCCACCTCAGGACTGGGTTTGTAGCCTGAGTCGTTGATGATCTTTCTCAGTAAAACTGCTGGATAAATGAAATGTAAAAGCCATGTCAAGATCTGCGATCAATAGATTTTAAGATTCCTCAAAAAGTCTTACAAGAGTCTTACAATGAGATGACAAGTATGCAAGAAAAACAACATAATTCCTTTGCAGTTTATTTGATTCCAACTAATGCAGGTTAGTAAATCTTAAGCTGGTAGAGGTAAAGAGGGGGAGTGATGTTACATGCTTTATGTTTGTGCAGAAATAATGCAATTATCCAGTTTTAGTTGCTAACCTGAGCTCTGGACAGCCTTTCCCTGTGAACTGTCCTTCCCTTACCTCTTCCTCATTCCATTCAGCATGATGCAAATGACATGCATTCAATCATATTTAATTTCTGACTCATTTTGGAAGTAATATTGACTGAAAACAGATCTGTTTTTTTAACTTAATTTGCCTCATTTTTAAAATTGATTTTGTTTAAGTTCTGGAATCTAGTGCATCAAATGTAGTGATAACAATGTTATGTAATGTGCTGGCATGGTTAAATATGCAATGTATTGCTAAGCTTTTTAGTTTACTTTTGTCTGTTTTAAATGTTTTATTTGCCCCTAAGTTGTAGTGGCTTTAGTTAGATTGACACAGTGTAGACTGTTCAACAGACTGTTACTCTTAGAAAAATGGTGGTGAATTCAGAGTTGTGCCTTAAAGTGAACATATCTATAGCTACTGTATGATGCATTTTCTATTTAACTTTATTTAAGCATATGTTTGATTGATTTATTTTCTTTTTTGATAAATAGCCTATATAGGTTTGAGACTGAGCGTATGTCAAAATAGCTTTAATGAATTCACTCAAGTGTCAGAGAGTAAACTGAGGGAGTGAAGGGTAAGTGAGAGAACGAAGTGCTGAAGCGAGGACTTTCAGTATGTTTGGGAATGAAAGGCCAAAGGACTAGCTCATGTGTTTGCACAGTTGGTGTGAACTTGCGTTTTCTTGGGAGTGATTTACTTTAGCCAAAGCCTTAAGCTGTCAACACTGTGATGCATCTTTTTTATTTAAAATACTGCTTCATATTATTTTATTTTGTTTCTGTTTTTATGTTTTTTCTATACAGCTTTTATTTTTTCTCAGGTCAGTTTTAATTCTCATGTTATTATGCATTTTCTTTTCTATATGCATTTTTTAATGTCTCTACAAATGTTCAGCTATGCAATGCTTGAATTTCATTTTGCTGTATTGCTGAGCTTACTAAACTACCACCACGTCCTAAAACCTGGGGTTGGACACACACACGCACACACATAACACACATATACCACAAACGACACACGCACAGACAAACAAGCATTCTCCAGGCATTAACTGACTGGTATACATGATTTCCTGGTGGAGAGCTTTCTGGGGATTTTAGGTTTATCCCTTCTATAGCAGCTTCATTGTCTGCTTCGCCAAACTGTTACAATTGAATCCTAGAAAATACAATAGAATCCTAATATGATACATGCCACATGGTCTGATTTACGCACCATGTAGACTGATATTGATGCTACTGTGAAGCTATGCAATACATCTTAATTAAAAGACATGAAGCCATGATGTAGTTATGTGTTTATTTGAATACTCAGGAAATCCATGCAGTAGTAAATGTGTAGACTTAAATGTTGAATTATTTTCCTCGCTTTTCCCTCGCTTTTTTTCTTTTTAATTTCTGCCTTCCCTCCCTTTTGATTTGTGTAGTGTTTCCATCTGCAGCAGCAGGATGCAGTTCTACTCACAGCCACAAGGTGATGCTGTTTAGAAGCAAATAATTAGTCCTCAAAAGCACTTAAAAATCCAATCATCACAGACCAGTTGTGTTTAAGACATGCCCATCAACACATGCAACTCCATAGCTGTTCCTTAATTGATGAGATAAAAGTGCTTAACATTAACTGCCACAGTTCACTGTTTTAAATAAGATGACGCTTTTCTGAGTGCTCAAATTTGATGTGGACTTGGTTGTCCTTCAGTGGATGATATGAAGCAGTGAAACCTAATTCACTTTCTTTCTATTATTGGTTGTTTTTCAGGGTTCATTTTTTTTTTATTCAACAAAAATAATCAGATTTTATATGAGTAAAACAACAAAAACTTCACTTAATGAAAAAAAAAATCACTACAATAATTTTGTAATTCTGTCAAAAATGTGACAACTGAAAATTGTTAGACTAATGGACATTAAGTTGAAAATGAAAATGATATTTGATTGTATCTCTGCCGTCAAAAATATCCACTATCCCTCTTGTCTTGCTTTGCCCTCACCCCAGCTCAGATGGTACATGTCCAATGTCCTAGAGCACTAAAATATTCTGCAAACTGTTTCGAACCTTAGTATGCCTATTGCAACAAATACATCACCACAAAAAACTAATGAAAAAAAGAATTGCTCAAAAGGAAACATAAAATTGTTACCAAACTTATTACTGCTCTATTTGCAGTAAATGTTTTGCCAAAACTGATGAATAAAAAAAAATGAATATTGCATGAAGTCGAGGGTAAGTGGGCAGAGAGTAAGAGCAAATAGAAAAGAAAAGGCAGCTCTCCACAATAGGAGGAATGTCCCAGTGTGTCATTATGGTGTCCATGTCAATGCATGTTTGGTATTGTAAGTATATGTTGTACACATCTGTTTGCAGGGGCCTGCTCTTTCTCATGTTCTGTAAATACACAACAGGCAGCTTCCATGATAGGAATAGTATTGTTCTACAGTCAAAACTCAAATCAAGGAGGTTTTATTTAGCATTCCTATACTCCAGAAGGGGCCTTATGACTGTAAAACGACTCAGACATACTGTAATCAACTATACATTATCTGGTGTGCACACAAAACCCACAAGCGTACATATTGAGTATGTGGATTTTTTTTTTTAATTTATGTAGAAAAATGTGTTTCCTGCAAGCTATTGCTGTCTGTTCCTCCATATAGTAAAGGTTATTTCTAGTGAGCCAAACAACAGATGGACAACAGCATTGTGCATTTGTGTTAAAAGGGAAAACCAGAGAATTTTAGGATTAAAATGTTTTTTTTAGGCTCTGGGATGGCAGTGTGTTATTGAAGATCCTGTGGACAGAATTGGGAATGGAGGGATTTATCATGCCTATTCTCTGATGTGCAGCTCCACCGACTGTGAAATGTGAATGAACTGAAAAGATGGAAAATAGGGTCTGCGAGAGCATGCAGTTGAATTTTCTGGCTGCTGAATTTGTTTCAGAATTTTTTACACGACTACAGAATAAAGTGTGTTTATTAAGTCAAGCTCACACTACGAGTTGACTAATTCAGTCCTCCATTCATAGTCAACAGAGCAGCTCCCAGAAAATGTTGATTGAACTCCACAGGCTACAGGAATAATGTGAATTCTTAAATTGACCGGTATTCCCCATTAAGTTAATTTACTTTCTAATCTAAATCCATTGTTAAAGATGTCCTCTGTTTTGTCAATTCTCCTCTCCCAGACTAATTGCAAATTGCTACCATGTCCTCCCACGCCTTTGAGAGCGGCAGAATAATTCCTGCAGTGTATTTGTGTGCATTCCTATCACGGCTCTGTGAGAGAGCAGAGGGACGTTACCACCACCCCCCATTACCACTAAACACCACTGTCTCCTCTTTAATTAGCCATTCATGGAAGGAAGATCTACACTGCACTGACACTTTTACTGGGCCAGATGGAGCTCTTTCTGAGGTGTGTGTGTGTGTGTGTAGGGTATTCCTACCTGCATGTGCACATGGATACATTGGCATATATCTGTGTTTGGTCAGAATTGGGCAGGCAGAGTACACACACATACACTACCAGTCAAACTTTTGGACACACACTTTTCTTTGTTTTTTACTATTTTCTTTCACATTTTAGAATAGTAGTAGAGACATCAAAACTATGAAATAACACATGGAATTATGCAGTGACCAAAAAAGTGTTTATATATTTGTGTGTTCAAACATTTTTCAAACGCAAAAGTTTCTGCTTGCACCGTTCCTGCTCCCTCTTTCTCTTTTTCCTCCTACCCCCTTTGTCAGCCAAAGCGATCGGGGTTCCAAGGTCCTTGTGATTGTGCCGTGGTGTTTATGTTGGGAGGCGTCCACCCTGCACCACAGCCCTCTGTAGAATTAGACAGGAGCCCAAGTGGCCCGGGCCAGGCCAGGCCCGGCCATTGCGAGGTGCTTGTTTCATTGTGTGGAGAACTGTGGACATGGCACTTTGGAACTGAACGCATACAAGTAAAGAGTTCCGTTTCCTATACTCAGATCTAGGATAGTCAACCTCTCTACACATCCTCAGGTTGCCTGGGTCCGGTGATTAAGTGCCATGAAATGGACATCAATATTCATGTGGAAATGTATCGTGAAACCTGTAATTACAGTGTCAGCAATGGTCAGACCTAACATTTCCACAGTTCTAACTATATGTCAACCTCCTTGTTTTCCACACTCTTCATTTACAAAGTATTTAAGTGTTCTTTTAATGCAAATAATGGCCGGAAGCTGCTGCTTATCCATCACTTTTCCCTCTCCCTTTTAGTCCAGTTGAAGGAATGTATGGTTCTGGCATTAACAGAACAATTGTGTGCCAGAATATTTCACAAAAGCAGTTACTCTCCTAAAGCGCAATAACAGAGCAGTTAAATTGTGTGACATGTTTGTGTGCTTATGAATATTTGTGTGGCTGATCATATTGGTATATGTATCTCTATGCCTGTGCCTGAAAATATGATATTGAGTTACTTTTGATTGTTGTGGTCTGTCTCTCCAACATTTCATGAATCTTTGCATGTCTGTATCTGTCTATTTCAGTTCCGTTCGTTGGCATGGTGAAGTTCCCTGCTGCAGCCTCTGTCTGTGTGGCCGTACTTGATCTACATGTTAAGACTAACACTCACAGATTATTTATTCCATCTTTTTGCCTCCAAGGACTGAGGTGTTGATTCCTCTCTTCCCTAGTGGACCCTCCTTCGTTACACACACACACACACACACACACACAGACACGCACTCTCACACAGCACGGTCTCCCCACAGCCTTTCCCTTCAGGCTGGGGTTATGCAGTGTCATGCAGGTTAGGTCTCTCTCTGGGGGGTTCGCCTGGAGGCAAACCTGAGGAGTGGAGGGAGTGAAAAAAAGAAAGAAAGATACTTGGTATAGGTTTAGATTGTGAATAGAATAAAGGGAATGAAAGAGGGATCTGGAGAATGAGAGTGAGTTCAGGCAGGGTTCTGTGGGTGGGGGTGTTGTGTGAGGAGGGAGAGGAGTGGGGGAGGAGAGGAGGGGGAGGGGTGGAGTCGGGGGCTCTGCTATTTGTAGATCCTTGTGATGGATGACTGGTGTGTGTGTGTGTAAGAGAGAGAGAGAGAGACTGGCTTTTTTTTTTCTTTCTGCTCTTTCCCTATTCCCCCTCTCTTCAGGCGAGCAGAGCAGAGCAGAGCGGGACTGAGTGAGAGGAGGACAGAGAGAGACGCAGACGTGTGCAGACCAGAGCACAGCAACTCCACAAAGACAAGAGGCGAGGAGAGTTTGCAAAGGAGAAAATAAGAGAAAGAAAACAGCCTTTTTTTGTTCCTCATCAGAACTGAATAACACTAGTGGATATCAAAGCTTCAGCAAAAAGAAATCTAGAAGAACAAAAAGGACTTGCTTTGCTTCCCAGCTAAGAAGAAAATAATAGCATTTAGTTTTATATTTTGTATATTTTTTCCTATACCCGCCACACATCTACAGTAATTTTAGGGACTTGCGGGGTGTAGCAGGACTCTTGTTTTTTTTTTGCAGAAAGAGAAAGGTGGACAGAGAGTAGTAGGCTGCAGTGGTGGTGATCATGCCCGTTAGAGGAAGCTGCTGTGGGGCAGGCATGGGCAGGCTGGCCGGGCTGCCACTCTGGATGTGGGTGCTGGTCCTCTCTGCCCTGGTTATGGCCAATGCCAGCGCCTGCCCAGCGCTGTGTACCTGCAGTGGCACCACAGTGGACTGCCATGGACTGGGTATCAAAACCATGCCAAGGAATATACCCCGCAACACCGAAAGACTGTGAGTACCACTCTAGCTGCTTCCCTGTGTGTGTGTGTGTGTGTGTGGGAGAGAGAGAGAGAGAGAGAGAAAGTGACTGATTGCGTCCCTCTATCTGTCTCTGTCTGTATGCCCGTTTGCCCTTCTATTTCTCTGCTAGAGTGTAGTGGCGCACATGACTTTGCTGAGACTGAGAGAGAACAATAGCCCTGCCTGTAAAGCTGTGTGTGTGTGTGTGTGTGTGTGTCAGTCAGTCAGTCAGTCAGTGGCATTCCAGTCAGGTATAAATAGGCATGAGGGACTGGAAAGAGCAGGAGCAGATGTGTGTCTTTCACATGTGTCCATAATTTACATACCTGCCAGTTTGTGTTTGTTTTCCTGTGTGTGCATGTATTTGTGAAGATGTGTGTTTGAATGCTGAGAGCCATTGGATGGACTCTAAATTGTGCTTCACTTTTGTAATGCGACATAGATTTGGAGTGTAAAATTTTAAGTTTCAGTATTTTTGAAATCTTAAATTATTCTGAAATCATATTTGATGCCTGGTCATCTCTATCCAACTCTAACCATGAGATATAGAGTTAGATTAGATCCTGTTGTATTTGGGGATATGTTTCCTCCACTGATATCAAGAGTCCTGTCTGTGCAGCACTGTGTCTGTCTTTATCTTTTTTTTTCTCTCCCGTCTTTCACTCTCTCCTACTCCTGGGCCAAAGACTCCCCCCCCCCCCCCCCTCTCATACCCCTGAACACTCACTCCCCAAATTGTTAAATCATGTAGAAAATTAAGCAAATCTGCTCCTTAAGTGAGTCTTGCACAAGGATCGCGTAGCTGTCTTGTAAAAGGGAGGGAGGATGGGAGAGGGAGGGAGAGGTGAGGCAGACGCCGGCTTGCAGAGTGGAGTTTCTCCCTCTTTTCTGACATTCTTTTGAAATATTCATCTGTAAATCAGAAGTGAGGAGTGCAAGGGGAAATAGATTGTTCTATTTCAGCTTTTAGAATATCAGTCCTGAATAAAACATGTGGTGGGAACGGAGGAGAGAGAGCCTGTGTCGGAGGCAGCGCTGGCATAGCGGGAGCTGACTGCATATTTTATGCGTTTCATATTTAATTTCTAAGAACACCTTTTTTTTCCCCTGGCGGTCTGCATGTTTCCGGGTTGCTTATATGTGCGCATGCTGGTTCAACATGGAGCAGGGAGGAAACATGGTCATTTTGTGGTTTCCTTTTACATGAATGGCCATTCACGCTGGAAATATACCCTGCCCTTCCACTCAAGAGCATTTTTGTGTTAAAAGTTGTTTGTGCATTCATAGGTCATGTACAGCAGAGGATTTTATAGTTGTAGTGTGTCTGTGTGTTTTCAAGCACATCCAGCGCATCCAGGATGATGCATTTTAAACATATTGCGCGTAAAGGTCATGTGTAATTTATTCCTGGGTCGTTGGTTGTCTTTGTGTGTGTGTGGTGGTGCATGTATTAGCTGTGTGTGTAGGTCATGTAGAAGATAGTTGGTCTCCATGGAGAGGTAACTTAACAATGGCGACTATCCCGTTCTCCGGGCCGTTATATAGGGTGATTCATCAAGGTGATTGTGCAAGTCAGCCCTCCCCACCTGCCCCACATGTTGGTCCCCTGTGCATCGCTGTGTGTGTGTGTTTAGGTAATGGAGTGTCTGCGTGTGTTTATGCGAGTGAAGGTGCGCAGCCACTGCTGGGGTCACAGATGAGTAATGGTCAATCGAGTTTTTATGGAGTTGTCCCAGAGGTTGGAGACCCCTTGACTTTAAGATAAAATGTTAACGGCAGCCTTTTGTCAGCAGAAATTAATTTAAATGACTATGATTTCAAGAGTGTAACCTTACCCCGAAGGTACTTGCCTTACTTTTATGGAGGGAGAAGGGGGAGAGTTAGAGCTGCGAAGGAGAGCGGATGCGGGTGAGAGAGAAGACAGATGAATGCAAAGTCAGAAGCCGTAGCAGTAGACTAATTGATAATGTTTGCAGTTCTCTTTGCTAGTCTGGGTTGCTGTATGTATATGGTTATATGTGTGGATAAGTACGTGTGTGTTTGTGCTTATGTGTGATGGTTTTGGGAGGATAGTGTGTGTGTGTTAGGGTAGGAGGGGGTTGGTTTTGGGAGAAGGGGTGTGTGTGTGTGTGTGTGTGTGTGTGTCGGGGGGAGGTGTTGAGACAGACAGCAGAATCCCATTTGCACTTGTCAGTGTGGGTTTGGATCAGGTCTGACCCCTGCGCTCCTCAGACCAAGCCTGTAATGAGACTGTGAGCTCCACGTGTTAAAATCACACCCTGCCTCGCACTGGCCACTCCAGCCTCCCGCTCCAGCCGCTCCCTCCCCCTCTCCCTCTCCCTCTCTCTCTCTCTCTCTCTCTCCATCTCCTTCTCTGCTTCTCTTTCTCATCCCCCTCCTCCTATGGCCTCCTCTCCATACATCTGCTTCTGTCAATATCACATTAACACGATAATCACACTGATATCAGGCTACACTAACAGAAAATCAGCACCCGTAATGCTGCTTTAGGTTAGTCTACACAGACAATTATTAGTTAAGGTTTTAGGTTGCCAGATATTGACCAAACCTGCATCCCTTCCCTCTCCCGGCTTTATCTCCTTAATGGATCTATTGATACCTCCTATGCTGGCCTGACTGCTTAGATTAAATGCCAGCCTATCTGTGAATGAGTTGATTTGGGAAAAGGGGAGGAGCTGTGTGTGTGTGTGTGTGTGTGTGCGTGTGCTAGCGTGTGTGTGCCTTTATCTATTGGCAGAAAGCTAGTGTATAGATGAGTATCGTTGTGCCAGAGAATGCCCTGTACTGAGATTTGGGGGCGTTTTGGAGCTCCTCCAGAGTAGGGGAGGTAGAGGCTGTGCACCATATGTGTGTGTGTTTGTGTGTCTGTTTTCATGTGCTGCCTGTG